>NC_061060.1:1934133-2294464 GCF_021917145.1 Hypomesus transpacificus
TCGGGGGAAATGTCCCTGTACTTACTGTAAGTTGCTCTGGATAAGAGCGTCTGCTAAATGAATGGACTGTGACATGTACCAAGGACAGTGCTTCTTCCCTGATTGTTTACACAGCTGAGGTGGTGCCCAGTCACAGTTTATTCAATGGCTTGGGCACTGGCCTCAGCATGCATGTTGGACACTGCTTACTGTTAGCTTGAATGACTGTTGTCCTCCTTCAATCAACCAGGCAGAATCCCTGCAGGGGAAATGCGCTCTGAAGTCTGCTTTGTACTGACTCACTATCTTCTCATGACTCACCATGGAGTAAAATCACGTTCCATTCTCTCGTCTCACCATCCCTGTTTGTAAAAGGCCTTTAGCTTGAATGCTAAATTATGTAGCGTGTGGTTAATTCTTCATGGGAAGTGTGGCTGAACTGGGAATGAGAGGTCTGGTAATGATTGAGATGAAACATGAGGAGATATTTTCTTGCGCAAACCAACCAAACAAGATATGATAGGCGTGTAATAATAAATATCCTTGTAGTTGGAGCTGTTTTGGGGTAAATGTTGATGTCTTGGGGTGTTTTGAGGTGCTGGAATGAATATGCGTGTTCATGGGTCCAAAATAGAGTTTGTTTCAAAAGCAGTACTGTGTGAACCTGTTTTAAGGCCCCACTGACCAAATAGTATAGCATTACATTTACATTTAGCAGACACTCTTATCCAGAGCGACATTCCCCCCAAGGGAAGGAGGGTGAAGTGCCAGGAATCAAACCGGCAACCTTCTGATTAATAGCCCCATTCCCTGACCGCTCAGCCATCTGACCCCAGTATAGCATGAGAAGTTGCCACTGAACATATTTTGAGTGTTAACCTTTCGACTAAATGCCGTTCCGCTGAACTAGTGTTTTCATTCCCTGTTGTCAAAGCTTAAGGCGTTTGCTTGTCGATCTTAAAAAGCAATCTATCCGATTCAAGCTGACCTTAACTCGCATTGTTCTATATGAACAATTGAGGTCTTAAAAAGTTATTATTATTACCTTGTATCCACGAGTCATCTAAAGGAAATACCCGACGCTTCCTGCTTAGCAGTGGAGCTCGAGGAGAGAAAAGCGGCCCGGCTTCGGCCATAGGTCGGGAGGGGTGCGGGCTCGCTGTCCTGTCCTCAACACAATGCCGCTGAATGCTACCCATTGTTCGTTAGAGAAAAGCCACGGAGTTACCAGACCGTGCAGTGGTACGTTCCGCACACAGCGATGCCCTATATTCCAGGCTAATATTCTGCACAAGTTTACTCCTCTTTTAAAGTTATTTCCAACAGTCATGGCGGACATTGTGTTGTTGTTGCTGATGTTCTGTTTGACTTGTTAGCGCTTTGTTGTTGAGTTTCTGTTGCTAACCGGCTAACTGACAAGAACAAGTCGTAATTTTAGAGATTGAAACTAAACATTTCAGTTCGGGGGTCTGTTTTGTTCAGGATCCTCGCTGTTCCGTTTTCTTGAGCTGCTGCATCGCTGAGAGCTGTTTCCTGTGTGGTAGAGAGGCCATTTGCTTTCATGGCCAGTCTAGTTGGAATGCACTCGGTGTTCTCTTCAAAGACCCTTTGTTCATCAATGGAGATTCTGCTGACCTTGCTGGACCATAAGAGAGAAAGTGAGTGAGAGAGAGAGAGATGGAGGGAGATAGATGGACGGCAGAGAGGGGAAAAAATATAGAGAAAGAGAGAGGTGGAGAGAGAGAGACTGGGGTGAATTGGAGTTTGAAAATAAAGGGAGGGAGAGACACAAGTTGCACAATAGTTCTTTGTCGTTTTGCAGCCATTTTGATTTGACCCTGATCCACATGCCTCTGTCGTATCAGTGCCCAGTATTTTGTCCAAGATAGCTTCAGCAGTGACCATGATAATAATAGTCTTGAGTATCGAATTACCTCTCTATCTGTCGCACACATCGCCACAACACCCAGGGTAGATATCCCACACAGTCCCTTCTCTCAGGCTTCTGTGTCATACAGCTGCCAATACAATACAATCATGATCCATTATCTAGACATAAACACCCCCACACACACTCACAAACTGACCAGGCAACCACACACACTGAGGCAGTGAGAGGACCCGTTCTAGTGTGGAATGAATACACAAAGCTTGTGACAAACTCCAGCTGTGTCTCTCCTGTAAACAGCAAATCATGAGGCTTTGATCCATTAGCCTAACACCATGCAGGAGTGTTGTATCGTCCTCCACCCACGGATGATTCTCCATGACACCCTGACAAGGCTAACATACACATGGACAGGCGTAGTACACACACACACAAGTACAGATAGGAAAACACACCCACCCACACATTAAACACACACATTAAAACACACAGACACGTACAAAACCACACACACAAATGAAAACACACACACGTTTGCAAAGCTTGTTAGATGAATGCCCCAAAAGAGAAAGTGAAATTGTTTTTAATGCTAATTTGATCAATGTTTCTAAAGGGGATTTGAGACGAACCCTCGAATGGGTTGAAACGCTGCTCTTCTTCTGCTGGATTAATTCCAACATCCACTCTGTTCTCTCACAGAAATTACATTGAAATAATAGAGTGACTAATTCGTATTGTTTCTTCTGTGAATGAGTCATTCTGTTTCCTTAGTTACCCATTCGTTATTCATATTTTGTATACAATTTTTTTTTCTTCTTGTCGAGCACTTCTCACAGGTTATACTTTAACCCAAAACAAAACCTCAACCTACTTTGGGCATCCAGTCATAATTTTTGGGAGTTGGAAAATCCATCTCTTTCTCACACACACACACGCACACTTCAGCGTTGACTTAGTAGAGGAGGAAGTTGTATTCACCTGGGACAGGATGAGTCATCGAAAAAAGCCTAATACACAAGCTGGGTTTACCTTGATGTATCTCTAATCAGGCCATGCAACATGTCACCTTCAACTGTTTAAAGAGGAAGTTCCTTTTGTCTTGTAAGTTATTCAAGAATGTGTTTTGCTTGTATTTCTATCCATTTTCGGACTTATTTTTCGCTCCTCCAGAGCCAAAATTCTACATCAAATTCAACCCTAGTTGTAACATTCCTCATGCTGTCTATTGAGTGAAATCACTGACAGATAGACATCTGATTCAGACTGGCCGCCAAACCAATGAAAACAAAAATATGAAAATGAATAAATATGAAAAATATTGATATATACTGGTAAATTACTATTAAAAGTCTTACTAATTTTGAAAATACATTAAGCCTTTAATTCATCATGACCGAAACGGTCACGGTAGCCCAACTGACATTTCCACGGGAACTTGCATACGCCCACTTGAATCCACTATGCACGCATCACTTCCGCATATTGCACAAGCTAAGTCAACAACTTCTGGTAGTGGTAGCTAGCAATCACGTTAGTCTTCGCACACAAATGCGTTTTTTAGGAGCAGTTCGGGTTATCTTCCCAAAATGACAATTAACGATGTACACTGGGTTCTATGTTGCTGCCCTTCAAGCATAAGGGAAAAATAGTTCAAATTGTACGTTTCGAGCTACATCGACAATTACAAAGGTAGCCTAAGGTCGATCTAACTCACAGTAAAAGTAGCTAGCTCTCTCTAGCTAGCTATCTAGCTAACGAATTTGAGCAGGAACGTTAGCTAGGCTAGCTAGCTAACAATTTTTAGCTACATTATAATGTACTCATTTATATGATTGTCGTTTGACCTTTGTTGATAGCTCAAATACATTTGGCCGTGAAAGCAAACTGTTATAGGCTCTCGTGGTGTTATTAAGCGTGTGATAAAGGGAGGGGGCGACAACATTTGAGCCACGGAAGTGGGCCGCGAAGTAGAAAAGGTTTAGAATGGCTGCGTAAATTATTCCTCAGTGAGATGCTAGAGTGGATTCGGCTGTGAGATACTGTATCAGAACCTGTTTCTCTATTAGACATTCTCTAACTGTATGTTCCTGCTCTCTACAGTTAAACAGGTGTCTGTTGCAGCATCTGGGTAGAGACTGCCATCTGCTGTTTGGGATTAGCAATTACAGGACTCGATAATAAATAAAGATACTGCAGAGTATTAATGAGATGTGGATGGCTTCTCTTCCCTGAGTATTCAAGCTGGGGCCTGTTCCTTGAAGAGAGTTTAACAAATGAGCCAGTCTTATTTTCCCTGACAGAAGGCTGTCTTATTCGGCACTCTGGCTTTCTGGACCAGGCCCTGATGATTGTGGCTGCTGTTTGTCCACAGGGCGGGGGTGCTGTGTGCGTACGTAGCCAATCAGAACCTGAGCTCCCAGCTGAAACACATGAGGAAGCTGGTCAACAGCAACCTGAGAGACCTGCAGACATTTGCCAATGACACGCCAACGGTAGTTACATTCTCCTTTGGTGTGTGTTGGTGTGTGTTTGTGTGTGACTGGATACAGGTGTGTGTGTGCGTTGGTGTGTGTTTGTGTGTGACTGTATAAATGTATAGCTCATGTTATTGCCCTATTTCCCATGAACATACACCCTGGATCATTATCTGTAACAAAACAGTTTCCTGTTGTTTTTTACAGCAAGTTGACTACCTAATATCACAGTACACCACCGCCAAGAACAAAGTAATCTACGACCTAGACAGTAAGTCAATCCTCGGTGACCTAAATGTCATACAGTATCTCAGCACTGTAACTCAGTACCTGTGTTGTATGTGTGGGAACCACACCGTAATACGTTACCACTTTGCAAAGGTCACATGACACACTGACTTATTAAAAATGGATTGAAATGTGTTTGTGTACCCCAGACCCCATTTGTAAACCTGCTTGTCTTTCTCAGATGTAGGCCCGCTCCTGGGTGGAAGGATACATGACCAGTTGGGGAAGGAGGTCCGCCCTGCTTTGGACAGAGCGCTCCACATGGCTGGAGGTAGGACTAAATGTGTTTTTAATATGTTGCTTTATCTGACTGACAATGAATGTGACTATCATTTATAGGGCTTCAGTATTTACGAGTTAGTATTTATTGACCTTTTCATTTATGTAACTATATTAGGAAAAAACACTGAAACCTTCTCTTCCTCATTCTTTTTCACTATACTTTTTGCCACAAAGTTAAAATCGAGAGGGCAATTAAAGGTAACAGCTGAAGGGTAGTGAATGGTGACCCCTAAACCCCTGACCTCTTGACCCCAGTTGTAACTCTTGTGATTGGTCCTGTGTGCTTTCCCTCTCCCGTTGAGCCAATGGCTAGCAATCCTTGTTTCTCCATGGACCAATCAAAGCCCTGAATGCCACCTTCATTAATCCTCCTGATCCAGAGAGAGTATGACCTCACCAAATCCTACATCTCCTTCATGTTGATTAACCTGCAACTTCCTCTTCCTGTGCACTTCCAGGTGTCCCATGTGTCTAACTGTAGCCGTGGTTGTGTTGTACCATATCCCAATGTGTGTAACTGTAGGTGTGGTTGTGTTGTACCATATGTGCACATATGTGTTTCTGTGTGGTGTGTGTGTGTGCTCACACACTCAGCCTGCCCATGTGCCCCTCACTCTCCCCCTCCCTCTCCCCCCCCTCCCTCTCCCCCTCCCTCCCTCCCCCTCCCTCCTCCTCTCCCCCTCCCCTCGCCCACTCCCTCCCTCCCCCTCCCTCCCTCCCTCCCTCGCCCACTCCCTTCCTCTCCCCCTCCCTCTCCCCCTCCCTCCCTCTCCCCCTCCCTCCCTCCTTCCCTCTCCCCCTCCCTCTCCCCCTCCCCCTCCCCTCAGCCATGCGGGACACTAAGGAGGCTCTGGAGAGTGCAAGCGTGTCTCTGGAGGTGCTCCAGGAGGGGGGTGCGAGGCTGCAGGCCAACCTCAGCCAGGTGCGCTCTGCCCTGGCGCGCACCCTGGCCGACCCGGGCTGCCAGGACGAGGACGGAGACGCCACCAGCGCCATGCTCTGCCGCAGCATCAACGCCTCGCTGGCACAGATCCACCTCAGCGCCAACTTCACACGGGTACAGCCCGCTTCCAGCCGGGTTCTCTCTCTATCTCGTTCTACCTCTGTCTCTATCTTTTCGTCATTCTCTCTAACTCTTGTTCTACCTTTTTCTTTCTCTCTTTCTGTTTTTCTCTTTCTCTAACTCTTATTCTACCTCTCTTTCTCTAACTCTTATTCTACCTCTCTTTCTTGACTTGTTTCATACTCTTTCAGTAGTACCTCAGTCTAGTAAACACCGTGCTGCTTCCCCCAGATGAGTGAGCGTGTGATGTGTGTTTCAGTTATCGGATGTGACCCTTGAACTTGCTGGCATAAATGACCTGTTGAAAACGGACCTCGGCGACATAGTGCAGAAGGTAAGGCTCTCCCTGACTCTCTCTCTCTCTCTCTCTCTCTCTGATACTCTCTCTCTCTCTCTAATACTCTGTCTCTCTCTCTGTCTCTCTCTCGGTCTCTCTCTCTCTGATACTCTCTCTCTCTCTCTCTCTCTCTCTCTCTCTCTCTCTGATACTCTCTCTCTCTCTCTCTGATACTCTCTCTCTCTGATACTCTCTCTCTCTGATACTCTTTCTCCCTCTCTGATACTCTCTCTCTCTCTGTCTCTCTCTCTCTCTGTCTCTCCCTCACGCTGCTGTCTGTCTGTGTTCAGGGCTACTCCTCCTTCAACAACACCCCGGGCCTGGTGACCGAGCAGACCAGGAACATTATAGACGGTGAGTGAGTCGCAATTAACCAGTCAGTCAACCACTAAATGATTCATTCTCTGGAATTATATTTGATTCATCTCTTTTTTTATTTCTCTCCCCCTTTCTCTTTTTCTCCCTTTTCTATTTCTACCCTCCCTCTCTCAGGAGTGCGGGGCATGCTGGATGGGATAGGCAGTAACATCACCAGCTTTTCCAAGCTGTTCCCAGTGCAGAGTTCCCTGGCCAACTTCACCATGTTTATCAGCCACACCCACTCCAGGATAGAGGACTACTTCCCTGAGGTCGACCAGATGGACTTCTACAGGTGACTCACTCCTTTTACATGATTTTACACCAGAGAGTTTTTACTGTTCTCACCCTCTAGGTTCCATTGTTTGATTTCAAGTCTTATATATGTTCCTTTACCCCACTCACCCCTCCACCTCACCTCTCAGCGGTCTGTTAAAGCTGGGTGTTGAGTTATCTGACCACATGGCTCCCCCTGCAGGTGGATCTGCTGTATTGCGCTGTGCTGCATGGTGGTCCTCATCCTGACCTTCAGCTACCTGGGGCTGCTGTGCGGCACCCTGGGATACGACAAACACGCCTCGCCCACCACGCGAGGCTGCATCTCCAACACAGGGGGAACGCTGCTCATGGCGTGAGGAGGCTGTGTGTCTGTCTGTGTGTGTCAGTCTGTCTGTCTGCCTGTCTGTCTGTGTGTGTCAGTCTGTCTGTCTGCCTGTCTGTCTGTGTGTGTGTGTCAGTCTGTCTGCCTGTCTGTCTGTGTGTGTGTGTCAGTCTGTCTGTCTGCCTGTCTGTGTGTGTGTGTCAGTCTGTCTGTCTGCCTGTCTGTCTGTGTGTGTGTGTCAGTCTGTCTGTCTGCCTGTCTGTCTGTGTGTGTGTGTCAGTCTGTCTGTCTGCCTGTCTGTCTGTGTGTGTGTGTCAGTCTGTCTGTCTGCCTGTCTGTCTGTGTGTGTGTGTGTGTCAGTCTGTCTGTCTGCCTGTCTGTCTGTGTGTGTGTGTCAGTCTGTCTGTCTGCCTGTCTGTCTGTGTGTGTGTGTCAGTCTGTCTGCCTGTCTGTCTGTGTGTGTGTGTGTGTCAGTCTGTCTGTCTGCCTGACTGCCTGTCTGTCTGTGTGTGTGTGTGTCAGTCTGTCTGTCTGCCTGTCTGTCTGTGTGTGTGTGTCAGTCAGTCTGTCTGCCTGTCTGTCTGTGTGTGTGTGTCAGTCTGTCTGCCTGTCTGTCTGTGTGTGTCAGTCTGTCTGTCTGCCTGTCTGTCTGTGTGTGTGTGTCAGTCTGTCTGTCTGCCTGTCTGTCTGTGTGTGTGTGTCAGTCTGTCTGTCTGCCTGTCTGTCTGTGTGTGTGTGTCAGTCTGTCTGCCTGTCTGTCTGTGTGTGTGTGTCAGTCTGTCTGTCTGTCTGTGTGTGTGTGTGTGTCAGTCTGTCTGTCTGTCTGCCTGTCTGTCTGTGTGTGTGTGTCAGTCTGTCTGTCTGCCTGTCTGTCTGTGTGTGTGTGTCAGTCTGCCTGTCTGTCTGTGTGTGTCAGTCTGTCTGTCTGCCTGTCTGTCTGTGTGTGTGTGTCAGTCTGTCTGCCTGTCTGTCTGTGTGTGTGTGTCAGTCTGTCTGTCTGCCTGTCTGTCTGTGTGTGTCAGTCTGTCTGTCTGCCTGTCTGTCTGTGTGTGTGTGTCAGTCTGTCTGCCTGTCTGTCTGTGTGTGTGTGTCAGTCTGTCTGTCTGCCTGTCTGTCTGTGTGTGTGTGTCAGTCTGTCTGTCTGCCTGTCTGTCTGTGTGTGTGTGAGTCCTTTCTATCTGTCTGTCTTTGTGTACGTGTACAACAGACATATTGACTGAGGTGTGTGTTTGTGTGTGTGTCCAGAGGTGTTGGCTTCAGCTTCCTGTTCTCCTGGGTGCTCATGGGAGTGGTGACGGTCTCCTTCCTGGTGGGGGGGAACTCAGAGAAGCTGCTGTGTGAACCCTTCCACACCAAGCAGCTGTTCAAGGTCAGCCCCGCTCCTCTAACCACCTCTGCTGCCAGCTGAGGCCAGCTGGGCTAAACCACATGTATCCACTCAGCAGCACCAGGCGGAATAATCATCATGTGGTTGTGCTAATGGGACGAGCGGGTATGAGAGCATCAGATTGAGTGATGAGTGTTGTGTTGCAGGTGCTGGACACCCCCTACCTGGTGAACCAGGACTGGAGGAACTTCATCCCAGGGTACATGTACAACGACTCAGATCTGGACCTGACGGTGGAGAGTCTCTACAGGTACCCCCCCCCCCCCCCCCCCCCCCCCCCCGCCCCAGGAGAGAAACCTATTAATACTTTTAGGATAGAGATGAAGACTCGTATGGGTAAAAGAGAGAGGGGGGGATATGTGGGAAATTGCCTGGGCTGGATTTGAACCCAAGATCTAGTGTTGAAGTTCTAGTGCCATTTTAGTCCCAACATGGCTACTTCATTATCCAACAAGATGAATGGCGTGCAGCGTTATCTGAATATTTCAGTTTTGTCTCCTGCCTCGCCACTCTGTTTAAGTGGATAAGGACTGATGTGTCACGATCCCTGAAAGGGAAAAGGACCCAGACACAGGGTACACGGTGATGGGTCTCAAGGCAAAAATCTTAGTCAGATGGAAACAGGTCGGTAATCCACAAGGCAGAAGTATCCTAAGTGTTAGGCTAGGCACAAGGCTAAGGTCTATACACAATCTTGATATGATTTATCTGTAGGCTCAGTACATCGTTAACACAAACAATAGTTCACAAATGAAACAAACAAAGGGGCCGACTTAAGTAGGAAAGATAACGATTCACAGGTGAAATCAATACAACCAAATGACAGGCAAAACACAGAACATAGAAACGAAAACCCAAACCCACACAGATGACACGGGATCACATCAGCAGGACTGGGGAGGGATGCTAGCCGATGTGTAATGTGACTACTGTCTGATTCTAATGAAGATCCAGTATCTGGGAAGGAGAGAGATTTGGCACATTAGTACCCCTTCCTTTCTGCTCACCCTTCTTCTCTCTCTCTCGCTCTCTCTCTCTCTCGCTCTGTTTCTCTCTGATTTCAGAAGCTTTCATCATCCACAGAGTTAAACAGCCATATCTGCTTTCCCAGCAATGGGAGGCTATCCTCTTATTTCCTAATAGAGTCAAATTGCCAAAGCAATCCTCAGTTCATCTATCAGCAAGCACAGATATTACAGAGGAAACACTGTGGAACCCTTCCTTCAGCCTGACTGCCTAGCCCCCTGGCTGTCTATGCTTGTAATGTGATTATGTCGTGCACACAGAGCTATAGGCCTGTGTGAGTGATAAAGGTTGACTCAAAGGAAAGTTAGCAGTGTGAGACTGTGAAGTGGCCGTGAGCAGAGAGAGACACAGTAGTCAGTTTCTGTCTGGCCGGCCCTGCTTTGCTCACTGGGTGGCAGCAGAGAAAATTGACAAAATCCACAGAATGAGAGAACAAATCCTAATGTTTGTCCTCCTTGTAATTTTCGGTGTTCTTATGCTTTAAACTCTTTCTCCCTCTCCCTCTTTTTCTCTCTCTCTCTCTCTCTCTGTCTCTCTCTCTCTCTCTCTCTCTCTCTCTCCCTCAGTAATTGTAAGGAGAGCAAAGGTATTTACTCAGCAATGCGCTTGGATAAAGTCTTCAACATCACCACCTTCCTAAACTCTACTATGGTCAGTATTCACTCAGACTAGCACACGCACCCCATTCAACCCTGATGGTTTATGTTGAAGTCTCATTCACTCTTTCTCACAAATTTATGTTTTAATTACTAATTAATTATTATCTTGCCAGTAGGGATTAATTAGCATGAAATAGTTCCAGCTGCTATAAAGATAAAGAGGGGGCTTGTTAGCATTAGGTTTCCTTCACTCTCAGCTTGTATCACTGGACTTTGTTACTCCATGCCAGCCCTGTCCTTAAAACATGACGGCTGTGTAGCGTTAACCTGCCATCTGGCAAGATTAGCTCTCATCTGTTATATATAAGTAAGTAAAGATGGCAATGTTTGAAGATTGCTTTTTTTTTCTCCCACAAACCAATTTACTTGATGCAGTTTACTTAATCACTCTACATTGCATCGCAAATGAATGCGAATGAGATGAGAGTGTTAAAGCACGGAAATGATAATTCATTGGATGTTCACTTGGTTTTCAATGAGGTGTTTTGGTCGTGGTGTGTCTGTGATGGACGGGGGGGGGGTAAGAAGACCCCCCGTCGCTTTTCAAGTTGGATAGACACGAGGGGCTGAAAGAGGAGGACTAATCTGTACTTTGTGTGTCTGAATAGTGTTGCCTAGGTGATCTCAGGGCATACTAAGAATCTACTGAGGATTGAAAATAAAGTTTATGCTGCCAGGGTCAGGCGTGTCGGTTAGATCTGGTCTGTGGCATCTTACTGGGGCATCTATAGCCAGAATGTTGTGGTTACATAACTTATCTTATCCAATATGTAAACAAGTTTGTTTTGAGCACTGGTCTGTTTTGTTCCTGCTCTAGTTTTATGGTCTCATAACCGATTCAAAATATCGTTTTCGTCGGGGAAATGCTTTCTGCATAAACAACTGACCTCAAATTTAAAAGGGTCTTTCACATGGTCTTACGAAGAAGGTCTTACATGTTCAACGATCAGCCCTGTTCTCGGTTTCCTTCGGTTGGAAAACTAATGGTGGTCCCTGTCTTGCCCCCAGTACACCAAGGATGTGTCGCGCATGTTTGACAGCGTGAAGGTGGACCTGCGAGACATCGTGCTGCTGGAGCCCGAGGGCAGGCAGAACCTGCTGGGGTTCATAGAGACGGGCGTGGGAGACATCAACTATGCTGCATACCTGGAGGAGGTAGCTACACACACTCACACACTGATACACACACACACACAGACACACAGACAGACACACACTCACAAACACACACTATATGTTTGCTATAGGCTGATCCTTTCATTTCCTTTCCAGAAGTTACATAAGTGGTCCAGGAACTAGCCTTTCCAGTGACATACGCCAGGCACCATGCTAACACCATGTCTTATCTCCCTCCAGTGCACCACAGTCCTGCACATACGTATTCTACTAGAACACGATAGCAAAAGCTTCCTCTGCCAAAGCAAAGAAGCAGGACTGAGACAGACTGCGTGTTCCTTATATATTATTAGCTTTGCTTGCTTAAGCTGTACATGTCTCGCCCCGCGGTTTAAGCACAATCTAAAGTAGCTTGAGTCAGTCTGAACATTGAGCCCCCAAAGAAAATATCAGGGCTGCATAGCAGCTTACTGAGCAGTCGATGACAGAGGCTGTTTCTGTTGGGGATGTGTGTCTTGATGGTTTATATGGTGTGTGTGTGTGTGGCGGGGGGGGTAATATGTGTGTGGGTGTGTATCTTGGTGGTGTTTGTGTGTGTGTAGTGATATTTTTTTTTTGTGTTTTGTCATCTCCAGGTGAATAAGGGCGTGACCCAGGTGGATCTACTTTCCTACGCTAACGAGCTGGAGGCCCAGACAGACCTGATGGTAAGGAAGCCTCTTCACCAGCTCGTATCAACGCTCCCGGCTCACACAACGCCTCCTCAGTGCCCCAGCCCCGCTCACTTGATTTGATTTAGCGTTTACTCACCGCTTAATCCAGGACTGAGCAGGTACAGCACTCAGGCTCAGACTGTGGAGAGTGCTCCGCGTGTCCTGTGTCTAACGGCCTGACCTGAACACTGGGCCAGTCTCTGGGAGCAGGCTGAACGCTCTCGCCCCCCCGGCCCTCAGGGGGCTGGGAGCTGATACAAGCCCCCTATTCATGCCCCAGATCGGGGCTGGGTCCGGAGCGGGGGTCCTCGGTCCTTGTGCACAGGCTCCAGGCTGCTCAGAGTGGGGCTCTGTTGTGGAGTTTGTCCATCACTCCTTAGGCACCCCCCTCTCTCCCCTGGTGCTCCCCCTCAACCCCCCTCTCTCCCCTGGTGCTCCCCCTCAACCCCCCACTCTCCCCTGGTGCTCCCCCTCAACCCCCCTCTCTCCCCTGGTGCTCCCCCTCAACCCCCCACTCTTCCCTGTTCCTCCCCCTTCCAGGCCTCCCCCACCCGATGAATGAGATGGCATGTTAATCAACTAAATGTTATAGTTATATAGGGGAACTGTATAGGGGAGTCAGATGGCTGAGCGGTTAGGGAATCGGGCTAGTAATCAGAAGGTTGCCGGTTTGATTCCCGGCTGTGGAATTGACGTTGTGTCCTAGGGCAAGGAACTTCACCCTACTTGCCTCGGGGGGAATGTCCCTGTACTTACTGTAAGTCGCTCTGGATAAGAGCGTCTGCTAAAATGACTAAATGTAAATATGCTGTGATATGTTCATTGACAGCCAGTTTTTCCCAGTCATGGACTAAGCCTAGTCCTAAACTAAAAGAGAAGTTCGTAGAAAATCTAAATTGTAAAAAAAAACAACAACAAAAAATGTAGTCGAGGTTTAGGCTTAATCCATGTCGGAGCCTCAGTGCGTTGAAACATGTATTCTGTTCTCCAATGTGTGTGCGTGTGTGTGTGCGTGTGTGTGTGTGTCTCCAGCCCAGGGGTCTCCTGCAGACTTCTATAAAGCGCCACGCCAACACTCTCCGCCAGCTTCACAGTCAGCACGTGCTCCCTATGGAGCAGGCCATGGTAATCAATGCCCTATTCTCTTCATTTCAATACAGCAAATCCATGAGTGGACCCATCTGTTCTCGACTAGTCAGGACTGATGTTATGACTGTACTATTGGTAAAGTGGTGAGGGAAGCTGGGAAACGGTATATCTGTGACATGCTAGACTACGATCACAGGATGTAAAAAATCTAATCAAACTTTATTTTCACAGCCCTTTTTACAAACAAGAGTACAGCAGATCTTTCAGTCTGCTGATGTCTCAGTGCCTCGACCATAGTATAGGATGATAATAAGTGAGACGAGATGTAAGACAACACTCCTGGAAGATATCCAGGTCGTGTTCAGTTTCACACACATGAACAGTGTTTCATCCCAGAGTCCAGAATGTTTCCGTTACTTCCACTATCGCGGCGCTGCCATCTCCTGAAACAGCGCCCCCGTTTAACACTGTGGCTCTCCGTGTACTGCAGTCAAGCTCTGTCATCTCTCTCGCCTCAATTTCTCACCTGTTTTTCTCTATTTCTCTTTACGCTTTCTACCTCAATTAACGGCTGCCCAGAAATATGTTAGGGCGAGGGTAAGCAAGTGTGTCTGGAGTGATTGTGTCCAGGAAACACCCTTCCTCCGCCCGTAATCCGTGCTTGTTTACTCATCACGTTGAATGACAGAGATGATAGATCTGGATCGTTACACGCGTGTTGCTTGTGATTGCAGTTCCTGCACGGCTATGTTAACCTTTTATAGCCACTGATGGAAGCCTGACTAAGGAGATGTGCTGATTTGGTCCTAAAGAGGAGGTTTACATGTGCTGTGAGGTGTCTGTATTCTGTGGGGGGGGTTTATTTCGGGCCATGTATAATCACTCTTTGGGACCTGTGGGTTATTGGGATGTAATACCACAGCTGTCTGGGATATGCATTTGCATGTTTAACTGCATGTGATGGAATTAACCTACACCAATAATAAATATGTATCAAGTAATGTTATCATTGTGTATAATTGGGTCTCTAAGTGTATCTTAACATTCGTAATATATTTGGTACACCAATATTATGGATTTATTACGGATTTTACAAAAACACTTCCAAAATTCCCAGCCTTAATATTTTTTGAGCTGATCAGCTGTGTTTTGTTTAGAAGTTAAATGTTTTGCCACTGTGTTTCAGTCTGTTGTAATCCACAACAGTTTAGAAACACATCCAACCCTCCACGGCTCCTGGTCCCCCCTGGTGTGTCACAGAAGTGTGTTTCCGAGTGTCAGCATGACCCTGTGTCTGACCCTTGACCTTTCTGTTGTTAATGTCTGCTGTTCATGTCCCCTAAAGAGTTCGTTGAACCAGAGTATCAGGATGCTAGAGAGGACTGCCTCTGACCTGCCGGTAAGCTCTCAACAGCTACACATGCTCACCTAAACACTGTTAGTGGTGCTAGTAGTTCATAGCAGTAGTAGTTGTATACAGTATATGGTGCATATCCTTATATTCCAACTAATACTCATGATGGCTGTTCTCTTGTCCAGAACAAAATCAATGTTGTGCTGTCAGCCATTGAAGCAGCCCAGTATCTCATCTCCCAGAATGCAACACGTGTTGTCAATGAGGTGATTAAACAGTCTTGTCAGTCACCATTAGCTTTACATTTTTAACTCTTCTTCTGTAAGTTCTCAAATTAACTCGGTTATATCCTTTTTTCTCAGGAAACTGAGAAATATAAGGACATTATTGTAGGCTACTTCAGTCAGTACATAGAGTGGGTAAAGGCTTCGGTAAGTAGTAATGTTTCAATTCCTCTAATTGCTAAAGGCTTTTGTGGTGGACTTATGATGCTTTAGAGGCTAAATGTTATGTTGTGACATACCCGGCCGGGTTCAGCTGGAGCTTTCAGTGTTGTGAAATTGTTTTTTTTTTATCTGAAAATAGTACAGCAGAAAGAGAAAAAAAAATTAGAAAGCTTATAAAATTCTCTTTGTGGATTCTCTGCCTTCAGCAACAAAACCTAAAAACAGAACCTCTTCCAGAGCTCTGAAAGTTAAAAGGAGAGGGATGAAAGCATGCTTGGCCTGTGCCAAGTTGACAGGTGCAATAAACATCTATAAAACAAATAATGAAACATGAATAATGAAATAGCTGAGGAAACAATGAAAGAGCCTCAAGTATCATACACCACACGTCTTTCTGAGAGCTTTCTGTATAATATGCCTTATATAGTACAGACAGCTTTCATCCTGGTCTAAGCACAGGAGACATTCCTACAATATAATAATATAAATCAATACAGTCATATGAAGAAACAATGGGTGTTACTATGTAGGAGATGTAATGAAGGTACCGCATGAGAGCTTATCTGGTGGATTAACACACAGGACTAGTAAACTATCTCCCACTGTCCCCTCCACTGTCCCCTCCTCTGTCCCCTCCACTGTCCCCTCCTCTGTCCCCTCCACTGTCCCCTCCACTGTCCCCTCCTCTATCCCCTCCACTGTCCCCTCCTCTGTCCCCTCCTCTATCCCCTCCACTGTCCTCTCCACTGTCCCCTCCACTGTCCCCTCCACTGTCCCCTCCACTGTCCTCTCCCCTGTCCCCTCCTCTGTCCCCTCCACTGTCCCCTCCACTGTCCCCTCCTCTATCCCCTCCACTGTCCCCTCCTCTGTCCCCTCCTCTGTCCCCTCCTCTGTCCCCTCCACTGTCCCCTCCTCTATCCCCTCCACTGTCCCCTCCACTGTCCCCTCCACTGTCCCCTCCTCTATCCCCTCCACTGTCCCCTCCACTGTCCCCTCCACTGTCCCCTCCACTGTCCTCTCCCCTGTCCCCTCCTCTGTCCTCTCCTCTGTCCCCTCCACTGTCCCCTCCACTGTCCCCTCCTCTATCCCCTCCACTGTCCCCTCCACTGTCCCCTCCACTGTCCTCTCCCCTGTCCCCTCCTCTATCCCCTCCACTGTCCCCTCCACTGTCCCCTCCACTGTCCCCTCCTCTGTCCCCTCCTCTGTCCCCTCCACTGTCCCCTCCACTGTCCCCTCCTCTATCCCCTCCACTGTCCCCTCCACTGTCCCCTCCACTGTCTTCTCCCCTGTCCCCTCCCCTGTCCCCTCCTCTGTCCCCTCCTCTATCCCCTCCACTGTCCCCTCCACTGTCCCCTCCACTGTCCTCTCCCCTGTCCCCTCCTCTGTCCCCTCCTCTATCCCCTCCACTGTCCCCTCCTCTGTCCCCTCCTCTGTCCCCTCCACTGTCCCCTCCACTGTCCCCTCCACTGTCCCCTCCTCTATCCCCTCCACTGTCCCCTCCACTGTCCCCTCCACTGTCCCCTCCTCTGTCCCCTCCTCTGTCCCCTCCTCTGTCCCCTCCTCTGTCCCCTCCACTGTCCCCTCCACTGTCCCCTCCTCTGTCCCCTCCACTGTCCCCTCCACTGTCCCCTCCACTGTCCTCTCCCCTGTCCCCTCCTCTGTCCCCTCCTCTATCCCCTCAAGCTGGCTATGGAGGTGGCGGGCTGCAAGCCCTTCAGCAACGTCGTGGACACGGTCGAGATCATCGCCTGCAGCGTCCTGCTGGATTCCATGGTAACAACACACAGGGCTGTCACTGGCTCTCACCACCCAGACCCAGGGACCCACGTTGGCCAGGGGGAGTGAAGTGGGTGGGGGTGTTGTGAAGTGTTGGTGGGGAGGTGGGCTGGGAATTGGGGAATTCAGGAGGTGGGTGGAGGTTTTCAAATCACATCCAAGTTTATTTATATAGCCCTTTTTATAAGCAATGTCATTGGGTGGTTGTGTGTGTGTGTGTGTGGGGGGGGGGGGTCTGTCTCCTGGGGAGGTTCACATGAACTGTATGTACCGTACAGGACTGGTACAGGACATTCACAGGCATGTGCTCTGCAGTGCAAGAACCTGAACTGGATCACACACACACACACAGTCCATTCTACTGACAGGGACCAACACAGCTCCCTGTGTTCCCTCCAAACCCACCACACACACGTGCATAAAGAGCAGCCTGTGGGGCTGCTGCCACTGAGGGCTTCATATGTTCAACCTGAAGAGCAAGGCTGTGGGGGGTGTGTGTGTGTGTGTGTTTGCATGCGCTTGTGCGTCTGTGCATGCACTCGTGTAGTGTATGTGTGCACTTGTGTGTGTGTGTGTCGTCACTATGTGGTTCAGTTGATGGTGGGGGGGGGGGGGGCAATGACCCTCCACGTTGCCCCATGGACAAATGGGGCCCAGTGTACCACTCAACATGCCCCCGCACACACACACTTCACCCCCAACCCCGTCCGAGTCGGGCTCAGGAATCCAGCACATTATTAGAGCTCACAGGGCCCCAGCAGCGAACCGCCAGGAGCCCAGAAACAGCCGAGGAACAGGTAGGAAACAGGAAATCAAAACCAGGCTTACATAATCCACCATCTGCCCTTCTGTCCTGTCGGCATGAGGCCTGTTACCAGCCCTCGGCTGCCACAGGAAGCCTCCAAACCTGCTAATGATACGGAGAAAATGACCCAGGGCACCCTGGAGCCCCAATAGCTCGCCCCAGAGGCTAATGGACTTAGACAGAGAACAGGAAGTCTCTGGGTGGATGGGTAGTTTACTGCCTGGGCTTAGGTGCTACCTTCAAGCATCCACCCCCCCACCCCCCCCCCCCCACCGTTTAGCCTCTACTCTTTTTTTTGTGTTTTCTGTTTCGGGAACCATCAGCAGAGTAGTCCTGTGTGGGGATAGTGAGGAGGTTGTCAAGTGAGGCGTAATGAAGACGACAACATTGCACAAACAGAGATGTGGAGGGGAAGGAGACACCTAGCCATGTTGAACCAACACAACTTGTGTTGTGTGTGTGTGTACACATGCATGTATGTATTAGCTGGGATTACTGTGACCTTTAAGACTCAGGAACTATGGATTATTCTGTCCTTAACAAACAAGCTGACAGTTCATATAGAGTGTATAGTTTAAATCCACAGTGTTGACATGCTTGTAAAAATGGCCATATTATACATAGAACCTAAAGATTTGCTGTTTGTACCAGTGCCAATATGTCAACCCTCAATAGGTCTTCATGTCAGATCCGACTGCAGGATCCTGAGATGTTGATCAACATGTTGTGTGTTTGTGTGGTAGAACGCGTTCTGGTTTGGCCTGGGCTGCAGCTGTTTGTTCCTGGTTCCCAGCATGATCCTCTCGGTCAAGCTGTCCAAGTTCTACCGCAGGATGGACACTGAGGACGTTTACGACGAGTGAGTATCTCTGTTCCAGTGGCGACAGCGGCCATTTATGTGGCAATGCCCCGGTGTTTACCGCATCATACTTTTGTACTTTCGTGGCTCCACCGCGACATACTTGTATGTAGAGGAGTACAAAGTACAAAAATGGGAAGTTTGAACTGCCACACCAACCAAATAATGTTGTGAAGTATGGTTATTCTAGTACTGGAACATGTAAACATGGATTTGTCTGTTTAGTTTCAGTTGATTTCCTTGGTTATTTGTATGTGTAGTACTTTTCTGGTTAACCATTTGCCTCCCAATAATGATATCTTACTATAGGAGTAACTAGTAGGGCTATAGTAATCATTAGGAAAAGTAACTTCTGCCTTTTCTCTCTTCTTCTCTTCATCTCTCTTTTCCTCTCTTTCTCTGTCTTCCTTTCTTGCAGTTCCTCTGTTTCTGGGACTTGGCATTTTACTTTGTGATAACCATTCCCCTATTTCCATCTTTTCATCCTTTTTTTTTTCTTCATGGATCTGTCAAGCACTTTGCACTTTATTAAAAAAGAAACAATTCTGAATATTAGGATAATATTCACATTCATATGTTTTAATGCATCTTGCCGTCACCCTCGCCTTGCTTGAGCACTTACAGATCTAGACAAATGCGATAGACAAGTCACCAAGTGTCTTGGTCGTTGACGCCAGTCAATGTGACCAGAACTGTTTTACATGTATCTTCTGGTGCGTCACCATTAACAGTTGTACGTTTTTTTGTTTTTTGTATCTTTGTAGCATTGAGACAATTCCTATGAAAACGTAAGATTAATTTGACCGGTTTTCCCCTCCTCTCCTCTTCCTTCTGCTCACACACTCACCTTTTCTGTGGGTTTTGTACGTAGATTTTATTGACAAATTCTTGGTGCTGGTCTTTAGCTCTTTTTTTTTGCTTGACGTGCTCTGGTATTGGGCGTGTGTGGGCTTCCCTGTGCGTGTGATTTCTTGAATAAGTGCCCCTCATTGCTTATTAAGGGCTCTTTCAATCGTTACCTTACAAAAGCTGAAGTCCACCTCTGTTTTTGTAAGTTACGGTGTAATAACGTAAAATGCTACGGTTCCTACTTTGACACTATACACATTTTTCGTCCGTGTAATTAAATATAATGTTGTATGTATAACGTTTTTCCTATTTAGAAAAAAATATATTCGTTTTTTTAATTACGGAAGGTTGATAGCATGGCATGACTCACATACCATTATCCTTTTCATAATTTTTTTTATTGTGTATGCAATGTTTTGTTTCAGTATGGAAATAGGTAATAATGGTTATCATAATGACCGTTTGCAAGGTGTCCATAACCCAGTAATGACAAGGTAAAAATAAATAAAAATAAGATAAAAAGAAAAAAACCTTTGCATGCATGGTTGGATGAGGGGCTTGGCTAAGCGTCTGGGGTGGGGGTGATAGTCAGGAGGAGGGTGAAGGTGTCTGAGACACAGTGCATGCCCTGGAGGTTCACTGGAGTCCTTCCTGTTCCTGCTGTTCAAGTGTTGGATGATCACATGCTAGCTTCAAGGCCTTTCCCCTGTTGTGCTGGTGTTTGTGGGTGGAGGAGAGTTGTGCTGGTGTTTGTGGGTGGAGGAGGGTTGTGTGAAATGCATAATGTCTAGAGAGGATTCTACTAACCCGCCGGCATGCTCTGAATGACGTGTTCTCTCTGCATGTTTCCTCTGCCGTAGAGTACCTCAAACCCCAGTGAATATACACCTGATCATTTTGTTCAAAGACAGGCAAGCATGGCTGCTTTTGGTGTGACACTAAACAGGCTGCCCTCGAGGGCGGTGCCTAACACTCCTAACTGCATGGGTTTCACATATCTTTAAACAGGCATGTCTTTGGACAGCTGACGATGCTTACTGCAACAGTGCCCAAAACACAGAGAGCATCACCTCAGGGTGGGAAACTCAGACTTCCAATCTCGTCCGTATCATAGCAGACTCAAATTCCCCATGACTTCGCTTCATCAATGACGAAACTAATGGTGGATCTGAAGGTAGTCAGTCATAGCGTACAGCCCCCTGCTCGTCTGTCGGCCAGGTCCAGGCTGGTTCCAAAGTGAGGCATAACACCCTTCACCATGTCATCGTGCCATCGAACATATGGCCCAAGACACTCCAAGTGTGTAAGACACTCCCAAGTGTCAAAGAAGTGATTTGCTCTCTGTGGTTTGGGAAAGACACGGCCTGCCAAACTCTCGTCAAGAGACACACTTGAGGTAGAGGGAAGGCAAGGCCCTTACAACAAAAACCTGCATCTTGTCAGTCTTGTTTTGCGTGGCGTTGATGTTGCCCCCTCTGTGTCCTGTGTCACTAGCCTCCCTGCCTATGACACTATGACTAGGTTTCCACGGGCATCCGCCCCCCCCCGGCACATCGACTGGTGAAAGTGAAGGATTTTCCCGCCCGGAAAGGTACTGAGAACACACCGACCGCAGGGCTCCGCTCCATCCTTAATCCCCACAGCGCTTCTCCTTCTTTCTCTCCTCACACAGCTATCATCTCAACTTCCTGTTTTGTCTGGCCGTCGAGCCTGTCCTAAAACGTCAGCTTCCTGTTTTGTCTGGCCGTCGAGCTTGTCCTAAAACGTCAGCTTCCTGTTTGTCTGGCCGTCAGCGCGTCCTAAACCATCACAGCTTTCGCACTGCCTCGTCTCTCGGTTTCTGCCGTCTGACTCAATTTCTCTTCTCTCTCTTCTCTCTCTCTTTCTCTTCCTCCCTTTCTTCCTCTTCTTTTCACAGCTTGTTTTAGCGCTTGTCTGCTTGCTGTGACTTTGCAGAAAACCCCTCATGGTGAGGATTGCTATTTTTGGAATCAGTAATAAGCTTTAAATGGTCTGATGGTATTTGTGTCTAACCACTTATAACTGCTCTGTAAACTTAGTGTAGACCAGGCATCATGTGTGCGTTTGCCACTACTATTGACATACTACACAGCTGACTAAAGTCTACTTGCTCTTCGTTGACAACTTGCACATTTCCAACGCTTCACTTCCTCCTTACAAAAGAAACCGAAATAGCCTCTGGATTATCTACAAATTATTATTTATTTATTTTTTTAAGTATTTTACTCAATCAGATGTCTTGTCATTTTCCCTACAGTGCCATCAAAAACTGGAACTGAAACATTGGATTGTAAGTTGAGATGTTATCGACAATTTTCCAATCATAAATAATTATTATTATACATTGGCCTACCGCTACCAAACCGTATCATTGAGAGTAATGTTGTGTCTTTGCCTTTAGGATATCCATACCCTGCCCTTGGACAAGACAAAGCACTCATTAAAAAGAGGTCTTTGCTACTGAAGAAACCCATATGAGAATCTGATGCGTCTGGTCTGCGCGCCCCCGGCCATCCTCCACCTTCTCCAACTCCCCGCGTCCTCTGAACATAACCAGCTCCATCTCAGAGGGGCGTCCTGTCGGACACAGTTTGGTTACCAGCCCTCGCTCCCTTATTTCCTGAGTACAGAAGGCTCCTCAGAACCACGCCAGTCCTCAACACCCGCGCCTACATCTGTTAACCTCTCACACCAAGCAGGGGCCAAGTTCACTGGGAGGACATAGTCATCATTTACCCGGCTGTTGTTGCTTAAAAACATGCATAAAAAGAAAGAAAAAAAACTTTTGTACTTCTTAGTGTTTTGTAAATTATAGCTGAAACATCTTTGTAACGTGTGGAGCTGCTAAAAGGGTATTGCTATTTTTTGCTCTTCGCAAAGATTTGTAATAACTTTGAGAAAAATAGCTGTTTGGTTCGTACCATGGGAAATGGACAGTTAAAAAAAAAATGGGTGGCTTGAGAACAATATTGACGTTTGTATGTTTGCAACAGACAGTCAGAGGTGGTGTAGGTTGAAGCACGCTGGAAGGCCTTTAAGGCTGACCTGGTTTCACTACAGCATGTTGTCTGACATCCACCTTGGGAGGTGTGTAACTAGTTTAACCTTTATACACCTTGGCACAAATATCAGGACTATAGAACACTGCTTAGTTGATTTTGTTGATTAACAGTCATGCAAGCTACCATGTTGACTACTAACACGGCATGTTAATCGATATCTTTTGGGCTATTGTAGAGTTCAGACGCAAATGGAGAACTGCTATTTGAAGCCAAATTCAATTTTTAATGTAGTTCTCAGGTTATAGTTGGGTCATATGCATAACTTATCGCTTCAAAGTTGTTTTTAATTTGTTTTTATTATCCCAAAATAGCTTCAACATTGATGCATCTGAATCTGTAAAGTATTGAATGGATGAATGTATTGTGGGGGGTATTTGTATATAAGAGGTGTATTGTTAATTGTGTGAGGCGGAAAGGCTGGTCTAGGCCGTGCTGAACTCAAACATTGTAAAATCCATTCAAATACTATCACCATCTGTTACTTGTTTACAGACATGATGTTCTTTCCCTGCTGTTTGCATAGAAAATAATAAATGAAATAGACGACTTAACCAGAGAACCGCATGTGCTGTCAATCAAAAGAAAGTAGCCCAAATTCTAATTGGGGCTTTATAGAGTAAAGCAAGAGGATGTTGGTTTGCATAACCGGTCCACTCCACTGACTTGCAGTGTCAATGTGCTTCACAACAGCTCTCACAGAGGTACACGTCTGCTAGCTGCTCACCTTGAAACATGTACCACCTCACCTGGCAGCTGGAGCAGACCTGGAAAGATGAGCTGTTTCCCATCAGACGGTGTGGGGTTCCCCAGGTTACTGTTCTATCTGCTGTGTCGTAGGAGAGCCTCTTTGGATGGTGACGAACTACAAGTGTACAACATTGTGAATAAACTCTTACCAGTTTCGATTTAACTCCTGGGATTCTTTATTCATGTTTTTGGTTTCTTTCGCAACTCTTTTCACAGGCATCGGTGCTCCATGTTTATCAACTCTTTCACAGGCATCGGTGCTCCATGTTTATCAACTCTTTCACAGGCATCGGTGCTCCATGTTTATCAAAAGCGATTCATTTCAGAGAATCAGCTCCTTTTTTAGGATTGCATGGTTTTGTTCTCACGTAATAACTGGCATCTACACATGTTCACGAACATTAGTCATGATATAGTCACCTTCTGTGTTTTACATATTTGACATAAGACCTCAGCCTTATGTAATGTTGTCATTGTTGGGTAGAACATACTGTACTGGGGTATTTTAGCTTGTCTTTTTCTGCTGGCTGGGCCACCGGTTTTCCCCAGTCGTCCTGCAGGCATGTTTAACTCAAACATCCATCCTCGAAACCACAAGGCCTCCGAAACCACGTTTCCTCGCCCCAAACGTGCAAATAGATACGTGTGTCTTGGGAAGAGACACACGATTCTACGCTCATAGCCTCATCGTTCCTCCGGCCGTCGGTGGCCATCGATTCAGGGGCGTCAACGTTGCAGCCCTGCGTTTTTTCAGCTGACATGCAGACCTTCATTCGGCTTGTGGTCACGGGAGTACGAATCCTTTGATTCCAACCAGCAGAGCTAACCTGCTCCAGGGTGTTTACATAGCGGGTCCCGCGTCACTCACAAACACCTCTTTATCCCTCGGCAGGATTGATTGCTATGAAAATAAAGCACGTGCGAACCCCCTCCTTCCTCCTCCTCCCGGTCCTGCAGCACACCCCTGCTCCACACAGGCTGTTGTCCTGACCCTGCCTGCTATGTTACCAGCGCTATTCTGGTTCACGCTAAATTGGCGCGGTAATTACTTCCTGTGTTACATTCTAAATGAGCCTTTCCCCCGCCCCCACCAGCATCTGTGTTTGTTTGTGAGTTGGAAGAGTCCATTCCACCAAGTTTGCCCACATTCACAGTTTGAGAATGCTATTGTGTTTATGTTTGGATGTAAATTATAGGTTGTGATGCCGGGTTGTAAACCTCCACTAACTTTTAAAAAGCAGTGAACCTTGAATGTTTTTGAACGATGGCATGTTAAGGCAGGGACTTGACATGTTAACTACACTTAACCCCAAAACCCTGTTGCATAAACTCTCCGGAGGTATAAATCCATCTGTCTTTCAATGTATGCCAGTCTGGGGAATTATCTGGTTGTCTCAGCATAATCATCAATGAAACATTTCATGGCCTACAGTATAGACAACGATTATACAGCACCTGGGTAAACGTGAGGCCATCAATGTTCTCAAACCCCTTTGCCCCGTACCTTCATGTCAGCCTCCCAATTGGTTTCACATGTGCCCCTGGCTTTCATTGACAGTCCCCAGACAAGCATAAATTATGGTCTCACAGCGAAGCAGGCACTGCCCCCCCCCCCTCCTTCGCCGCCCCCTTCTTCGCCCCCCCCCCTCCCTCTTTCAGGAGACCTCTTTTAGACAACCTCCCCCCGCCCCCCCACATGAATGCCCCCTTTGTGCACAGAGCCCTTATAAAGCAGGAGGCTTCCTCAGCTTGTGCAGTCCTACTCTTACCCTCCGTCACATTCCAGCATCAGGCTCGACCATGTGGACTCTGACCAAAACCCTGCTGCTCCTCGCCTGCTGCCTCTGGGCGGCCGAGGGGCAGGGAGAGAACGGCAACACCAGGGCCCCCGGTAACGGGGCACCGGAGACTAGGAAGAGCGTGTGGGAGGATCCCATCCAGTTCACCAACAAGGGGAACGACGCCTGCACCATGATCGTCACCGGCCAGGGCGAATTCACCAGGCTGCGGATATCGTGCCGGGGAGAGAACAGCTCCTACTGGTGCGAGTACATGGGGAAACCTCAGACCTGTCGCTCCTACAACAACAACCCCAGGCATTACTTCACCCAGATCATGTGGGACCTGAGGAAACTGCCAAACGCTTGCCAGGCACCCAAGTCTATCAAGCCCCAGATGTGCAAGAGGGCGCCTGAAGAGTCTGGGCTGGTCTTCTCATCTGCTTCCACATCTGAAGGAGCCGCCCCCCAGAGGCCTGAGAGGACCCAGGAGAGGCAGCCCGCTCAGGGCAGACCAGAGCCTAAGGCACCCACAACCAAGCAGACGGGTGCTAAGCCAGCCGCAGCCAAACCCGAGCAGGCGAAACCAGCCAGACCAGATCAAGCCAAGCCAGAGCAAGCCAAACCTGAGCAGGCGAAACCAGTCAGACCAGAGCAAGCTAAACCAGAGCAAGCCAAGCCTGAGCAGGCGAAAACATCCAGACCAGAGCAAGCGAAGCCAGAGCAAGCCAAACCTGAGCAGGCGAAACCAGCCAGACCAGAGCAAGCTAAACCAGAGCAAGCAAGACCGGCACCTGCAAGACCTGCAGCAGCCAAGCCGGACCAATCCAAGACAGATCAGGAACATGGCAAAGCTGCTCCAGCCAAGCCAGGCAAGCCAGTAGGGAAGATACCCGCACTGAAGAAGATGTTGACTCCTAAGCCTGCCGCTCCAAAGCCTACCAAGGCGGCTGTGAAAAGCAATGCCAAGAAGATGGCCCAAGAATATTGCTGGCGATCACTCCAGGGCGTCTGTACCTACGTGATTGGTTGGTTTCGGAATTAATACAGAGGGTGAGTCATCGTTCAATTTGCTGTCACTGTACTGTGACGTTATGAAGATTTTTGTGAAAACAACCTCATAATTGTGTCTTGAATGTAGAAGTAAATCTTTCTAAATGTCAATTGTTTTTTATTGTTTTTACAGTTTTTCATGCCTTGAGAAGATGACTTCGAAGGTCTGACCTTAGTGGTGCCCAACGCGGCTTCCCAGAAGAGGGGTTTGATAAACGCAGAAGAGCTCTTACGCCCTCTTCAGAATAACGACAGTTACGACATTTCTGTCAAACTATACGCTGCCACTATTTCACCATGAGTTATGTATGAATGTTACATCAAGGCTGATACTGTTCCGATTTGCTTGGGAGAATGTCATTCCAAGTTTCACAACGATGACTGAAAACATAATGCAACCTGACAGTAGCATTGGGTTTGGACAGACTATGTGTATCCATCATCTTTCAAATGTACATAATGATCCTTAAAGTGACATGGTTTTGAACCATAACTTTTTTACCGTTTCGTGTCAAATCAGACAGTTAAATGTTTTCCGACTCTATAATGGACTCTCCTAAGGCAGATAAGCCATTGGTTTCACCTTTATTATTTTTAAGTTTGTATCACTCTATACTATGTATCGAATATACTTTGCGGGATAAGAACAAGGTTTTGAGTTAACGTAGAGTGGCTGAAAATGACAACTTCACTAGTTCATTGGACTGAAATGTTACAAAAATATCTGAATGGATGTCTACATTTGTATGTAGATGAATGTGATTATGAATAAAAGTTGGTTCCTACTTCTTGTAAGTCTCAGCTGCTTGGTTCCCGTCTCCTTGCTGCGTGTATGGTTTCAAGGACGTATGGGTGTGTGTGTGTGTGGGGGGGGGGGGGGGGGTGGGGGGGGTGGGGGGGGGGGGGGGCTTACTAATCATTTTAGTAAGTCAACATTTGTAATTTAAATACAAATTCAATACTTCAATACAAGTGCACTGATTTTCTGTCATCTAGGTGTGACAAGTTTGGTCAAAAGATAAATAAGAAAAAGAAAATAAGGCAGTAGCCTACCATTCCCCAAAATATTTCAATTGTAATATAAATGTAAATGTATACTATATATATATAGATATATATATACAGCTCAGCAGCGGTTATTTTATCATCCGCTGTTGTGTTCGGAGCAAAAAAGGATATTAAGGAAGAGTGCCCGGCAGAATTAACATTATCCTTTAGCGTAGCCATCCTTGCGTAGCCAGGAATGTCGCCCTAAAGCCCCCTTCCCCCTTCTAAACAGGTCTACATCAATGCGACAGACTTACAGAAGGCATGATATTGATCTTTGCTGCTCTTGGCAAAGCTGAGTTCTGAACTCCACGTAGTTTGAAGGAGGTCTTTCTTTTAGCCATCTGAAAGCTCATGCGAGTGATAAATTACAACGGTGGGAGGAAGGGTCAAAAAGGAAGACAAAAGGGCGAAAAGGAGGACACGCAACGCAACAGCGGTCCGGACAAAGAAAGAGCTGGCAAACCGGACTTTCCAGACGAAATCCTGACGTCTGGTCACCCTACTGTAGGGACGTGCCCTATAGCGTCTTTACTCAATTGTAGGCCTACGTCTTTGTATTAACGTTTGTCCTGCCTCTTCATGCAATGTGAATATTTCATCATCATTTAATTAGGCAAATTGTAGCCTATGGTCAGGGGCGCCGCCAGGAATTTTGGGCACCATGAACAATTTTGTTAGTGTTCTATTTTTTGGGGCCCCTGTCAGTCAGCGGCCCTTGCAATTGTCCTAACTTTCCCCCATATACGGCGCCCCTGCCTATGGTTCATCTCCGGGCACACGTCTTTTCGTAGTGAAGTAGGCCGATTATTCCAGGGAGTGGCGCATTTGGCCTATTTAGTTTGTCAGGTATTACCAATGTCCCATTTATATCTGCCAAAGTAGCCTAAAACATACCTTTTAGCAATTAGCAAAATTGTCATTTTTTAAATTGTTGTGTTTGGATACAGCATGTTGTTGCTTTTCTACAGGTATACTCTTGCACTTTTTGAGGTTCATGTTGTTTAATTGTAACTTGTTTATGGTTCTTCCCTTTGGCACGTATTTGGCTTTTCACAATGTATGCTTCGTGTTTTGGCTGCCAGCAATGTTTGGGGCTATCTCGTTGTTATGATCAGTGAACAATGCACTTTTGTAAAGCTTTCTCTTGGAAGTCGCTTTGGATAAAAACGTCTGCTAAATGAATAAATGTAATGTTGTCTGACATTCTCCATCTTGGGAGGTGGTGCATGGGAATTACTGTCCAGAGATTAACCAAAAACCTCTTCTCCTCCGCTTCTTTTGGCTAAAACATTGTCAGGTTAGGGATTGGGTCCAGGTGTGTGACAGAAAGTAGGTTCCTAAAATCAGATTTCTGGGAAAAAAATTGTGTTCTTCGGAACTGTCAACAGTTTCCAACCACTATGACTCAGGCTACTTTAACTCACGTGGGGAGGGCTTGAGAATGTTTGTCTTAAAGTCGAGATGTGCAACAATATACTGTATATTGTTCATGTATTCACTCAATTCACTCATAAGTTGTACAATAAACTTTTTTACTGAAGATGTTTCAAGCCTTCATAAAAAAGTGTCTGATTGCTTTAAACTTACTGTCTACCACACCTAATCAATATCTTTTGGACTATTGTACCCTCCGCCTCCCTGTTCATTGGCCCCTGGCTTTCAATGACTGTCCCACAGAGCCCTTATAAAGCAGGAGGCTTCCTCAGCTTGTGCAGTCCTACTCTTACCCTCCGTCACATTCCAGCATCAGGCTCGACCATGTGGACTCTGACCAGCACCCTGCTGCTCCTCGCCTGCTGCCTCTGGGCAGCCGAGGGGCAGGGCGAGAACGGCAACGCCAGGGCCCCCGGTAACGGGGCACCGGAGACCAGGAAGAGCGTGTGGGAAGACTCTGTGAAGTTCAAAACCGCTTCCAGAGATGCCTGCACCATGGTTACCACCAGCCAGGGTGCGTTCTTAGGACTGCGGATATCGTGCCGGGAGGAGGAAAACAGTTCCTACTGGTGCGAGTACGGTGGCATCCCTAAGAGGTGTCTCGCCAACGGCTTTCAGTCTTACTTTGAACGGTTGAAGTTTATCATGTGGTCTTCCTTTTACGCCTGCATGGATCCCGTGATTTTCTGGCCCTCTCCTGGCTGCAAACGGGCACCCGGAGAGCCTGATATAATTCAAATCGCTGAAGGAAGAACTGAAGCAGCCACCACACAGATGCTAGATAGGAGCCCGGAGAGGCAGCTTAGTCAGGCCAGACCAGAGCAATCGACACCAGCACAACCAACCAACCAGCCAACCAAGCCGGCTGTAAAGAGCAATGCAGAGAAGATGGCCGAAGAATATTGCTGGCAATCATTCCAGGGCGTCTGTACCTACGTGATTGGTTGGTTTCAAAATGAATGCAGAGGGTGAGTAAAAGTACTGTGATGTTATGAAGATTGTTTGTACTATGAAAAGAAACTCACAATCATATCTTAAATATAATACCTCAGAAGTTTTTCAACATACTTTTTTTGTGTATATACAGTATATATTGCTTCTTTTACAGTTTTTAATTCCTTGAGAAGATTACTTCGAAGGTCTGAGCTTAGTGGTGGTGCCCAACCCCGTTTCCCAGAAGATGGGTTTGATAAATGGACTCTCCTGAGGCAGATAAGCCACTGAATGTCACAAACATGTCATCATGGATGTATACATTTGTATGTAGATGAATGTGATTATTTAGTTAGTTTCTACCTCTTGTAAGTCTTACTTGGGTCCCATCTCCTAAATGCGTTTATTATGGTTTAACGTTTGTCCTCTTCATATGCAGTTAGCCCTATGAATATTTCAAAATTATTTAACGATGCTAATTAATTAATAAAAATTATGAATAATAATAATAATGTTGTTAATTTATAACGCACTCTACATTCTGAATCTCAGAGTGCCATAATTATATGGTTCAGTTTCAGACAAGTCATTTCGTAGTGCAGTATCTCTTTTATTCCAGCAAATGGCGCTCTTGTGTCACAGGTTTTTGTGTGGTCAAAAAATCTAGACTGTTGCCCATGTGCTGTGGATCCTGATAAAGCTGATTTGAGCAAATAGCTGTTATTTTGCTCACGTTATCCTGGGCGAATCCAGCATCACCCAGAGTCATGTAATACGGAACCCCAGCCTTCTCTCTCTCTCTCTCTCTCTCTCTCTCTCTCTCTCCCTCTCTCTGTTTCTCTCTCTCTGTCACCCCACATGGAAGAGGAAATTTAGTTGAGAAATTTAGTACTAGGTGGGTGTGTCTGCGCGCTATAAATCCCACGTGCCGTTTCTCCAGGTGTCACAACGGGAATTATTTTCACTGGATTTACAGGTGAGTTTCTTGAATGATAACCCCCAAACTATATTATATTAAAACTTTTAAACAATCTGCATAATCACATTTACTAAACAGTCAGAATGTATGAATTATTGTGATGTGTAAAATGAAATATTATATTAATTCTACAGGTTTTCCTGCTGCGTTTTTTGTATGCTACCGTGACAATGACGTTCCTCACAAACCTAGCGCTCCTGTTATTTTTGGCGTGCATGTCACAGCAGTTTATAGCGGCAAACTGTCAGAGAGGCCAGGCCAGAAAAGGAAAAACTGATGGAAAAGAGAAAGAAAGGGTAGGCCTACAGAAGGAAGGTGAACTAAATACCCCTGTCCCCTCTCCAGACAAGAAGGACAGCAGTCGCAAATCTCCAAACAGAAGTGTTTTGAAGGGGAAATTCTCCACAAAAAATCACACGCACTGCACCTGGGCAGCTACAGGCGACGAAGCTTTCACTCTTGGAATCAGTTGCAAAAAAGACGGAAAGAGTTTTGATTGTGAATATTCTGCCAAACCGTCCTTGTGCCCGCAGTACGAGTCAAATGCGAAAATGTACTGGAAGCAGATTGCTAGAGCGTTAAGAAAACAAAGGAAATTGTGTGTTCACACCACTTCATTGGTTCGAGCAGGTATGTGCAGAAAAGCTCCGAGCGATGCACATTTCAAACTCAACAGTGTAGGTATGCCTACCCCGCCTTCAGCTCTGCCGCAGCCGTCAGGTTTAAGAGCATGTCCTGATATGGTTGATAAGAGAAAACTGGCGGAGGACTATTGCGACCAATCCTGGTCAAGTTTTTGTACTTTCTTTTTCTCCATGGTCCAGGATGATGATTGCTGAGATTAAATTACTATTACTAAGACTGTGAACGGAATTCTTACTCTATATTGAAAGTTCAATGACAGCATGTCAATGACAAGACCTGTTGCTGAATGGAATCAGTGTTTTGAGATGTTTTCACCACGCCTCTTTCTGAGATATGTCTACTGAATTGTTTTCATTGTTGTCTTTAAAGATACTTACATAATAAATACAATTTTACAAGAATCTTGTCATTTTACACTTATTAGTTATTCATATAGCTATTGACAGAGTTTTGTTTTGTTCAAGTTGAAACTTGAGAAATAATGCACTAAGAATGTACCTCCCCCCCCCCCCCCCCCCCCCCCCCCACACACACACACACAGCAGGAGAGACTTCCTATGAACAGTATGGTGGACAAAAGATTAGTAGTTTGAGCATGTTGGATAAAGACACTGTAATTAAACTCATAAGGAGATTTGTCCCACATTCCATGGCAGGGGCAGTTATATGGAACACTAAGCCTTGGAAGCAAAATCTCATTACATCTGATTTGACATTGTAATGTAGACATAACCTCCAGGTCTGATGCATTAACACCGGTTCATTTTGCAGAGTAGGCCTATTGTAAAAATATTAGATACAGTATGATAGGAATGGGGTTCTGAGCGGACAGTGTGTCTCCCTTTGTGGGGGACTCCTCAAGGGCAAACATCAACAAATAAAACAATATTAATTATCTTAAAACGCATGCGTATAAACATGTTTGGGCCATGTTTATAGAACAAAATAGGCCTACATGTTAAATTACGTGTCTTAATGTCGAGACTAGGCTAGTGTAGTCCCACATACCTTTATGGTTTATGCCTATGTAATCTTTCAGTAATGTAGGCCTATAGCTGTCAGCAAAAACAATCCTTACGGCCCTGAAATTAGTTAACAAAATCGTCCTGTGGAACATTCCTGAAATGTAGACATCGTGTTTGACTGAACTATGGCTACACCAACAACTATTTCACTCACTCGCTGTTCTAACTGGTGTAGTAGGCTACTTTCACGTCTCAACGATGTCTGTTGAAACTTGTTCAATTCTAGGCTACACTATATTAATCTTCCCAGGAGCCACTTCATATTCATTGATGAATGGCCTTCTGAAATTAAATCATTTGAAAATGACAACAAAAGCTGTCCTGTAGTAGTTTAAACGGTAGGCTAATACCTGTTTGTTTACAGTTGATATTTATTTATTGGATCTGTACATAAACACCTGCATAACTGTAAAATAGTATGTTCCTAACGTAACCCCAACTCTGACTATTATAGGATGCACCAAAAGATGAACGGCATTTAACGTGTTAGTAACGTGAACTGATACCACAGGTGTTAACAGTTTAAAAACAACACTGTACACGATCATTTTTTTGTTTTTAACCTGTGGACCAAAAAAAACATTCGCACTCATCACCCCTATCGTACATAGCTGGATAATGCGTGGCAGGCCCGCGCACTCCCCAAAAATGTTTAAGGCACACATGGAGGAAAAAAAAGAGTGCTTCTTGAACCTGCATTAATGGTTTACACATCGCTCCAGGCTCCGTTACAGGTTCCACCTGAAGGAGCAACAATCACGGCTTCAGAACATCAATCATCACGCTGCCAACGGAAAGAGTTCCTCGGGGCACTTCAGTTCTAGAACTTTCTAACATCACGTGCAGACAGAGGAATAAGAACTTTGTGTCTCTTTCGTCTGGGAAAACTGAGTGACCCAATAGGCTAGTTAGTTTACTTTAATTGGGCTAATACATATAATCACTGTAGCAGCTGTTCCTTGGCTATATTCTCAATACCCATCTGAGGATGCATGAGTTCGACAGTAGGCCTACAATATAATTAGTAGAGCTACAGGTCTAGTTCACATCCTTTAGTTCACATCCTCTGACACGATTTTGAACCCTTGGACAGACCATAACGGGAGCTGTTCAGGTTACAACTATCCTTTTCTCACTTGACCCGTACTACAGTAATACACACACACACATTCAAACACTACCATGGTCTACTAAGTCTCACTGGGCGCTCAACCTCATGACACCTTTCCACTTCCTGCAAGTAGGCGGAGCAACGGCATTGTTTGACAGCCGACCGGGGTGGCCTGATTCTCCATGTACCCCGATTGGTTTAAAATACGGGCCATGGTCAAAGCCACGGTCAAAGGAAAACACATCCTGCCACCACTCTGATCAACAGATTTGGAGGCGTGTGTGTGTCAGGTAGGAGATTGGTTTTTAAAGAGCCTTAAGGTGGGGTTGGTGTACACATGACGATTAGGGGATTTATTGGAGGCCTTACAAAAATGTCATTGTTCGTGTAAAATAAAACAGCCCACTTCCCCAATCTACTTTTGAAGTTCTGATTCCAACTTTGTCACTGGGGGTGGGTTGTATAGGTATCAGAGTGAACCAGAGATGTGGCAGACAAAGTTCTCTAAGATGATGTAATGCAAAACAACTCTATTAGACTTGTATGTTTTTTATTCACATTCTCAGGGATTTTTTTTTGGGGGGGGGGGGGGGGGGGAATATGAGCAGTAAGGGTCAGAGAGGTCCTGAGGATCTGACTACTGTACTAGACCATGAAATGGGATTTTAATCCTGCATAGGTCATTATGCAGACCAGTGGAGATATTTGTGCCTGTCAGACTGGCCCTGGGATCCGAGACCATTTACATTTTATTTATAAAACCATAAATATAGAAATTTAAAGCAAGGCAGAGGATCAAGTGATCGTAAGTGCAGTGCAAAGTATTTAGACGGTCAGTCAGAGTCAAGGAACGGTCTGTTTTCAGCGTTAAATAACCACGTCAGCTTCCTGGAAAGGTGCTTCAAGTTCAACATGTATAACTTTTCTGACCCCAAACTGTCCTCTTTCATCACACCAGGGCCTGACAGTGGAACAACAACCAACCACACCTGACAAGGATGTCAGTCAGATGTCAATAAACTGCGATGACCCATTCTCATCTGGTAATCTTACTTTAAGGCTGTAATTATCTGTTTTAGCTCGTGACACTAAGACAGTTTTAGCGGGCTTCGAAAATAGCCTATGTCAACTTGGATGTTTTCTTTCTCATTTTTTGATTATTTTGACATGTCTTGAATTTCTGTAAGGAATATTTCTGTCAAGTACATCCAGCGTCACTATTTTGTATTTTCCTCTCGACCTCGTAATATCTGTTTGCTTATTCTTTGTCACCGAGTGCTAAGTGACAGCCTCACTTTTGCCTTGACGCAATTATGAATTTGTTATGTTCCTCGACTGAATAATACAACCCTGGTTGTAACAGAATATCCAATAGTCAATCCAGGAATGAAAGATGCTGCTATTTCAACAAGTCAAAAGTTACAGACGCTTACAGCAGGAGCCTGCTAAAACATGAAACGATTTTCTCGAGGTGGAACCTGGAGCGATTTGCTGAATGATTTAGTGTGCTGGTGTCAGACCTGCGTCTACAGTACCTGGCAACCCCATGTTATATAAAAGTTAGGTTGTTTCTGAGGGCTAGACCTATAGCTATTAGTGGACCGTAATCTATCATTATAGCAAGGGGTCAATAACTCACCTTCTCTTCATATTTTTACATTTCAAACTGCACTCTGACTTCATTAGAGCAAAGGGTTCAAATTTCCCCAGTTCCCTTTTCAATCTGGACTGTGGTGTCACCTAGTGGCATAATACTGTCAGTGCACAAGGCTAAACCATATTGTAACATGCATTTGGGCAATTAGATATGACATGGGTACGCTTACCTTGTTACAGGATAAAGACATTGTAAAGAAATTAATATCTCTTGTGTCTTTAAAAGTGTCAATGAATAGCTAATAGAATCTAATTAATATTAAAGACGAGTGCAGCTCATCTCCAGATTACCGATTCATTGGTTATTAACGAGGGGAAGACCCAAGTCAACATGAAGGGTTTAATAATTCAACAGAAACTTTGTATCTAGAACCCACGTAGAAACATCAACACATGACATCACGCACATGAACAAGCAAGGTCAAGGAGACCAAGGAAACAATATGATTGTAGCTGATACTTATTATTTTTATGAACAAAACAAATAACCGACTTGTGCTTCCGTAGCTTGTGTTGCTCTGAAGCTAGTCCTTTCCTCCACAGAGGTAGAGCAGTGCCTTCCCATAGTCCCCATCTGTGTCCTCCTGTTAACACACACACAGATGGTGTCCAACAGTCACCCTGCCGGGTCAGGAGACACTACAGACAACTCCTCTTCATGAACCTGAACGACTCCTCTCCATGAACCTGAACGACTCCTCTCTATGAACCTGAACGACTCCTCTTCATGAACCTGGACCTGAACAACTCCTCTTCATGAACCTGAACGACTCCTCTTCATGAACCACTGGGTAGCATTAGGATAGACTGCAGTGTAGTCTCTGCTACTTGTACTGTATACTACAGTAGAGTCTATACGTCTGTACTCCTCTATAGTATTGTCTAAACTACTAAACTCCTCTAGACAACAGTATATACTTCCGTACAGTCTATGATACCTTTCTCCTCTATACTAGAGTCTGTACTACTATACTCCTCCTCTATACTACAGTGTATACTACTATACTCCTTCTCCATACTACAGTCTATACTACTATACGCCTCCTCTATACTACAGTCTATACTACTATACTCCTGTAGACTACAGTCAATACTACTATACTCCTCCTCTAAAGTTCCGTACCTGAATGGTGGAGTAGAGAGGGCCTCCATACTTCTTCTTATAGCAGGCTCTGATATCCAACATGTCGATCTCACTCCGGGAGACCATGATCCTTGCCAAGGTCTCATCGTCTGTGCCAGCGCGCTGAGGACGACAACACAAACCTTCACACTAGCTCTGGTGGGATTCAAAAGCTTTGTGGGATGACTTACTCAAACCTTTATACTAGCTCTGGTGGAAATTGACAAGTGCTTGGTGTTTTGTTTAAAGCGATTATATATTTTATATATATCTTCTTTTTTCTATGTCATCATGTTCATATACATACACACCCTCATTGACCCATGAAGACATTCTGCAAAGTAGGCTGGAACACTTTTAACACATTTCACTGGGGAAAAAAAGAGAAAGATCAGGTTAATTATCGAATGCGAAGGCCAGCCGGTAAACATCTATTTGATTCAACAAACATAATTTAAAAAGTGAATGTATTTGTATGTACCGGATATTATATGTACAAAATTGATAGATTTCCAAGGCTACAAAGCGTTATATCTGTTAATTTAGTTATACCCCTGCTTAAGTGAAACAACTGTTTGTACACGTAAAAATGAGCATTGTGGCTGTTTCAAATCCTCATGAGTCTCACCAACAGCCAGAAGTAAGTTCTCCAAGTTTCCAGTTGTCTCCCCCTCGATGCTGTCTTCAATATCAGAGCCAGAGAGCTTCTTATAGGCATCGAAAACTTCAAAAAAACACAATCATATAATTTGATGATCTCAAGGCAAACACTGGCTAGACAATAAAACGGCAATAAGGTTTACGACTGAATGAAATTAATGCTTTGTTTTTTTTTCATTTTTCAGAACAGCTAAATGGGCACACACACACACCTTTCTGAAGGTGTTCTATGCTCCTGTTGCCAAGGATATTGACAAACTTTTCCTTGTCTGTGCCTAACTTCCCCTCCCCAGCAGCATAAAGGTCCTGCAAAAGAAATACTTCACTGGGAAAAAAACAACACACACACAGTATATTCCCTGGTAAAATAACCAAAGCATCAATCAGAATGATTGTGTTCTCCTATTCTCAGTAAGTTTAAAGACTGTTCATCACAGTGATGTCATTACAACTGCGGCATGGAGAAAAGGTCAGTTTCAAAATGATGATGTATTTCTTAATAAATACAGTCCTCTGCTGTTTGCCTGTTGGCTATTCATGTGTTGGCCATAGAAAATTCTATTTTTATCTATAGATCCCATTGAAGTAATGACTTCCATTTCTTATCCCTGAATAGGTAGTGGTTATGGGAGAATGGATTCTGCCCGGCCTCTTAGAGACCACTCGCATGTATTTGTGATCATTAAAAAAGACAACCCAGCTATTGCAAAAAGTCAATATCCATAAATGACTCATTCGTCTGGAGATGAAGGTTATCTATAATTGATTTATTTGAATGATCATTTATCATAGAAATTTGTGGTGCACTTATTTAATTTCCCCTAAGAGTATGACTACAACTTGAGCATGTTAACATTTTAAAAGCGGATTCTTAATTGAATTATCTCTAACTGATTGCACAACATTTATGGTTCCGTTATCTGGTTTCACATTGTTTAGGTTATACTACATTTGAGGAAAAATACTTTACGTAACCTACAAATAGGTTTGATTTTCCATCTGGTTTGAATTTAATAGATTAAGAATAGGATTAGTGTTTGAGGATAGCAATCTATACATACTTTGTAGGAATCAAATCTCTCTCTGTCTTAACTATTGCTTCCTCCTACCTTGGCGTCCTTCTCTATCTTGCCATCGTCCACCTCGTCCTCTCGGCTGCCCTGAGAGACGAAACGAAGAACAGAGGCAGAAGGTCAGTGTGTCACAGGTGAAGAGTGATACCAAACCCAGTGTGATGTCATCCCGGCTGAGCATCTTCCTAATTGGAAACCCGTGGAGATTTCTGTTACAAAATCACACGTCGAGGCAAGCACATGACACCCTCTTCTCATCCTCCTCCTTCGCCCCAGTCTCCACCTTTAACAAACCTCTCATTACTTTATAATGACATTGCCAGGAAAGAGAGATCTCTCTTTCTCTTTCGTTCATCTCTAAATGCTCCTCTGGTTTACCTTAAGGAGGATCAGTAGCAGCTTCTGGTAGTGACCTGACGTGTCTCCCGTGATATCTTTCTCCAGCTTGTTACTGAACTCTGGGAAAGAGGAGACGAGAAGGCAGAGGATTGCTTACAATTATCTCTGACAATTGTCGCTAATGACAGCAATCTACCCAGATGGATGCACAGTGTTCTGTGGTATGGCTATAATGTGGCGGAACTGATTATTGAGGAGGTGGGGCTCCTTATAGGTCTAGTTTATGTGGCCAGGACACCTTGTCCAGGTAGTCTTGTCAGTCTTGTCTGTGGTGTTAACCAACCTTGCAACGTGTCAAACTTCTGGGGAGGCAGAGTCATTGGGGTCCTACATTGTTTATTAAACCAAATGGGGTCTTTTATTTATGAACTTTGGATTAATTGCAGGTTCTTGTCCTTCCAGCGATTCTTCCAAATAGTTAGATGTGGATGTGTGAGACTATAATTTAGGACAGATGTCTTCATAAAACCAGTTAAATATTGACATACTCTTACTCCTGGATAACTTTTCATCTGTAACTGCAGTATTATTAAAAACTTAAATCACAAGTTTAGTCTGTCAATTTTAGACATTCCGTTGCCGGTTCCTCTCCATCACATTCCAGACCCTTAGGCCTTCCGTATGAATGGATCTGCTTTAGTGAAACTCACCTTTCTTGTAGACTTTGGCAATGTCTTTCATCTGCTGCCCAGTTCGGGAGGCCAGGATCTCAATCAACACCTCATTGTCAGTTCCAGCGCCCTGCAATGTCACACGGTTCCCTGTGAATGACCCTCTCTCTCACACAGCCCTGCACAGCACTCGGTCACCTGGCAACAAGCTAGCTTGCTACCCACTAGAGCTAGGTTTGAGGAAACCGGTTAAGCTGACGTATAGATCTCAAGGGGAATTTAATATCAAAGGCTACATAAATCATTACTGATTTCACAATAGCAGAAATGTCAAACTGCCTCTCGGAGAACATTAAAACTATACATTATGTATGTATACACAATATAGTGGTTAATGTTTTTTTAAAGGCCAAGGAGCTTTGTTTTTCCTTTTTATAATCAATTTGATTGCTTTGCCGGAAACATCTGGGGACCTATATGGAGAAGAATACAAATCTTGAGGCTGGAGCTGAATATAAATGCATCTCAGTAGCTAGGTATTCCTCAGTAGGCCTGATGATGAACGTTAAGATACTTCTTATTTCATAGCTGACTTCGATACAGTCTGCAGAAGATCTAAAACCTATAAATATGACATCCTCTGATATGCTGCATTTAATTATAATCTAATATGACTCCCAACCTGACTTTGGCACCACAAAATGATCTATTTTGTCAATGATGTCAAAGCTGGGATCTAGGTCTAGTGTACCTTGATGGCTTTGTGTATTTTAGTTGCATCGTAGAGAATGGGTGGAGTCATCAGGGCAACAATGAGGCTCTCAAACAGGCCCCCCAGCTCAGACTTCAGAGCACTCACTAAATCCTGCAGAGAAATTGTTAGCATTCAGGCAAAACACTGGAGAATGGTATGTTTTTTTTGTGGATTGATTGCTTTTGGGGTTGTTCTATGAAATCTGGCATGTTTGTTCAACCCATTTTAATCCACAGGTGTTTGGACCAGAATGTTTGTGCACAGCTCCCACAACGGTGTTTGATGAGAAAGAACGGGACTGATTGTCCTCAGTTGTGTAATGCATCACAAGTCACCGCAATAAATGTACAATTTGACTTCTCTTTTCAGAACTTAGCCAACCATGGCATATTTCTAAAAGAAGAATTTATGGCCTACTCAAAAAAAGTTATTGAGTGAACTTCTATTTGACATTAATCGTAAACTTTGACAATTATTGCAGAGTTGATAAGGACAAGTGAGAGTGAGATTAAATAGGGTGGAACATTGATACGTTGATAGTGCAGCGTGATTCCCTGGAAACGATTTAGAAAGTGATCAACTGCCACAACTGTGAATTCTAGACATGTTATTCAGCGATGTGTCCAGACATTTTTGATAGGGGTGGCACCAGTGGTGGCCTGCCTCTGACTGGGCATATAGCCAATCATATATTGGGGTGGCCAATCAGATTTCAGGGGTGGCCCGTGCCACCCTAGGCCACCCCCTGAACACGCCCCTGATGTTATTGTCAACCACCAGTAGTAATATCATTATCATGCATTTATAGGCTGTGACATTTATAGGCTGTCACAGGGGCCAGTGACAGCAAGCTTGGACCCTCTTGCGGCCCCCCTACATGTAGACTCTAAATAATTATAAACATGACATTTTGTCTGTCAGTGTGTGAAGAAGTGAATAAAACTATTTGACGACACTAAAGTTTAACGTAACTGGCCCCTCTTACAGTACAACTGGCCACAGCTTGCCCCCCCCCCCCCCCAGTTGAAATGTTCTAGAATCTCCCCTGCTTAGGCACTCATACGTAGCCTACCTTTCCGAAGGCCTTCTTGTAAGCCGCTTTAATTTCCTGCCTCTGATTGTTGCTACGAGCCGTAATGAGCATCAAGATGGCGTCCTCGTCCGTGCCTGTGAAAACAGCGCTGTTAACAAAGACGCTCCTCTCTAACGCGAGGAAGTTATATTTTAACACTTCTTGAAGCCTTGACCTTCAAACAAAAGGTCAGAAATTTCACACAGTGACTTGAATCCCAAACTACAAGCTCGCTTAGATTGGCATGTGGACGAGTTTAACTTTTAATAGGCTAAATATACATATAGGCCTAGTCTAGATCAACATCGGAGATGATGACATTATGATTGGATGCGAGCACAATCGATATGGTCATCACCATCTCTGGGTAGATAAACAGTTTATAGGCCTATGTCTAGACATGATCCACAACATTTACAGCAGTGTTGGAAATTGAGTTGGCATTCAAAGCCAGTCTGGACAGTGGCACAGCATTTGACTGCAGGTCAGAGGTTCAAATCCCTCCGTAGTTTATGTCGCTCTGGGTAAAAGCGTCTGCTAAATGAATGTTTATAAAAAGGATGTGGACTCACCAATCCCTTTCATAGCTTTGTGCAGGAATTCAGCATCTTTCTTGGCGTTGAAGTTGACAAAGGGTATCACACTGCCTCTGGAAACCTGTAGTGAGAAGCCATGTGTGGAGTTAATATAATTTTCATTTCGTTTTTATGGTTTAACTTCAGATGTTGAAGAATGTAATGTTTATAGGCTAATCATGTCTCATTTAGCTGCATGGGTGCATGCATCAAACAGGGCTATGGGGGCTTGCTGAGTTTCCCCAAGAGATCTTTCTGTGAAACCAAAACTTTTATTTTCCAGTTTTGATCTGAAGATGTGAGGAATCTTCACAGAGACTTCAAAATATTAACCATGGATGCTAACTCGGGAAATAGTGAATGTTAAAAAAGCTATCTTTCGTAGCCCTGTAGAACTGGCACACGTAAACAAATATGTTTCCTCTCACATCCACTTGGTTTAATTAATTATAGGAAAATGTCATTTGAGGAGAAAAGCAATATAACACTTCTTCGGTCTCTGCCATATTACAATTGTAACGCAGGTGTGAGATTTGAAAGTAGATGAGCTTCTGCGTCTAACTGAGGAAAGCCAAACTGGTCCAAACTGATTTTAGTATTATAGAATGCTATATCACCCGAAAACATTCAGCAAAGTCTGTTTTGGCTTATCTTGTTGTTGTTGTTGTTGTTGTTGTAGTGTCATAGTAGGCCTAACTGTGCAAAGGTCTTAGGCACCCACGTTTTTTTCACTCATCGCAGGTAGCCTACAAATGGTCGTCTACCTATTTCTGGAGTCATAGCATGATAACCGATTGTGAATGAGGCGGCAGAAGACCCGTAGGACAACCAGCCCTGTTACTATGCTAACGACAACAAACTGTAATACAATAGCCTAGTGGATCAAGACCTTCCTTCAGATGAAAGACTCTTCGCATGATTTATTTAATTACGTTTTCCAATATTAGACATGCCAACAATAAATAGCCTACCATAACCGAAATATTCCCTGCGAGTTGAAACTGTAGGTTTATCCAATCCGGGTGTAATGCCAAATTCATGCATTAACGCAATGTCAAATGTAAGACGTGGGGTGTTAAAGGCGTAGGCTATAGCCTAGGATACTTCACGAATGCATAGACGAATAGTGTAGCGTTACACGAGAAAACATTATAGGCCTATGTGTCGCCCACGCGAACAAACCACAATTATTTTCAATAACAAAACAACTAACCTAAATGTTGTTTTAAATTACTCCAATAAAAATGTATTCATTCAGTAAGAACAGCGAAATATAGGCTAAATTGATTACAAAGTGAATAGCAAAGTCTACAAGTAAGAGAGTCGCAACAATGCAGACGCAACGCGTTCACGAGCGAGGGGGTTATATTTTGGCAGGGGGTGTGAACTCGGCACAACACGTGTTACAACGTAGATAAATCTATTTTTCATGTCAACTCTTGAATCACAGTGGATGAATTTCTTAATTCTGAGTCTTCCAAGATGAATATTAAGTTGATTTGGACGTAATGTAGTTGGATGATAATAGTATCTACAATGGACCCAATGGGTCCCTTCACATTTCCAGGTATCTGGTCCATAAATGTCCTGCAAACTCAATGATGTGAACAAACAAAGCAGAAACTTACCATTATGTATTGCTCTGCGATAGGGCAAGATGCAATAGGTGCCAAACCAAAATAAAATATAATGGTAGAAACATTAGATTCAGCAAATCTTTTCAATAAACATGTCTGAAATAAGTATTTCATAAAGTAACATGCATGACAAGTCTTAGTTTCCTGCACTTGATGTATAGTTATACATGTATCATTCATTATAATGAATAATAAAGATGTAAATACATTGTTATCATTGTTATGGCTGCTATAGCAATAATTAACAGTATCCATCTATTCTTAGAGAGAAACATTGTCTAGGTCTAGTTAACTGTGCCCTGTATTGTCATCAGTGTCATCAGATATGAAAAGCATTCTTACCTACAGGTGTTTTCTCTCCTCTGAGAACTACAGCGAAAAGACAACAGACTTGTGTTGGGATGTTATTTATTTTAATACTTGACTCAGAGGCTTGGTACGCCCACAGGGTGCTGGACAGAGACGGCAGGACGGTGTGGAAGACTTAATTGGAGCACTGTCCAAACACAGGCTCCTGTTTCACCTGGTGTCAATCAAATTAAGGATCGTGACCTTGTTTTTTGTGATGTTTTGTATACAACTTACCAGTAAAGACTTATAGCGACATCCAGAAGTACAATATGGAAGATGAGTATTAAGTCATCTGTTTCAGCATGCTGGTGACAGCGACGGTTATCACAAATCCATTTATTTTCAGTTTTGAACTTTATTTAATCGCCAGAATAAAAGAAAATTTGAGATTAGGATTGTTTACTGTGGATGAAGGAGAGGAATCACAGGCAAACTGTCACGGCTGGCTGCAAGGAAGACCCAAAAGCGGAGTGCGGAACGGAAAGATTTTTTAAAGGACAACTGAAATCTCACAAGCTCTAGAACCAAAACAGAAAACAAGACGTAGAAGGTAACTCAAATAGGGATGATCCAAAAAACATAGTCAGGAAAGGCAGGGTTCGAGATCGGGAAGGCAATCCAGTATGACCAGGGAAGGGTAAGGCAACGGTTCTACGTGGCTGGAACAAAGATCGCAGGATATGGAACTGGTCTCAAACATAACAAATAAAAAAACTGTTCGGCAAAGGAGGGGAAAACAGAGGGTATTTATAAGGGGTGTAATCAGTGCAAAACAAGGAACAGGAGGTGAGAAGGAAAAAGGTGCTGACATAAAGAGCGCTGCCATGAAACACAGTGACCAGGAGGTCACCCCTCAAACCCTGACACAAATAAAGACACATTAGGTCTGGCTCTCAAAGCAAGGTACAATGTCAACAACTGAGCTATTGTGTCTCTTCCTGTCTAACTTTCACCGGTAAATATTTGATTCCGTACTGCACGGTGGTGAAATACTGGCCAGTTCATTTCTTTTACCCGGATCCCTTATCTGAACTCTGAGAGGCTCCTGTGGAGCTGTGGAGTGTGATCTCTGATATAGGAGAGATCTGCGATAGGGATGAAATTTAGCAGAGTACATCAGCGAGGTGTATCTCTCCCCGGTCTCCCTGCCTGCTCTCAGGAACCTTAATTAAAGGCTGCTACCCGAGGAAAGGGGATGTGTTCATCCGCTCATATCGATTTACGGGAAGGTTTGGTTTCATCTCAAACTTCAGAGCCTCGAAGATGCCATCAAATACCGACAGCAACATATGGTGGATCACACGAATCTTTTTATTCTAAGATAACATGGCTGTTAAGTTAATAAATATGAGAAATATCTCTGCTATGGCACTGATCCAATTTAAATGCAAAGTTGATACCTGCACATTGACATCTTATAAGTTATTAGTGCACCTTAATTAGTTTTGTACCTAAGGTAACTGCATGTAGTCGCTGATTTGAGATGACAAATATAAAAAATAGCTTTCTTATATTCAGCAATGTTAAACATGTTACATCAAAAATTATGTATAAAGGGACAAAGTTATCTTTTTGGGATGAGGGCGCAGAAACACCTTGGACTCCACATACCTTCATGACTTGCTAGGCAGCTCCACGTGACTGCAGCACCACGTTAATGAACCACAAGCACACAGATCTATAGTGTGCTGCCACCTGTTGATGAATTGTAAAGCTCGCTCAAAGTTCGGACCAAGTTTACCAACCCGCATCCGCTCTTTCCTCTCACAGCAAATCGATGAAGGGGGTTTTATTTACCGTGGGCAATCATAGGGGACACGATGACAAACTGCAGAGTGAACAGTTCGCTTTCCCAGTTTGATTGATAGACAATAAATTAAATTGACAAATGGGTGTGTCCCACCACTGAAGGCTCATGAGATATATGTCGGCCCTTCCTCTCCATGGCAATGGTCCGAGGAATGAAAATGAATCAATTTCCATGGATATTGACTGTGAGAGCTTCTGAAACCAGATGATGAGATTTGGATGAGTCAAAGGCACTTTTCATTATTGCTTTTTCAGTACTTCAGCATACCTAGGAGGATTCGTTTTGGTGGTCGCCTGCGGAAGTATACGTTTGGGGCCATTGTCTTTCCACACAATGGAATGCTGCCGTCCAATTAGTTCGGAGGCATGTGGTTGTATCTGGGTAGATAAAATATGTATGTTCGCTTAGTAGATTTAGGCTCACAAATTGCAAGTCTGGAATTAAGATTAGCCACAACCAGCTCTCTGATTCATGCACAAAATAAATACTTTTCGAAGAGTAGAAAAACTATGAAAGAGGGAGAGAGACGAGAGAAAGATAAAGAGAGAGAAGGCTACTAAATGTCTGACTTTCATTAAGCCCTGCAGAGGAAGTTGTGACAGAGAACATTAGTCAGTCTGAACGTTGTCTCCACGGCTACGGATAGGCCCTAGCTGTCGCTCACGACGTAACAGGTGCCACAGGCACAGTCATGGACGCTCCTCTCATTTATATGGATTGGATTTATTCATGTGGCCTGTTTCTGTGGATAACTGACTCTTGATAGAGATAACTGATAATTATTTTTAGGAAGTTTAGGAATTTAATTTTAAATGAATGAATGTATGAATTATTTGAACTGAATGTAATAAGATCGATTGATTAGAATAAACGACGAATTTCTCACAGTATCCGGATGTACAGGGACCGGGATATTTTACTATTTTATCAGCAATAAAGCAACATTGTTAACATCTCTCCTTCAGGGTAGGAAGCTTCTTCGATTTATTTTTCACATTAACTACGTTATCAGCACATGTAGTGGCTGAATTGTACCTCATAGCTTAATTTAGTATTGGTTTTTAGTGAGGAGGTTGTGAGTGGGTGAGGTGTTTGGCAGGGAGGTTGTGAGGGGGTGAGTGGGTGAGTATGTGAAGAGTTCAGGGGTGAGGTTGTGAGAGTTAGATGACTCCCTTTTCAGTCATACTCCTCTTCCTGAGTCATATTTCCTGTCATATTTCATGCGTCATAGGAAGTGAGTGTTAGGTAAATAAGTAACACAGCTCCTTTCAGATTTGTCATCTGCTTTATTTACTCGTTTGGTTCAATCCAAATCACCATGGAGATGAGAGAAGTGCAAATTGGCTTCCGGAATGTGTTGCTTTTTTTAATCAGCATGAATCAATATGTATATGTTGTATGGGCTGGTGCCTTTTACTTGGTGATTTGGCTAACTGTTTGGAAATGGTATGATGCTGATGCAGTGAAGACATGAAAAGGGTACCTGTGGGCAACACGAGCGATTGCATGGAGATGCAATTATCAGAAAGACCATCATCTAATATTGACGCTAGAAATATATATGTTTCCGTTTATTGATTGTCTTGCCTCATATCCTCCCTTCATCTTGTCTCACACATAAAGAAATAACTCAGTGTTTTATTCATAAACCTTTATGAGGTTTAGATTTCAAAAGGTACATTATAGCCCGTGTCATATCACCATATCAAACAGAAAAATTACATTACATTACATTTATTCATTTAGCAGACGCTTTTATCCAAAGCGACTTCCAAGAGAGAGCTTTACAAAGTGCATAGGTCACTGATAATAACAACAAGATAGCCCCAAAACATTGCGAGTAGCCAAAACATGAAGCACATATTGTGAACAACCAAAATAAGTGCCAAAGAGAAGAACCATAAGAGCATGTAGTTAAACAAGTTACAATTAAACAAGATGAACCGCTGTAAGTGCAAGTGTACCTGTGGAAAAACAAGCAACAATAAAAACGATATCACAGCCAATAAAAAAATGTAACTCAGTTACCACTAACCACAAGAGCAACAAGTCTCTTAGCGAGAGTCTTTGTGATCCTTGAGGAAACTAACAATCAGGTCAAGCAAACAATTCCTAAGTACCGTTGTACTCCCGGAACAAGTGCGTGTGGCTGGGTCAAAACATTAGAACACATAGAAGTCCAAATACATTACATACAGGATTACATGATCGTCTCGTTCCTCTGTTTGCACTGCCAGGCTTTTCTGTCCTTGACTTCTCTCTGTAACAGATGCATAGCAACCAATGTTCCCTCCATACTCGCGTCAAACACTTGCCGTTAGACACAGTCTCTGTCTCATCCTTTCCAGCAAGCCATAGCTCAGGCTGCGGTCACAGGCTCGTTCTTCCCAACAAGGCACATGTTACACACCTTTACTGCTTCCATTCCCTCTCGCAAGCTCCTGATTCTGGAATCCCAAACTGGCTAGTTCCTGGTACCTGGAACCTGATCATGCTAGTTCCTGGTACCTGGAACCTGATCATGCTAGTTCCTGGTACCAGGAGAGTGATCTTGGCAGCTCCTGGTACCTGGAGCCTGACTCAGCTCCTGGCGGATGAGGCTCCACCACGACAGGATAACGACCCAGCCACCCCGTCACAGTCCGCAGGGTCCCTTCACCCCGCGCTGGGGCTCCCTGAAGGAGCGCCCGGGCTGCAGGGAGGAGTTTCCCACAGAGTTCCTCAGCTGTTTGAGGAGGATAAAGAGCAGGAGGCACATGAGGAGCAGCAGAACGAGCAGGAGCCCCAAGTAGAGGCTGAGGTTCCAGCCCCAGCCCAGAGCCAGGGGCAGCGAGGTGGACGCCACCAGGTACCTCCTGGGGGAGGGCATGGGGGTTAGGTTCAACGCCCCTCTCTCTGGCTGTGTGTGGGCGTGGGGGGGGGGGGGGTCAGGCAGTACTTACAAGGAAGGCTGAAATGCTAGTCCTTCAAAGGCTTCTGGGGTGTCGGTGGGTGAAATTGAGGAATTTTTAGAATCCATGTGAGGGAGATTTGAGCAAGTTCTGTCTGCTCTGTCCACGTCTCAGGCGTTCCGGTTCTGGAGGCGTCTTCCTTCTAGGAGGACCTGAGGAGAGCGAGTGTGAAGGAGCGGCAGTCCGCTCTGACGTGAAACAGGCTTTGTACTCCCTGATCCTGACAGGGTCCTCACTCACAGCCTGCCTCCACATTTATCACTGCTTTGCTCGTACACAGAGAAAAAGAGAGAGAAGAGAAAGAGAGTAAAGAGAGCGAGAGAAAAGAGAGAGCGAAAGGCAGAGATTGAGAGTGCCCTAAGTCCCCTTAATGCCATTGGCTACCTGACTTCACTAGTTATTCATCACATAATCTAATTATAAGGGAACCAGGAACAAACATCAATGTTACTTAATCATCCTTATGGTTTTGTTTGATTGACAGTTAGACTAAAGTAAACATACATGCAAGAGACTATTGTTTGTGTGTACACCCTCATATGCAAATACCACACTGGTCTGGTAATTCTGAATAATGTAAACAAAAAGAAAATGTCAAGCTTCTACTGTTTGGTTATTAAAATAATAAGCAGCAAGCAGAGCACACAGAAAGTAATATGTGCTGTTTCATATCTTTTCGAAATGGCATCAAAAGCCAATTGTAGCTTCTGTAATGAACAGTGTGCTTCTCAGAGGATAATGGAGAAACAACCCTTTCTCAAGGTCGATTCGGAGAAAGAAATGTTGAAGTATTTCTTCTCCTTCTCGAGGTAGTATTGTCTGCTTACAGCTCTCATTCAAAACAAGCCGTTAGCCATTTTGACTGGGAATATTTTAATGATATAAAATGGTCTTTAATTACTCTTTATGGTATAGGATTTATGGTATAGGATTCAAAACTAAGGGGTGTCAGATATAATAGAAATACGTTTAGGACACCCTGATTCCATCACAATTCAACTTGTTGCACAAAAGAATTGGTTGAATGGAGGATAAAGCTGAGATACTTAAAATGTCAATCTTCAAAGCGCATCTTTCATTAATAATCACTTAACCTGTATGCTTTCACCTTTATTTTGTTCCTGAAATCAAGGCACTGATTGTTCCTTGATATGAAATATAATATGGTTTGATAAGACGTTGCAAATTCTCCGAACAGATTGGTGTTATACTGCCACCCTGAGATCAGACCACTACACAACATCAAGACATTTCAGTCATCATTAAAATCCTAAATTATTTCTAGTTCATAAGAAATATTGTGTTTATGTTGTACATAATAATGCCATGAGACAAAACACTGCATGTTGGACCATGGAATTTATTTACAAGAGCCATATTTTACAGAGCAGAAGGTGCCTTGATTGAATAACTCGTGAACTCCAAGACAGACCTTCAATCAAAAAAATGTGAATAGAAAAATAAAAAGGTTCTGCTTTGTTTGGGATAACAATTTAGACTTGCACCTTTCAACTTGGGTGAGGGTGTAACTAGTATAAAAGTGTCATTAAAATGCTAACTTGGCAACCACTCAAATAGAGCTCTTACAAACAGTCACAAAAATCCCCAAAATGGTTGGTGGGAGAAATTTGACAGTAAATATTCACAGGTGTCTATATTAAAAGAGGGAAAGTACTCAAGACAGACGAGAGAGAGGGGGGGGGGGGGGGGCAAGCGAGGGAAGCATGTTCACAGCTCAGTGGTTAAGGACCACTGGAAAAGCAGCCGTCTGGTAGTTTAAAAACCAGACAAGCATGACATTTCAACCAATGCTTGATTAACTAGGTTATGAAGCTCATGGGCTGCATCAAGCGTATAAAAAAGGGGACAATCCTTAAGGATTTCACATATAAAATTTACATAACTCACTAATTTGTCCGCACGTTCCAAAATGGAATTTGTGGGTTCAGTTATTGATATTACAGCAGTATGAGTAGATTTGTATATAAAAAAAATAAGTGTAGGGTTAAAACTATTACATCAGTTCTGTCAGACTCAATTCAGCAGCAATTTCTCTGGAGGTTCGATGAGTGACACTTCATGATACCTGCAGAAAACAAAAAGTTCAATACTGATTTAAAAACACAAGTGCAATAAGCATTTTTCATCCTAAGCAATATGGAAATAAAACTAGGAAGACAATGTATAAGAGTTTCTAAAAGAACGCATCAGCCTTGTCCTCCACTCACTTGGAGCCCTTGTATTTCTCCCTGACAGACTGCTGGGCATGTTGAGCTGCAGCGAGGTAGGTCTGGTGTAGCTCCTGTATGCAGGGCATCAGCTCCTCCAGGGAATATCCCGTTACCTCCACCAAGCACTGTTCCTGGAGGGAGGGAGGACAACGCAGTTAGGAAACGGCAAACTGACGTTAAAAAGATTTTTTTTAATTATCTTTTTAAAAAGATCAAGACAAAATCAACCAAGAGAACACTAATTTTTGGTCTTTTAAGCCCAAATGGGTGTGGAGTGGGAAACAGTATACTTCAAACACGACAACAATCTCACCAAACACAAAAGAGAACCTGCTATCAGAAGAATCCCACCGAGGCACAAACAAGTTTGCATTTATTTTAAGGGAGTGTGGTAACGATGTGTGAGAACTGGTAATCAGACTCATTAACATGAAAGCCCCTCCTGGGAACGCACTCCCACCCGCAGCACAGGAGACGTGTCGAGTGCAGCGCTGCATATTTACCCATGAGCCTCCAGTGACCGTGTGGTTGGCCAGAGTGAAGGCAGCAGCCGCTGTATGAGATGGAAGGTACTTCAAGAAGGACTCAGAGTCCACCAGACTGAGCTCTCCAAGAAACTGGAGGGGGGAAACAAATCATGTTAAGAGACAACTCTGGAGGAGGGAGGGGGCCCTGGGAGAGAGACAAAACAACAACTCAAACTATTTTCAAGTCTGCATCTAAAATTGATATGCAATGTTGAATGTAACAACGGAAACCCCCACTCTGGACTCACCATAGCCAGACTCTCCACCGTGAGGCTCACAGGCTGGTGCAGGATGTACTGGGTGAGAAACTGGTTGATGGTGGGAGCAGCCAGATCAAAAGAGAGCACTTTAAGCACCAGGTGCTCCATTCTCAACACTTGCTTCTTGGTGTAGGTGTCGTCGGTGATGTAAACAAACTCAGAAACTTCTGGGGGGTAGATCTCCTCAAACTTCCTGCATGGGAAGGATACTAGTGAGGGGATCAAATCACTGAACGCTCTAAAAATATATTTTTCTGGAAAGGAGGAGTCACACCCTCCCCCCGGTAAATGCACGAGACATTTCTCACATGGTAACCAATTAGTCACACAATTAGACAGCTTTAGGAGTTAAGAGACCAGGGAAGCGTTCTTGTGCGTTTGTGGTACGGTACTTACGACGCCAACAACATGGCGGCGGTGCCAACCAACTGCAGCTTCCCTCTCAGGACGGACATGGAGGAGAGGAAGCGGTCGATGTAGTTCACAGCCAGGTAGAGAGTCTCGTTCTGCAGCTTGTACTCCTCCCCGACTTCCACCAGCCAGTCCACCAGGATGGCCCTCATGCTGTTGGTGATGTCTGGCTGTTTCCTCATGTAGCCTGCTTTGGGTCTGGACTTTAACTGTCCGGACAGGAATGGCAAAGGTTGATTAGTCCTCAGGTTTACAGTGTTGCACTGACAGGGAATGTTAGGACGCGGATTCCTACAATTGTTGTGTGTAGCTAGTTATGGCTGAGCGCTGTTATTACTTGCCTCCATTTCCCTAAGGTAAGTGTGAATTTCGTCAATGTAGTCTGTGACATTATTCACATTTATTTGCTTCTCTTCACCTTCAATCACAGACATATCCATTGGAGAATCTGCAATTGGATGTTGATTGCAAAATAATTGGTTTAGAGACAATCTTTGTTTCTACCATGGTGGATGTAATCGCAGGGGGGGGGGGGGGGGGGGGCAGAGCCTGAGCGTATGTTAAATAAACATTTTGATTACATGGTCTTATGCTGGACTGAGAGGATTCTTACCAAAACTGTCATCCAAAGGAAGGGGCACAGAAATGGTGGCAAGAGGCTGTCTAAGGCCAGTTACAGCTTGGTTGAGCTTCAGGGAGGCTTCTGCATTGGGGTTTGCTTTGACACACAACTGCTTTTTGGAGCAGGCACCATCAGGCTCATCAATGTGAATCTGGAACGCCGGCTGCTTGCTCCCGTACAATTTCTCAGCGTAGCTTTTTGATTCTTCATTTTTGCAGGACGGACCCTGTAATGAAAACGAGAAATGGACAAGTGATCAGATCATGTTTGTGCACATAGATGCATTCTAGCTTGCCCTCGGCTCTTAAAAAGCAGCATTGTATTTAACATATACCAGATCTGCTTTTAATTTGATTATATGGCTATGGAGTAAACGCATAACCTTTAAGCCAAATTTAGCATGTTCAGGTGTAGTTTGAACTCAAATAATGATAGCTATCTTAAAATGGCGGTCTAAATGACTTGGGAGGGAACACGCAGGACATTTAAAATTGCTCCTTATGGTGAACCAATATTGACATTTGAACAAATATTAAGTTATAGTTACATGGTATTATAAAATTACTACAAAAGGGCATTTGCAATAATGAAGTTACAGTACACTGTGCACGATGCAAAACTACATGATACCTGCCTGTGAGCTAGCTAGGCAAGTTTAGCTGCTAGTTGACCTAGCCATTTATATACCAACCTGTTTTGTGCCGCGCTGATTTTGAGGTTTGCTGCGTTGGTTGATTTGCAAACCACCCAGAACGGTCCTGTTAGCACCTTTCGGGACAATGTTCTCCTGGTTGTCCACTCGGTTTTTTAAGGAACCTCTTAATCTAGTTAACATGTTTTCTTGATTGTGGTTTTCGGGCTGTGAGGCATCAGCCGCGCTCCCGTGTCCATCCTGAGATCCCGACATGCTATCCTGACACAATTAAACTTCTCCACACACTCAAAGCAGCAAAGTGCACTTCGTAATTCAAAATGAAACAAACTTGATAGTAGCTAAAGCAAATGCAGTGCTTCAATTGTGACGTGAATTAAACACAAAGGATCTTACTCAGGAAGCTACCGATGCTAGCAGGGTTAACGTAGCTTCACTTGTTAGCTAGTCAACACAAAGTCTTGTCCCAGCTATATTGTCAGTGCGTAATTGACCAGGTATAGATTGTAGGTGCAGTCACCTGCAACTTTTTCTTACTACTCCAAAATAATTTAGCTTGCCATGCTGATTTTCTAAGCTAGTTATTGCACGACCTACAGCCCAGTTTCAGACTTGTCTGCTGTCTCAGAACACCATAAGAAGGCTTGTCTTTCACTGTTCAAGTAGCCCGCGACTATTGAAATCAGCCAATAGGAGAACAGATGTACGGATACCGAGCGAGTCAAACAACCTGCTAGCAGTTCACAGACAGTTTAGTTTACCGAGTGCATCTTTGTTTTCAGCTCAATCTCAATAAACTGACGTTGAATGTATATATTGTTTATAATCTTGATTTCAATTCTATGCATTAGGCTATGCTTCTTAGAAATACATTACAATTTCATTCATTATTACGCGCACATGTGAGCACCTACCATCTTGTTTATTGAAATGTTCTACACAAATACAAATAGATCACATCTAAATAGATAAGAGAACAATTATCAAAACATAATGCCATAAGACTACAAAATTCGTAATAAATATCTGAAATCTTTGTAACATTATCATTCTATACATCAAGTCAGATACAAACTGACAAAAGCTGCTAAGTTCTATTTACAAAACACACAAATGGAAAAAGCTATTACAAAACGGTGCAAACATGCTTTGCTCAATGACACTATACCTCATTGAAGAAATCCATCAATGAATTGAGATCATAGTTATCTAAAATCTCAAGCAACAATGAAACTTTGGTCTTCACATTCTGTCCCTTGAATTTGAATTTGTCAATGAAGAGATCGGTGATCATACCTAGAAAAAAGCACCAAAAACATGAATTTAACTATGATCCACCATTACACACAAGCAAGTATACATAAACAAGGACAATCTCTTGTAGAATTACAATAATAAGCAGCTTAATAGGTAATTTCATTTGTTTGTGAGCATAGTACCATAGAGTCTTTCCAGATGAGCTGGTTGCTTCTTGTATTCCTCCAACAAGTGAGCTGACTCATCAAGAATATTGCGATACTCAGGGATCAGAAAGTCAGCATTCCCCTCATGCACCTGAAGCTCCTTACCAGGCAACAACAACAGAGACAGAGAGCGCAAGAGAGAGAGAGATAAAGAGAAAGAGAGACATAGAGAGAAAGTGCAAGAGAGTGAGAGATAAAGAGAAAGAGAGACATAGAGAGAAAGTGCAAGAGAGTGAGAGATAAAGAGAGGGAGGGATAGAGAGAAAGTGCAAGAGAGTGAGAGATAAAGAGAGGGAGGGATAGAGAGAAAGTGCAAGAGAGTGAGAGATAAAGAGAGGGAGGGATAGAGAGAAAGTGCAAGAGAGTGAGAGATAAAGAGAGGGAGGGATAGAGAGAAAGTGCAAGAGAGTGAGAGATAAAGAGAGGGAGGGATAGAGAGAAAGTGCAAGAGAGTGAGAGATAAAGAGAGGGAGGGATAGAGAGAAAGTGCAAGAGAGTGAGAGATAAAGAGAGGGAGGGATAGAGAGAAAGTGCAAGAGAGTGAGAGATAAAGAGAGGGAGGGATAGAGAGAAAAGAGGGAGATGGAGACAGACAGATTGATAGAGGGAGACAGAAAGAGATTTAATCACAAGTCATATAATAATAAACAACCAATAATCAATGAAACTGTCAACCAGACACTTACTTTTAACGCATCAATAAGCTGGACCTTTTTAGCTAGCAGGAGCTGATACTCAAGTTTAGGATGAATCATCCTGAGTGTATGGTTCACCGACTCTTCATTTACATCTGAAAAAGATGGTTGTACATGAGCAAATGGATGCTAGTCAGATCCCAAAGTATGTTTGTGCTATGAAAGACATTGATCAAAAGTGATCCGATCAGCGTGGATTCACCGTAGGAAATGTTCAGGTTTATTTTTCTTTTAGTGGCTTCCTTGGATAGGACATCCTTCATTATGGAGATGGTGGATATGTTATCGGACTTGAAATGACCTTCTCCTTTACTGAAATCACCACAGGGGAAAGCGAGTTCAACCACACAGAATCAATCATTTGTATGTAGATACGTATGCAGTGAAATAGCGAGCCCGTAAGGTTCCACCCACCAAATTTGTTGATGATACTTGCAAATGACGTTGTTTTTGTCACACCCAAAGAACTTCATCAACTTAACATTGTACTTGAGATATTTATGTTGTGCTTAGTTCACCTGTACGTAGCTTCCAGTTGCGTGCCGAGGAAAGTGTTCTGAAAGAAGAAGGTTATGTTCTCTCCTGCTGGAGTTTTCTCTGGGACCTCAGGCAAACAGAAGACCACCCAGGAGTGGATCTCTGCAAAGCTAAACTGACCAGCCAGCGTGAGGGTGTTCATAGGTCTGGATGGGAACAGAAGGATAGCAGACGGAGGGAGAAAATGTTGAGACACAAACTTCGGTTGTGTGTTTTTCATTACCAGTTTTTATTAACAGCAAAGTCTGTCTGTAAGAAAATTATACTAAACACCCACATCCTCAGTTACAAAAAACTAAAATATCCCACCCACATTTGAAAACAAACTGACATCTCTGGTCATTCTCCATGCTTGTTCTCCTTAATGCTCCCAGATAATACCATGAAAACGGTTCCACATCACGGTTCAACCAAACCAAACCCATTTCCTGCCGAGGGTTCCATTACGAGGGTATGTGTGAGTGTTCCCCCTCACCTGTCCTGGTCCATGGAGTGGGTTCTCTGGTGCAGAGACAGAGGTTTGATCTGATACTGGCGGACCTGGCAGGACTTGGGCTGTAACCTGGGAGTGATGTAGGTTTGGAGAGTCCCATACTGGCCTTCAATGGACCTCACCTGGTAACATAAGGACAGATGAGCCACACAACACCATACACACCGTACCGCAAGGTCTTATTGGGGCTGGAGCCAAGGCAAGTATGTGTGATGTTGATGCAGTTTTCTTTTGTGTGGAGAGGGGGGGGGGGGGTGCATGACTTACCTTCAGCTCCAGTCTGGTAGTATTAGCTTGACATCTGTAAGTAGCCAGGAGGAAATTACCATTTGGTTGCTGGAAAAAAATTATAAGTCACAATCGGTCATTTTTGGCGGGAGAGTTAACAAGTATGCAGTTGAGGTCATCATTTTATTTTCTCTTTCATATCGTTGTGAAGCTTTTACCTCTGAGTCACATTCACTAAAACTCACAACTGCTGAGTTTTTGTCCACATCCAACAGGTCAATGGGAACGTCACTCTGTTTAAATAGAGAAACCGGGTTGACTATCATCTTCCAAACACGCCATCTTTACATGTTACATGTTGACCACACTACCAGTTTGTCATGTGGTCTGTGAAAGTGTAAAGACTCAGAACCTGGCCAGGACATTCTTGCAAAAGAAATGTTGAATCTCACTGACTTCTTCCTGGTTAAATAAAGACCCCCACCACCACCCAAGTGAGTGTTCACCTGCAGCAGCAGGTTGTCGATGGCAGTCTGCATCTCCAGGGTCAAGCTGTAGCTGGCGTCGTCCTGGCAGAGCGCGAACTTGTCGTTGACGCTGAAGACCGGCACGGCGGAGACGGCCGTGCTGGACTGGGAGGTCTGCTGGTACTGCTCTCTGCCCTGGAGGACCTGCACCTGTAGCTGCTCTAGCTCCGCCCTGAGGGGGGTGGAGGGAGGGAGGGGAGGGGAGGGAGGGGAGGGGGTGGAGTGGGAGGGGGGGTGGGAAGGAGGGGGGGTGGGAAGGAGGGGGAGGGGGGGGGGGGTACACCAGCAGCATGGCACAGCTTTATACTCACACATAGATAACCATGTTATATAGAACCTTCTCCTTCTAAGCTCATTTAAGGTTATATCAGTTAGTTTACAATTAGAAGGGTACATCTGACATTTTTAACAATTCTGTGTTGATGTTGGATTGGTTGATGTTGCTGAACCGTCAGCTGGTACCTGAGAGCAGCCACTTTAGACTGGGTTTCTTTGCTCATCTTCACCTCCTCTCCAGGTCCTACTCCTGCTTGCTGAGGCTCTGTAGTCAGTCCTGTCACCCAGCCTGGAAACACACACAGACACACAGGCACACACACACAGGCACACACACAGACACACACACACAGGCACACACACAGACACACAGACACACACACACACAGGCACACACACACACAGGCACACACACAGACACACACACAGACACACAGGCACACACACACAGACACACACACACACACAGGCACACACACACACAGACACACACACAGACACACACACACACACAGGCACACACAAACAGGCACACACACAGGCACACACAGACACATGTGCACACCAATGAGAATGTATATACAGATGGAAATATATCTCCCCCCACCGGTAGCGCTAAACCTAACGTAGACGTGTCTGTGATGACAGGTCCAGGACTCACCAGTGTAAGTGGCAGTAAGGACCTCGTCGTACGACTCCTTTCCTACACAGCCTCCCTGGACAGATGTCACACTCTCTGACAGAACCTGGAGCACAACAGAGTCAGAACCTCACATGTTAACTACTGGCTAATGTGCATGGTCTCAACATTGACACAAGGTTAGCGATGTGGATAGTAAATACATACAGTTCCTTAACATTAACATTTAATCATTTAGCAGACGCTCTTCTCCAGAGCGACTTACAGTAAGTACAGGGACATTCCCCCCGAGGCAAGTAGGGTGAAGTGCCTGGCCCAAGGACACAACGTCATTTGACAAAGCCGGGAATCGAACCAGCAACCTTTTGATTAATAGCCCGATTCCCTAACCGCTCAGCCATCTGACCCCCCTCCTTGACTAGTTTTCACCCAAAAACTGTCAGAACTACACACTTCGGATCCTCGATCTTATGCTTGTACTTTCTATATTTACGCTGTTTGTACGTTGCTGTGTGGTGTGTCTGCTGAGCGAATGACGTGCAAAATGTAAAGTTCCGACAGCAGGAACTGACGTGCTGGAAGCGCAGGGAGGGCTCGTTGGAGGTGTCGAAGCCGTAGACCTCCACAGTCCCATCATCCCTCCCCACAAGGACGTCTCTCACGCCGTCTCCCAGGATGTCGAATGAGTCCAAGCACAGCACGCCTAGCGGGAACCATGAACCAACCATGAGCAGACTCGCCGAGCAAAAACACAAGCGTTTGTGACGTCAACTATGTGACAACTAACATAAGCAAGCGACTAGCGCGAATGAAAATGTAATATCATGAAAATGACTAAATAGAAAATTGTAAATAAGCATGCTGTGTCCATTCCTACAGGAAACTACAAATCAGTGGCACACGTTTACTGTACAAGCAATAAAATACCTCCTTTCTTTTTTTCATTGTCAATCTCCCATTTCGAAATAGCGCAGGAATGAGTCATCTTCACCAGTCCCAGTTTGCCGTCCACAGTACCATAAAGAATGTCCTCCATATTTCCTGCAGTGGGGAAAGTGGCAATGCCGTAACAATGAGCTTATGTCATAATGGGACTTCAGTACGTTTGGAGTTTTCATCTCCACCGTCACATGCGCACCTTCCTCTTTGCTGTACAACTCCAAGACAGACGGAGGCCCAGGGACTTCAACATCGTACAAAAGCTCAGATCCCTACAGAGAACAGCACATGCACAAAGGAAGGCCCCCAGTTATCAATACGGATCACGTAACTTGTATATGCAATAGATTGTCAGGTGAATATGGTATCACCTGTAAGACTCGGAGGACTCTGTCTTGACAAGCCAACACAGGTACGATACGACCCAGCGTCTCGGAAGGTAGACAGATGATGTCATTGATTTTGTCCCCAGACAGGTAGTAGTCTTGGTCCTTGCAGTCGCAGTAGTGATTGTAGATGTAACTGGCACACACAAAGAGATCTGCTCCAGACACCTGCCTGAAAAACAAGACGAAAACATCACTGTCGTTTCTTTCACTGAGGCGTCTTGCATGATTCCTGGCCTTGGCCGGTTGCAGTGCAGTGTGCTGTGTGGAACATAACACAAGGAACAAACTGCCATCGCTGGTGATATCATGTTTTAATAACCAGGTGGACAACGATCTGAATTAGTCACAGACCAGGGACACATTCCACTTACATGGCGTTGATGCTTTCAGTCAAATTAGCCTCAAAAGTCAGGAACTGTTTGCCTTTCTTTGTAAATCCTCTGACTTCAGAGCCAGCAGACACAAAGATCTTCTCTTGGGGTGTACCAGGAGCCCCACCCAGGTCCAGTCTGGATATCTTCTGCCCAGGCAGAGTTTTGAATACAGGCTGGAATGGACAACAAATGATGCATTTACATAGAATAAACTCCATTAAAAATGACAGCATTATATATTCTTTGGTTGTTGACAAAAGTCTGAATACCAACCACAGCTTCACCTTTCTTCATCCCGAAACAACTGATTACACCATCATGATCTGCTATCGCTACCTGGAACGCACAACATTTGACGGTGACAAGAATGAAGTGTGGGATAATATGATATAGGATAGTACAGATAGGACAAGTTGATATCGCATTTGCGACATCCTACCTTTTGTGTGGCCTTGCGTCCCATGGGCGGAAGAAGTCTCATAGTTTTCTGAGATGTCACTCCGACCTGGAATTATGAACGATACGGTGATCAGGAGAGCTTGTCAGATGTCACCGTTGTCACTTGACGCTTGGTTGCAAATTGTTGCAAGCAGGATTAAAAATACTACATTTAACATGTGCTAATGTTATCTAACCTTACACTTCAAGGGTTAGGTTAATCGGTATCTGACAATGATTACACTGAATACACACACGGTATGTACTAATCGTTTTTCTAAATGTTATACCTGCAAATAGTCCACACGATTTAGGTTAATCTCCATCTTTTATACTTTAATGAGTTTCGGTCTCTGCAGTTGATGTGAATATTTTTGTATTTGTATCAAGCTTTGTATATCGATGGCTCCTCTTCACTTGACGTGCAGAACTGTAATGAAAAGCCTTCTTGCGAGGTTGGAGAAACGCATCTTGACACGTCAGGATTATCCAGGGGCCGGGAGGATTAGAGCTAGCTAGCTACTGTAGCCAAGTGTCGGGTGAAGTGATGTGCAATACTGTTTATAGTTATCAAGGCTAGCTAAATTGTTTTATCTGGCTAGCTACCGCTGTCTTAACCGGGATGGCTCGGAAGATTTTCCACGGTAATGCTGCCAGCACAGCAAAATACGCTTTTATGTTTTTCGCTAGCTAACAAGCACAAGCATCATGACTCTCATGACTGGTTACAAATAGACGTTGCTATGTTACTAAAGGCTTGAATATTATTGGATACACTTGTCACGTTTACACATTCAATCTAAATTGTTATTGGTTGGTTTCTCAAAGGAAGTAGGCGCCATCCATCAACTCTGCACCGGATGTGATTAGCTTGGGTCAATCCGCTATTATTTGTTACCGCGACCATTGATTTTCTAAAGGTTTGATAACTTTAATTCAGATTCTGGTATATAGTTGCACCGTAGTGAGAGGAGGTTGAATACATTTGTCAAACCGGTGGTATCAGCAAAATGTCAAGAAGACGACACAGCGACGAGAATGATGGTAAGTTGTCGCTCTACTATTTGCTCTGTTAGCTTGTCTCGCTAGCTAGTAGCTCTACCAGTAGCTTGCTACCTTGCTAACAAGCGGGAATAATGATCGGTCCATGCTGATTGTGGTTTACATAATAGATACATTTTGTACTTAAGTGGCGTACACAGCCATATTTGTACAGAATGTTCTGTCTCCGATCTCACAGCCCTTCACAATGCATTGCTGATTGGCTTGCTACCGAGCTACGAGTCGATATGTTGCTAGTTAGCTTGCTAGCCTTTGTATGTCAATCTAACGGAGAGGCAGCTAAATCTTTTTTTGCGTTTTGGACGTCCATATGGACGTCCATAGACTGACGGCGATGGCTGCTGATCTTTGCATGGATGGACGGACGGCGATGCTGTTCAGAGTGCCGTCCATAGAGGGAGCATATATTTTGGACGGCGTCATAGCCGTCCATATGGACGGCGATGCTGTTCAGAGTGCCGTCCATAGAGGGAGCAGATATTTTGGACGGCGATGGATTAGCAGGGACGTCCCTCGTGCCGTCCATAGAGGGAGCAGATATTTTGGACGGCATCATAGCCGTCCATATGGACGGCGATGCTGTTCAGAGTGCCGTCCATAGAGGGAGCATATATTTTGGACGGCGATGGATTGAATGTTTAGCAGGCTGTTGAGCTAACAGAACTGCCGAAGGCTACCATAGCATGTAGCTAGCTACATTAACTTTGGATGACTCAATCTTTTGTCAAGTTAATTTGTATGAATTGCATGTTAGTGCAATATTTACGCCTTTATTCTGTTTTTTTTTACATAATCAGCAGTATGATCTCATTACAATATAGACTTGAAAAACAATATGTTATGGTTTGGGTTTGCCTATAGGCTACATTTATTTTAATTATTTCGAGAATTGTTAATAAAGACTCATTTAAAAGGTTAACATTTGGAGTGTTAGGCCCATAGGCTATTACGTTTTGCATTTGTCTCCGCTCAAAGTGGTTCGTGCGCAACATTGGAGCTACTGACTGGTGGCTCCAAATCCACCCATAAAACACTTTAAACTGACGGCTTAAAAGACCTAAAGGGCAATGTATTTCATAGGGTCATAACACAATGTTAAAATCTTAATTGAGTCTTTATTAACAATTCTCGAAATAATTAAAATATATGTAGCCTATATCTAGGCAAACCCTAACCATAACATATTGTTTTTCAAGTCTGTATTGTCATGAGATTATATTGTTGATTGGCCTACTTTTGTATGTTAAAAATAAAATAAAGGCGTAAATATATAGCCTTCACTTAAATGCAATTAATACAAAATAACGTGACAAAACTTATTGAGTCATCCACGGTTGCTGTAGCTACATTCATGGTAGCCTTTGACGGCTTTGGTTTGGCTCAACACATCGTATTGTGTTTTGCATTGGTCTCCGCTCCAAGCGAGTGTTTGTTGTTTTGCGTTTGTCTCCGTGCGCAAAGTTCGTGCGCAAGATTGGAGCTACTGACTGGTGGCTTCAAATCCACCCATAAAACACTTTAAACTGACGGTTTAAAAGACCTAAATGGCAATGTATTTCATAGGGTCATAACACAATGTTAACCTTTTAAATGAGTCTTTATTAACAATTCTCGAAATAATTAAAATAAATGTAGCCTATAGGCAAACCCAAACCATAACATATTGTTTTTCAAGTCTATATTGTCATGAGATCATACTGCTGATTATGTAAAAAAAACAGAATAAAGGCGTAAATATTGCACTAACATGCAATTCATACAAATTAACTTGACAAAAGATTGAGTCATCCAAAGTTAATGTAGCTAGCTACATGCTATGGTAGCCTTCGGCAGTTCTGTTAGCTCAACAGCCTGCTAAACATTCAATCCATCGCCGTCCAAAATATATGCTCCCTCTATGGACGGCACTCTGAACAGCATCGCCGTCCATATGGACGGCTATGATGCCGTCCAAAATATCTGCTCCCTCTATGGACGGCACGAGGGACGTCCCTGCTAATCCATCGCCGTCCAAAATATCTGCTCCCTCTATGGACGGCACGAGGGACGTCCCTGCTAATCCATCGCCGTCCAAAATATCTGCTCCCTCTATGGACGGCACGAGGGACGTCCCTGCTAATCCATCGCCGTCCAAAATATCTGCTCCCTCTATGGACGGCACTCTGAACAGCATCGCCGTCCATATGGACGGCTATGACGCCGTCCAAAATATCTGCTCCCTCTATGGACGGCACTCTGAACAGCATCGCCGTCCATATGGACGGCTATGACGCCGTCCAAAATATCTGCTCCCTCTATGGACGGCACTCTGAACAGCATCGCCGTCCGTCCATCCATGCAAAGATCAGCAGCCATCGCCGTCAGTCTATGGACGTCCATATGGACGTCCAAAACGCAAAAAAAGATTTAGCTCCTACTGATCTAACGCTTGCTAAATCATCTCATCATTTGTGGTCAACTGGCAACGGATGTTTTCTCATACACACATATTCAACGTGTACTTGATATACTGAAACAGTATGTGTAGTCTAGTTCATTCCACGTAATAGAAGTGTTAACCTCTACTAATTAGCAAGCTAGCCCATGAGGCATTTCTGTGTAGGTTAAACACAGTAAATGCGCAGCTTTGACCCATGTGTTAACATTGTAGGGGCGGTACCCAGGGCAAGTTGTTTTGAAGTGTTTTTTTTGTTGTTGCTTTCAGTGGGAATGCAAATGATTTATGAATTTGCAGTGAAAAGATCTCTGTTGACTTCATTTATCAATTATGTATTACTTTAGTGGACGTAGCAAGATTATTTTGCGTATTCCGTGTCATCACAGTTGTTTGGTTTCAGGCGGCCAGGCTCATAAGAGGAGGAGAACGTCGGAGCCTATTGAAATAGAGGATCGTCTGGAATCACTGATATGTCGAGTAGGAGAAAAGGTAATGAAACATGGCAGTAAGTCTTGGCAGGTTTTTATGCATGTCCTTTGTCTGTACAATTTGTCTAGACAAAATTGGTACAAAAGTGTCTAAAAAAAAACGTCGTTTTAAGTTAACATATTTTTTGCAGAGTACCTCGTCCCTGGAAAGCAACTTGGAGGGACTGGCTGGAGTCTTGGAAGCAGATCTCCCAAATTACAAAAACAAAATCCTGCGCATTTTATGTGCAGTGTAAGTTCCTTCACTGAAGTCAGCAACCACATTACATTACATTTACATTACATGTAGTCATTTAGCACACACTTTTATCCAGAGCGACGTACAGTAAGTACAGGGATATTCCCCCCGAGGCAAGTAGGGTGAAGTGCCTTGCCCCAGGACACAACCATGTTTACTACAATCCGGGTTTTCCATTTGAGACGCCTGACAGTTTGTCTTGTTTTGACAGCGCCCGTCTCCTACCGGAAAAGCTGACGGTTTATACAACTCTGGTGGGCCTCCTCAACGCCAGGAACTACAACTTTGGTGGAGAGTTTGTGGAGGCCATGATCAGGCAACTCAAGGAAACGCTAAAAGCCAACCTGTACAATGAAGCTGTTTACCTGGTAGGTTATGCAACTATATACATCTCGAAGATTCTTGTTCTTTAACATGTTACCTAGGGGCTGTCTGTGACCTTGAAACCTGTCTCCTCGTTCAGCTTCAGCTAAGTTTTCACTCCCTGCCTCTCCTCCTAGGGTAAATAGCTTAGTGCCACACGTTTTGTGTTTCAGGTGCGCTTCCTGTGTGACCTGGTGAACTGTCATGTGATAGCCGCCCCTTCCATGGTGGCCATGTTTGAGAACTTTGTCAGTGTCACGCAAGAGGAGGATGTTCCACAGGTATAACACAACTCAGTTACGGGTGGAACAAACTTCCACTGTGCTTTTTTCAGTCAAGAAGTAACGCTGATTTCATAATCCTTTTTCCTGTCAAATTAATAATTTAATCAATTTCCAGTCAAAACAAATCTCCCCCTCATCCAGGAGTGTCACATAGTGGTTGCTGTGTGTGTCTCCAGGTGCGTTCGGACTGGTTCGTGTACGTGGTGCTCTCCTGTCTGCCCTGGGTGGGGAAGGAGCTTTACGAGAAGAAGGATGTGGAGATGGACAGGCTCCTCAACCAGATCGACGGCTACCTGAAGTAAGCCCCTCCTCTCTCTCCTCTCTCTCCTCTCCCTCCTCCACTGCTCTCCTTCTCCCTCCTCTGGTTTAGTTTCACGCCGCTGCGAATAGGCTCAATCCCCCGTCTGCGGTCTGAATGTTTTCAGAGAGAACTTGCCCTCGAGACTTTATCGTCCTGTGTTCTCAGGAGCCGACTCAAAACACACGTTCCGATGCTGCAGGTGTGGACTGCAGAGAAGCCCCACCCACAGGAAGAGGTGGGTGTGTCTGTGCTCTCGATCGTGGACGGTTTGCTCGTGTGGTGTAGTAAAACACTTTGATAACTTATTCCTGTTTCTCACAATGTCATTAAAAGTTTCTCTCCCATCCCCCCAACCTCTCTCCTCCCTCTGTCTCTCTCTCCCTCTGTCCTCACCCCTCCCTCCCTCTCTGTCTCTCTCCCTCTGTCCTCACCCCTCCCTTCCTCTCTGTCTCTCTCCCTCTGTCCTCACCCCTCTCTCCCTCTGTCCTCACCCCTCTCTCCCTCTCTCCTCACCCCTCTTTCCCTCTCTCCTCACCCCTCTCTCCCTCTCTCCTCACCCCTCTCTCCCTCTCTCCTCACCCCTCTCTCCCTCTGTCCTCACCCCTCCCTCCCTCTCTGTCTCTCTCCCTCTGTCCTCACCCCTCCCTTCCTCTCTGTCTCTCTCCCTCTGTCCTCACCCCTCTCTCCCTCTGTCCTCACCCCTCTCTCCCTCTCTCCTCACCCCTCTTTCCCTCTCTCCTCACCCCTCTCTCCCTCTCTCCTCACCCCTCTCTCCCTCTCTCCTCACCCCTCTCTCCCTCTGTCCTCACCCCTCTCTCCCTCTGTCCTCACCCCTCCTTCCCCTCAGTATCTAGACTGCTTGTGGGCCCAGATCCAAAAGCTTAAGAAGGATCGCTGGCAGGAGCGTCACATCCTGCGTCCGTACATCGCCTTTGACAGTGTGCTGTGTGAGGCCCTGCAGCACAACCTGCCTCCCTTCACCCCGCCGGGCCACATGCCCGACGCCCACTACCCTATGCCCCGCGTCGTCTTCCGCATGTTCGACTACACAGACGCCCCTGAGGTGCGTATACACTCACCACCATGTACAGTACTACGCAAAAGTCTTAGCCACCCAACGTTGTTGACATGAATATTGTCTTTAAAATAATACAAATCTTTTGTATTTATATGGTAGTTTTGAGAATTTTAGTTTTTTTGTGTGCATTATAATTAAGCAATTTTCCTTTACAAGAAATATTGATTGTGCCCAAGACTTTTGCACAGTACTGTGTATATACAACATGGCCCCTCTAGCAGGAAGATGGGATGGGTTTTACTCAGTGGTAGACCAACTTACTGAAAATCAAGAGCTTTCAGGTTCAAGGCCCCCCCCCCCCCCCCCCCCCCCCCCCCCCCCCCCCCCCCGGTATGTAGATAAGTGTCTTCTGTATGAATATATTTTGTGTCTGGGGTTGAACACTCACCTCTCTCTCAGGGGCCTGTGATGCCTGGCAGCCATTCTGTGGAGAGGTTTGTTATTGAGGAAAACCTGCATTGCATCATCAAGTCTCACTGGAAAGAGAGGAAGACCTGGTGAGATGACTGGCCTGCTCTGTTCTGCTAATGAGATTTGAGTCCTTATTGGTTACTCTTATGAATCATCATCAGGCTTTTAATGTCTCTTCACTCTCTTATTCCTGAATCTCAGTGCTGCCCAGTTACTAAGCTACCCTGGGAAGAACAAGATCCCACTCAACTACCACATCGTAGAGGTATGTCTGTCCCAGTGCTTTGGAACAACACAAAAAGTGATTAAAGTCCTTCTTAGTAGGATCAATGATAAAACCTTCAATAATAATACATAAATACAATGTTATTGTGGCCAGTAAAGCTGTGATAATGTGAACCTGGGACTGTGATCTTCAGGTGATCTTCGGAGAGCTGTTCCAGCTGCCGACCCCGCCCCACATCGACGTGATGTACACCACCCTGCTCATAGAGCTGTGCAAGCTGCAGCCTGGCTCCCTGCCCCAGGTGGTATCCTTTCCTTTTGTTTTTGTACAATCATATTTGTGCCATCTTTGAGATAATGTGACTGTGTAGTTTTACCTGGCAGTCAGTTGACTTGGGGTAACCTTAATGGGAATGGGTATAGCTCAGTGGTTAGAGCATTTGACTGTAGATCAAGAGGTTGCAGGTTCAAATTTACACCTCATGTACTGCATGTCACTGGATGAAGGCTAAATGTGCACATGACATATCAGTTATGACCGTAACAGCAGTTGACCAGCTCGCCCAAGCTACAGAGATGATGTACATGCGACTGGACACCATGAACACCACCTGCATAGACAGGTACGCCCCCCCCCCCCCCACACACACACACACACACACACACACACACAGCAGACAGGTACACTCCCGTACACATCTGAATCTCACCGCTCATGATGTTTCGCCCTACAGACTCCTAAACTGGTTCTCTCACCATCTAAGCAACTTCCAGTTCCGATGGAGCTGGGATGACTGGTAGGGAACACTGGTCCACGTCAACATACATGTTGCACTATACATCATACATGTAACACAGACAGGTTGTATGTAGCAAGCTTGTGCTGTGGCCTGATCCTGTGTCTTCTACTCCCCAGGGCTGACTGCCTGCCCCTGGAAACAGAGAAACCCAAGCCCAAGTTTGTCAAAGAGGTGCTGGAGAAATGTATGAGGTATTGACCCAATCTCTTTACCTACGCGTACCCTAAGTTAATTAGGTTCTTGGGGAGCCCTGGTAGCTGACTGGACTGGTGTGCGTACCACGCGTCTCTTAAAAGCCCCCAAAATAAGATGTATTTATATAAACAAATGAAGGCTGAGAACCATCTCCTTGTATCTCTGGTACGGTGCTGAGGTCAGGGTTTGTATTGTCCTCCCTGCAGACTCTCCTACCACCAGAGGATCGTGGACCTCGTTCCTGCCAATTTCTCTGCCCTCATCCCGGCTGAACCAGTTTTCTTTTACAAATACGGAGACGAAGCCAATAGTGAGTTTGTTTTCTACCACGGTGCATCCCAGAGGGATACCTTGTAACTGTTAACTACTGACCTCTCAGAAGCCTGACTGGATGACAGTTGATCGAGGTCTGATGGTTCTGATGCCGTTGTCTAGGTGCGTTGCCCGGATACCCCATGGCCATAACGGTGAGCAACTGCATCAAGAACAGAGCGTCCAATGAAGAGATTCTGACCGCCCTGAAAGATGTTCCCAACCCCAACCAGGAGCATGACGATGGTCAGTACCTTCAGGGGTCATCCTCAAACTTGACCAATTATTACATAGAAATGATGGTTTATAGGTTTTTGCCATTATAATGTAATGTATTTGTTTATCAGCTAAAGTGATGTGCAAGGGGGGATATGAACCTGTGACCTCTTGGTCTGCAGTAAAATGCTCTGAGCTATGACACTTATCCTTAACTAGGTTATATGTTTTCCTTTCCTTAAGTCTATCTGTTCTCTGCAACAACTTTCGCTAATAAAACATCCATGTGCCTTTCTCCATATCCATCTCCAGACGAAGGAGAGAGCTTCAACCCCCTGAAGATCGAGGTGTTTCTCCAAACCCTGCTCCACCTGGCTGCCAAGTCTTTCAGCCACTCCTTCAGTGCCCTGGCTAAGTGAGTGGGACTGTGCCAGCCCCCGGCCTGCCAGCTGGGCCTGGGTGCACATCCCTCTGGGACTAGCCCGGTCCAGACCTCATGGACACGGATGAAGGATAGCATTCTCCAGTCAGGAGATGGGCATCATCCAAAAAATCCTCATGTCCCAGTTGAATTTGACCGTACCTCATAGACCTGATATACAGTCTTTCCAATTTAACGTTGGGTTCCTCTCCAGGTTCCACGAGATTCTGAAAACCCTGACGGACTGTGACGAGGGGAAGCTCCACATTCTCCGGGTGGTGTACGAAGTCTGGAGGAACCATCCACAGGTCACACACAACTCATAGTCTTGTGTAGTAAATCATATCGCTCGTTTAAATACAACTTAAACTGATTAAAGGAGTGCATTTTGTAGCTTGGTCCTTAATGATGAATCGATTATTGATTGTTAACTTGTTCAGCTATCGGCTTTGGAAAACGCACAAAATTTGCAACCCAAGTGTCGATCTTTTGGTAACGTGTGTTGAGTAAGGTGTATTGAGTAAGGTGTGTGTGTTCCTGGGCTGTGTGTAGATGATCTCTGTGCTGGTGGATAAGCTGATCAGGACCCAGATAGTGGACTGTGCTGCTGTGGCCAACTGGCTGTTCTCTCAGGACATGGCTCCCGAGTTCACCAGGTGGGTCTCCCTCACGAGTTCACCAGGTGGGTCTCCCTCACGAGTTCACCAGGTGGGTCTCCCTCACGAGTTCACCAGGTGGGTCTCCCTCACGAGTTCACCAGGTGGGTCTCCCTCACGAGTTCACCAGGTGGGTCTCCCTCACGAGTTCACCAGGTGGGTCTCCCTCACGAGTTCACCAGGTGGGTCTCCCTCACGAGTTCACCAGGTGGGTCTCCCTCACTCACTATGAGCACGAGTTCACCAGGTTGGTCTCCCTCACTTACTATGAGGGGCTGAAACAGTCACACGCATTCATACTACTATAAACTTAAATCGAAATGCTCGCAAAGACTCATATGAAACGCATTCATACAGTTTTTTTGTTGTTTTTGAAAATATAGTTTCAACCTTTCAAAACGATTTATTTTTGCAACCTTTAGTAAAGATTTTTCAACCTTTCAAACCTTTTTCCCCCACACATGAAGTGAAAGGAGAGGAAGAAAGGGGAAAGAACAGAGAAGCCTCGAGCAGAGCACAGTAGAGTCCTCATTAAGTACTCATCAATGATGCAAACCTTTTCTTCCCAATAGTTTTTGTCAATCTTTCACCACAATTGTTTTCAAAAACGTTTTCTGAAAATATTGATTCAACCTTTTCCACATACACTGTTAAAGGATAGGAGTGGGGAGATGAAAACAGAGAAGCCTATAACAGAGTAAAGCAGAGTACAATAGTCCTTATCAAGTATGCAATGCCTTCAAAACATTGTCACTGATTTGCTTCCATACTATTGGATGAGGTCTGCTAATGGGCCTGTGTGCTGTACTGATGTTATCGTTTGTGACCTGTGGTCTCTTCCAGGTTCTACGTGTGGGAGATTCTGCACTCCACCATCCGTAAGATGAACAAGCACGTCCAGAAGATCCAGAAGGAGCTGGAAGAGGCCAAGGACAAGCTGGAGAAACAGCAACACAAGAAGGTGAGAGGGAAGTTGGGAAGGAGTGAGACATGCCCGGTGTCCTAGCAACTGGTTAGATCCAGGCGGGTGAGTGGAGACTGGAACCAGGGGAAAAAAAACAGTTTTGACACTATTCATTTAGCAGATGTATTTATCCAAAGCAGTAGAAATAGAAGGTAGAGCTGAAGATCAGGCCGTCAGGGGTCAGTCTGCTGGCTTGCTGGAAAAATCATTGTGGCCAAGTTCTGTTGGCTTAACTGTGTCCATGTGTCTCTCTCTGTGTGTATGTGTGTGTCTCTCTGTGTGTGTGTGTGTGTGTCTCTCTGGGTGTGTGTGTGTGTGTCTCTGGGTGTGTGTGTGTGTCTCTCTATGTGTGTGTGTGTGTCTCTCTATGTGTGTGTGTGTGTGTCTCTCTGGGTGTGTGTGTCTCTCTGTGTGTGTGTGTGTGTCTCTCTGGGTGTGTGTGTGTGTCTCTCTGTGTGTGTGTGTGTGTGTCTCTCTGTGTGTATGTGTGTGTCTCTCTGGGTGTGTGTGTGTGTCTCTCTGGATGTGTGTGTGTGTCTCTCTGGGTGTGTGTGTGTGTCTCTCTGGGTGTGTGTGTGTGTCTCTCTGGGTGTGTGTGTGTGTCTCTCTATGTGTGTGTGTGTGTGTCTCTATGTGTGTGTGTGTGTGTCTCTCTATGTGTGTGTGTGTGCAGAAGGACAGCGGGGACGAGGAGGACATGGAGAAGAACAGCGAGGAGGAGGACGGCCAGCTAGAGGAACAGATCGAGCGTCTGCAGGAGAAGGTGGAGTCGGCCCAGAGCGAGCAGAAGAACCTCTTCCTGGTCATCTTCCAGGTACCTCCTCTTCAGGCCTCCTCTCTCTCTCTCTGCTGCTGCGAACAGGTCGTGGCTTAGTGTCTTCTATGGTGGCGCAAGATCCATTCTAAAATACTGGTCTGGTCCTCTCTTCTCCCGGACGCCCCTCTCTGTCTCTGTCTCTCTCTCGCCCCCCCAGCGCTTCATCATGATGCTGACGGAGCACCTGGTTCGCTGTGAGACGGGCAGCGTGGACATCAGCTCTCCCTGGTACAAGAACTGCATCGAGAGGCTGCAGCAGATCTTCCTCATGGTACCTTCCTCACTTCCTCTTCCTCAGCCAGTGCGGTCACAGCAATTGCTCACTCAGGCTGTTTCAGAAGACTAGTTTAATATATGTAACACAACTGTCCAGATAGATATGACGCTTACTGCCTTACTCTTGTGACTTTAGTGCCAGCTGCATAAAATCTCTATTTACGTCCCTCGGGTTAAACATCCGAGAGGTTAAACATGATGACCCCTGGTTCTAGCCGGTCCTGGGTGTGGCTGTCTAGGTGTTGACCTGTGTTCCTGTGTGTTCTCTCTCAGCATCACGGGATAATCCAGCAGTACATGGGAACCCTGGAGAACCTGCTGTTCACGGCTGAGCTAGATCCTCACATCCTGGCTGTCTACCAGCAGTTCTGCACCCTGCAGCTCTGAGCACACACACGCATGCAAACACACGCCAGGACACGCATGTATTCAACCTCACAACATGCTGTGTGCAGCGAACAAGGAGCACACACACCTACACAGATACATACCATAATAACCAGCTCTTGCATCAAGATTTTCCCATTACTTTTTTTTTTTTTTTTTTTTTTTTACTTTTAATGAGTGTCTGTGTGTTTTTGAACATTCAAAGTATTAGCTGTGTAAGACTATGAGTGATCTTTGTACCTGTTTTTTTTTATGTTCAGTTATATTCTCATTGGAATCTGCCTCGTGGGTCCTCTGCCAGTTAAGTGTTTGGTCGATGTTGACAACACGTTGCTTGTAGTCCGATGAAAGTGAATCTTTTAAAACATGACTGAGGTTGAAAACACAGAAATGCAGGAGAAAAAGCAGATTATTTAGCTCCAACTGATTCTGAATGCAGAGCCCTCTACTTTTTTACATGTATTTTATGTCTAATTGAATTTGGAAAACGATTAAACTCAGTTAAGTCTTATCTGTCTGTATGGGTCCTCTATGGAGGGATATAGTTCCTGGAAGATGACTTACACTTTTGAAATTATGAAATACACTTAGTGTATACACTCTTTTTTTAACTCAAACTTTCTTTTATATATGTGTCAGGCTGTTCAGTTACGAATGTTTTGTTAACTGAAGACGAGAAGGCTTTTTAAAGAGAAAGTATTATTTCACTGAGCATGTTAATAGCTCTTAGTAGTACAACATATACAAAAGGTTAAGTTGGATCAGTATAAAACATACAGTACATTCAGTTCTCAGTTTATAGAAATGTAATGGTACTTAAACATGTACACATTTCTTTGGTCAAGGAATGTACCAGCACAACAACCTGAGTGTTGATGTACATGAGTTAGTATAGTGTTTCAGACGAGGTTGTTAGAGACGAGGTAATCATGTTTCAGCTGTGCAAACGCTCCCTCTGCCGACAGCATTCAAGGCCACAGTTTCACTCAGTCATTTTACAACAGAACAATATCATACAACTTAATTGAACAGAAAGGATTTCCATGGAAGCCGGATTGACCTACTCGCCTCTCTGCCACTGTGTTCTGGGCTCCATCTAATCTTATTTAGCATCACCTTCATCCATCAGATGTTGCTCCAACATCCTGTCAGCGGTAATTCAGGTCCACATTTTTCTCATTCTGCTTTCCAAATCGACTTCATGCTGAAGGCGATTGAAGCCTTTTAAATCTCTTTCATCCTAACAGTCTCCACTTTCTGTTAATCCCACGGTCCAGATTCCACAGGTAGGGTCCGTCTCTCTCTGTCCGTCCTTCAGTGCGTCTTCCTTCAGTGCGTCCTCCTTCAAAGCTTCTCCCTCCTTCAGAGCTTCTCCCTCCTTCAAAGCTTCTCCCTCCTTCAGAGCTTCTCCCTCCAGCCCGGGCGTCTGATCCTGGGCGTCTGCCTGGCTGCCTGGATCAGTCTGCTGGGGGGGTTGTGCCTCGGCCAGGAGTCGGCGGTACTTTGTGTTGAAGAAGATAACGAAACAGCAGGTAAACACACTCCAGATCCCTGCCATGACCAGCATGGAGACTGTGGAGCAAACACACACACACACAATCAACAACTGTTAGTCAGCCAACAACCACGAGTAAGCGACGGAGGAAGAGTGGAAGAGTAGGTGTGTGTGCGACTGTCCATTACATTACAGATGACTTCAATCTAAACTTAAGAAGATCTAATTTCACAGTAATGGAGAACTGAAAGAAGTGTAACTGAACATAACCGATCTAAAGTGTCTTAGAAGCACGTGGGGTGAGGGAGGGGGTGGATATAACCCTTTGAACCACTGCTAAAGATGTCTGCTCCCAAGGCAACGATATGTCGTGTGACATGAGCAGTGTGTATTTGCAAACAAAGCATGAGGATATAAGTGTTGTGAGCTGATGAGGGTGTGACTTACCCCTCCAGCTGAGCGCAGCTTCACCCCCCGAAGAGCAGGTCGACAGGGGGGAGTCGGCCATTCTCTTGGTCAACGACTGAAGCAGCATGATGTAGATAACAGACTGGATCTGTCTAGAGGACAAGAGCACACCACCAGAAGATCAGGAACAAACCCAGCGACCCTACGGTCATCTGGTCAAACATACCGTCAAGACTCGCATAGTGAAATGAGGATGATTATGATGAGAATTCTCCCATTTACATTTAGCAGACGCTCTTATCCAGGGCGACTTACAGTAAGTACAGGGACATTTCCCCCCCGAGGCAAGTAGGGTAAAGTGCCTTGCCCAAGGACACAACGTAATATCGCATGGCCAAAAATTGAACCGGCAACCTTCTGATGACAAGCCCGATTCCCTTTTCAGTACGGTTTGGGTTCTACTCTGTTGGACAGGCCTGATGTGGAGAAAAGGTACCAGTCACGTACCCTGATATAAAGATAAGGCCTGCTGATGTAGCCTCTCCCACGGGAAAGGAGCACTCCACCGACAGCTCCATGGCAACCGGGTAGATGGAGAAGCCGAAGAAGCCGAAGGCGGAGGCGGCGGCTGCCACGGCGACCTTCTGTCCCCGCATCTGAGACACCTGGTACGGGGCGACAACAGCAGCACACATCAAGGGGCGTGGCCACATCGAGAGGCGTGGCTGGCCACATCAAGGGGCGTGGCTGGCCACATCAAGGGGCGTGGCCACAAGGCTCTGTCATAGCGACATGTCTCAGCCCTATAAGATCAACGTCATGGTGTATGTCGGATGAGTGACGATGTGAGATCCCACCCACAAAATTGTTTTATTTTTTCACTTCATAATTGACGTGGTCTTTGCTTCACTGTGCTATACTTTCTGTATGCACTATTCATATACCACTTTGGGGTAAAGGGTCTGGTTATTACAATTCTATTTTTTGCATTGAAATTCCCCAGTCATATAAACACCAACGTCCCCAGTACATTTACATTTTAGTCATTTAGCAGATGCTCTTATCCAGAGCGACTTACAGCAAGTACAGGGACATTCCCCCGAGGCAAGTAGGGTGAAGTGCCTTGCCCAAGGACACAACGTAATTTGGTGTGGCCAGGAATCGAACTGGCGACCTTCAGATTACTTGCCCGATTCCCTAACCGCTCAGCCACCTGACTCCCAGTAAAAGAAAAAGGTTTGAGGGATTTAGTGATGATGCTCACCACCGCGAAGGCTGTTCCAGCAAGTGCTGAGAAGCTCATGTTGACCTTGGTAGCTTCAGTGAACTGTTTGGTCTTATCCACATAGACACCCAGTAACGCCGCTCCTACGATCCCAAACACGATGAACAGAGCGCCACAGAGCCCAGAGAAATCCTACAAGGTAAGAATCGCATTTAGGTGAGCCACAGCATTATTATTTGGTGTTTACCGATCACAGTTGGAGCTACGCACTTCTGGGGTGTCCTGGTGGTTCACCAGGTAAAGCACGTACTACATGGGCGGAGTCAGACACGCGGTGGGCGGGGCTTACGTTGGTGTATCCCCTGATGCAGAGCACCTGCTCCAGCAGGGTGGAGAAGCAGGTGAACACAGCCATGCCTGAGCCGAAACACAGCAGCAGGATCAGGTAGGCTCTGTTCCTCAGCAGCTGCACGCACACACACACACACACACACACACACACACACACACACACACACACACACACACACACACACACAGGTTAGGGTGGGAAACAGAATACTCATAGACCCTGGGGGAGGGGACCCCAGTGGGAAACAGGGTTTGTGTGTGTGTACATGCTAGTCTATCTGCGTGTGTGTGTGTGTGTATCTGTTTGTACATATGGATCTATCTATGTCTGTCTGTCTGTCTGTCTGTCCGTGCTGGTCTGTGTGTGTATGTCCATGTTGGTCTGTGTGTGTGTGTGTGTGTGTGTGTGTGTGTGTGTGTGTGTGTGTGTGTGTATGTCCATGCTGGTCTGTGTGTGTGTGTCTCTAATCACCAGTTTGATCCCCTGAAGGAAGGGCTCAGAGTTGGACATCTCAGCGCTGGCAGAGGGGGGGGTGGGGGGGGCTTGGCTTCGTATCCCCACTGTTGCTAGGAGACAGGCCAGGATGGCTGGTATCGCGTACACACACATCTGGGGTGGTAACCATGGAGAGATGTGTGTATTAGCACTTTAAGTCAAGACCAATTATCTTTATCAGCAGTTACACTACCCTCATAGTTTTTCATTTTCTCACCAGTAGAGTTAGATTGTTGGTGGAGGCCACGATCATGGGGGAGAAGATGTTGGCAAACAGAAGACCCAGGGGGTTCGCTTGGGAGGAAAAACAGGAAACAAGAGAGTTTAAGAGTCAGGCTGTCTATGATATATAATCTTCCCATGTAAGGAGAACAGACAGGTTCTCTCCCTGGTTTTGGTTATTTCCAGACTGACTTGGTAACTGCAGTTTGAGGACTGTTTCCAGACAAACACTTGTAGCTGTGAGGAATGCAGTGATCAGAACTATATGTCTGGTGTTGGAGTTAGCTGATGGGGTGGGTTTGGCTCAGTGGTTAGAGCATTTGATTGTAGATCAAGGGCTCACAGGTTCAAATCCACCCACTGAATAAAAGGGTCTTCTTAATCAATACATGATGTAATGTAATTGATAAAGTAGTTAACTCATGTAGTATATGGTAGTTAACTTGTATAGCTTATAGTGTATGTATCAATGTATCATTGATATACAATGATATAGTGTATGCTAAATCATTTACATACAGTATATGGTGTATATTAAATCATGTTGGTCCATGCATACAGTAACTCACACATGGAGGCGATCATGTTGGCGGTTGCACGCTGGTGATCTGGGAACCAGACCGCAGTCAGCTTGGTGGGGGTGAAGATGACGAGGGGTTGGGCCAAGGAGCACAGGGTTTGACCCAGCATCATCACAGGAAACTGGAACCTGTCATCCATCCCGATGAGTTTCAGGACCGCTATGTAGCGCAACACCGCTCCCAGCATGTTCAGCCAGGATCCCAGCACCAGCTGTGAGGGGGGGGGGTATGGGTAGAGGTTAGTGGTTAGAGCGTTTGGCTGCAGATAAAGAGGTCCCAGGTTCATATCCTGCCTCACGTCCCTTTATGCCGCTTGTGATAAAAGTTGTTAGATCAAATCCAATTTTATTTGTGTAGCCCTTATTTGTGTAGCAATGTCACATAGGGTTATACATACACCCATAAAACTGCACCTAAACAGTTTGAAGAGTGCGACATTCTGCTGAGCTAGTATATTATGATAATGTCTTTAAACATTATGTTTTTGAAGAGGTGTAAGCACTATGATAGTAACAGTTTTTAAACATGGTACTTTCACACAATATCAAATTTTCTTTTTTGGTGTTATTACTTAAACAAAGGAGCAGGTGTTTCCACTTGAGAATCTGGTAGCTTCCTGTTTCACATCGTACACCTTGTCTTTGTAAATAAATCTATGGTGTTCTCCTTTGGATGTCCACTCCCCTGTGGTTCCTGCCGTCCCGTATCTCACGGTTTAGAGATGTATCATGATACACAGCACACAGGACAACAACAGACATGAGTTAATCACTAAACACGGCGTAAAGCGCATTCCTCGTAAGGTTGTGTGATGCCACTCGACTCGAGTCAGAAGAAGCAGCATGTCTGTAGTCTGTGGTTACTTGCAGCTGTGCTCCGTAACCATCCCGTTCCTTGACTCCGACCATAGAAACACTGCTAGAACTACTCACTTCTATTCCGCATTTCTATGTCTCCGCCGCGGTAAAGCCTCGGCCTACACGGTCGCCACGGTAACGTAGAAACGTACCGTGGCTCGGAGCCCCAGGGTGTCCAGCATCCACGTGGCCCCGAAGCTCAGAGGGATGGCAACCACCATGTACACCAGCGACAGCCAGTTGATCTGGTCCAGAGACACGTCCATGAATTCGGCCGCTTGGTCTGCCACTGGGGCGAAGGTGAGCCATAGCTGGAGATGTGAAAGCACACAGTCAAGGGTTTTGATATTTAGCGTTTGATATTTATGGTTTGATCGTCATCAATGGATATTTATCGTCATTCTTAACATCATGAGGTAACATCACCATTGTAATCAGGCAAATTAGCTAGCTATAGCTAACTGTGGTGCAATCATTTTTAATTGTGTGCTGTCCCTGCAAAAATAAACGAAACAAAGAATATAATTCTTCCATAACAGCAAAGAAGGGATGGTGATTAAGTTCCGTAATGGACTGACGACCATACCGAGATTGACTGAAACTGCAGCCACAGCCATTGTGTCATGTGACACCTGAACAGAAATGAAACCACATCTGATCCGTCAGTCTCCAATGTTTGTGTTGAGCTCATCACTAGTGGATCTTATGGAGTGATTACACTGACACCAACCAATCAAACTGTGTGCTAAATAAATGAAATGAATGGAATGTGATTGTAACTGACACTAAAAAGGACACGAAATTAATTCAACTTCTGTCACTGTCTACGGGTGGTTCAAGGTTAAACATGGACAAAACATTTTAATGGCCGGAACTATGTCACGCATTGCACAGCAACAGAAAGTTACGACGGTTTCACAACAGCACTTGACCCCAATAAGTTTCCTCCTGTAAAAATTAACTCAACTTAAAATAGGACCAAAGCTGTTGGAACGGGAGTCAGATGGCTGAGCGGTGAGGGAGTCGGGCTAGTAATCGGAAGGTTGCCGGATCGATTCCCCGCCCCGCCAAAATGACGTTGTGTCCTTGGGCAAGGCACTTCACCCTACTTGCCTCGGGGGGAATGTCCCTGTACTTACTGTAAGTCGCTCTGGATAAGAGCGTCTGCTAAATGACTAAATGTAAATGTAAATGTAAACTTGAGCACCCGAGTTTGTCAGGGAATGATGTTTGTCAGGGAGGAGAGTGTGAGGAGATGTTTGTCAGGGAGGAGAATTCCACAAAAACAACATTGTCCTGATCCACATGCATAACCAGCCACATGGAAGTGAATTATTCACCATGACTACAACAATAATGTGGTTAGTTTGCGTTGAGAAACACAGATCGTTCTGGTCTTCAATCTACCCAGATGCTCCCATGTTACCCCGCTCCTCATCTCCCTCCACTGGCTTCCCATCATGGCCGGTATCAGATTCAAGACCCTGGTACTGTACTGACCTTCCGAGCGGTGAACGGGACTGCACCTGACTACATCAAGTCTCTCCTGCAGCCTTACACCCCCACCCGTCACCTATGGTCTTCTTCAGACAACCGTCTGGTGATACCACCGCTCAAGAGCGCACGGTCCCAACACAAGCTCTTCTCCTGTCTGGCCCCCCAATGGTGGAATCACCTCCCCACCTCCATCAGGGATACTGACTGTCTCCCCACCTTCAAGAAAAGGCTCAAGACGCACTTGTTCCGGGAGTACAACGGCACTTAAATGATTGGCTGGAGCGGATGTTAGTTTCCTCCAGGATCACAATGACTCTTATTGAGAGACTTGTTGCTGTTGTTGGTTTGTTGTAACTGTCTTAAAAATATTGTACTCGCTGTGAAATATATTATTGTTGCTTGCTTTTGCCACAGGTACACTCTTGCACTTTTGAGGTTCTTTCTGTTTAATTGTAACTTGTCTAACTCCATGCTCTTATTGTTCTTCCCTTTGGGACTTATTTGGTTTCACAATGTATGCTTCATGTTTGGCTACCCGCAATGTTTGGGGCTATCTCGTTGTTATGATCAGTGACCTATGCACTTTTGTAAAACTCTCTTGGAAGTCGATTTGGATAATAGCGTCTGCTAAATGCTAAATGCGTAAATGTAATGTAAATGTTCCTTGACCACTGATTCCTTGACCTTCTGCTGTATACATGCATGTCTGTATGTCGCTTTTCATTAAAGTATCTGCTGAATGAATTAAATATAGCTGTCATAGGACGAGCACAACTCTCTCTTTTCTGGACGTTGGGGCAGATCTTGTGTGGGCAGCTGGAGGAAGAGGGATCAGCTGATGAGGTGACACAATGACAGCTCTGTCCCCAGATTTAGACCCTAGACCACATATATTTATACTCTGGCTGGATTTATTCCGTCATTTACAATAATTTAATTTTCCTCAGAAGCAGATGTCAAAACTTTCCATTGGAGAGGATTCTGTGAAATGATTGTTGTTGTTTTTGCAGTGTCCTACTGGCCAAACTGTGAAAAACACAAAACAGGGTTAACGCATCATCACTACCAGAGACATGGCCATTGATCTACTATCTATAGGGCCTATAGCCTACTTATATACACACTATGTTTGTATGTACGTATAAATATTTTATTATTTTTAAGGTTATATTCCTTCTCAGAGGCACGTTATTGTCCAAAAATACCAATAAGAAAAACAAATTGTCGTTCTGAATGGGACGTGACGTGACCTTCAATTAAACGTTTTCGAGACAGCTGAGCCTCGGGTTAACAGCCCGCGGTCACCAGTCCCCTGTCAACAATAGCTGCCTGGGAGATATGTGTCAGTTGGGGATTGGGGATAGTGAGGAAGGTGTTTATGGTTCGACCTTCTATGGTTAAGTGGGACCCTCAGGCAAAACACCCTTGTTGAGACACGGAGCCTGGGGGGTCGTTTCTCACAGCCCCCAAAACCATAAGCTTCACCATATGGCTTCTACTTGGGCTTTCACTTCTGCTAAACTGAAGCAGTAGCCTATATGGAGCAAAGTGCTGATTTCTATGGATAGAGTAAGACGCTGTTGTTAAAACGAGGACAATATCTAAAGTTAGCCTAATTGAAATCATCTGCGAGTCAGACGTTGTTTGATCTTAGCATACTCTTGCAGGGATGCTTAAAATCGGTAGAAACGTTGTGGTCGATAATAACTGACATGTTATTCAACCATACCTGTCTAACTGGATTTGAACTACAGTATAGCCTATTCTTCGCTTGACAGATAACAAACCCCAAACCGAACTTTCATTTTAGCACTACAGAAATAATAAAGAAAGACTTCTTCTTACCATTGAGTTGGAGCAATTTAGCAAGCAAAGTACGAGTAGAATAAACCATCTTCTCTTATACACTTTGAAAATAATTAGTTTTTCAAGTTCACGATTAGGTTTGATGACAGGATAAACATCGGACTGTGAAATGTCTCCCTCTTCCATGAGTATTTGGGTAAAGCAACCTCCTTTGGAACGTCCCGTTTACTACCCCGAAACTGTACATTAAGTGTTCTTAAAATATGAAACTTGTTGCAAGCTACCGCATTGTTTAGCCAACTAAGCAGGCAACGGGTCGGGCCGGTTTCAGTCAAAACTCGATCAACATCGCCGCATGATTTAGAGTGGGGCGTCATTGCTCACAGAACACCCCCCTAGCCTCGAGCTTTTTGAGTCCTAGTGCTCGTCGTGTTTGGATTCAGTGGAGATGGAAATCGTTGCTTTTAATTTTGATAAAATAATTGTTACACCGGTCTCATGCCTAACTCATTCCCACAATACTAAGCAAGTCCAATATAGCTATACCTATATTAACTTAGTTGTTAAATGACGATTGGGTGCATTTGTTTGAGCACTGTTATCTGCAATCCCTTCAGAAGTGCAAAAGTATAATTTAAGAGGTTAGACCAGACAATGCAAAAAAATTACTACATCCCCTTGTTACAAAAGTATAACAGGATAACATTGAACTAAATCATCTGAACATTTTATTGGAAATGGCCTGAGCCGTAATCCGTTTCTCATTAACTACTCAATGATGTTGTGAGTGAATAAAATATCTTGTCGTAATAAACTTGCCAAAATAAATTCATGAGACACTAAAAGATTTGGCCAACTTGAAGATGAATCTAATTTAAATCTCCTCCCCTTTATCATCCGGCGCATGCCCAGCTCAGCTCCAGAGTGCTGTTTCGGCCTGTTTCGGGATTGCCCGGACATTTTCGCCTCTTTGTTTTACTGATAGTGGATTTAACTCGGATTCAACCCAATATCCAGCAGACTGAACTGTTCCGAAACAGGTTAGTTCGTTTAACTTAAAATATGTGGGAAATGCTGCTATATCAGTACGCTTATTGGCGATATATGGCAAGGATTTGTATTGTTCTTATTCATTTTGTGGCTGTGTCTTTTCCGCTTGGTGGTATGGGCATGCTATACGTGTTGTTTTATATGCCTGTGTTGTAGCCTAGTGTATGGCCGCGCCGGGCCTGCAGTTGCACACCGGGATTCTTTTCAAGGAAAAGTGCATTATAAGAGGATCTCGGCTTAGCTGGGAGCACGTTGCACCGTTTGTAGGAGAGGTTGTCTTGTAGACGGTCTCGAGTCTGTCATTTTTTTTCTCGTTGTTATTGAGCAACAAACCAGTCTATCCCATTGCTTGGAATGTTCTTGAAAAACCATGGTTCACCATTAAAAACCCTTTCGGGTTCTCAAAGTTCGTGGTAAATCCGCGAGGTAGTTCTCGCCACATGATCAAATCAAGACAAAAGAAAGTTCATGCTTGTAGGGGCTATTTCGCCCCCACCTGACCGTTGTAAACGGTGACATTGGGGTTCGACCAAAGAGTCAGTCCAGCCAACAAGTCTTCTGACCTTATCTACGGTTGCCTGACATCCATCGACTACACGAGACAAGGAACAAGGCACCCTTTACATTTTCAACAAGCTGTATTGACGAAATTTGTTTTGGTAGTCTTTGCTTTGATCAACATTCAAGTCGCCAGTCGCTTTATACTGTAGCTATTTTTCAGTTCTCTTAATTCTGAACTTGTTGATAAACAAATGTAGGAGATTCTTCTGTGCATGCTTGTCAGAATATAGTACATTCATGAGTTGTCCGGGTGGAATCCCACCCTAGTAAACTGGATGCCCCATATCACTTCTGTATATTTCTGGATTCCACATGAAGAAAGTGACACCATCACCCAATGTGTATAGGTTCTTAATTTACCCTGAATTTACCCATGCATTTAGTTCATACCTCTGTCGACACACACAGATAGGTAAAATCTTTATTTTCTTCTCAAAATGATAAATCACTCAGTTGATTCACAATCACACCGTTTTGATCATGTACATGGACTTTGGTTGTATCTGATATTGAGATGAAACTGTTCCAGTCAAATGCAGAAGGAAACGGATCAAGGTGTTCTTCCCAGAATGCTGCGGAAGTCAAAATCTTGAGAAACTGACACGTAACTGTTGTGTAAATTTAGTTCTTGCGCACATAAACACACAGAATTACCAAGATTGACCATTCTGGGAAGCATTGGAATAGCTAGCTTTCTGTGTTTGACAGCAGAGTAAGAAGTGGCGTTTAATTAGGACAGGGAATCTTCAGGATTTTAGATATCCAATAAACGAAGGGCCTATTTAGCAATATCTCGGAATTCACTCACAGTTCGGCCTAAACGATTAGTTAAAGAACATCCTTTGACAAATGGCACGTTGGCAGACTGGGTAATTGGTGAGCACTGGGCAAGCTCCAGAAGCACTTGTCGGTTCTGCCAGTTAGAGTGGAACTGTGAGGAAGCCTGTGAGTCACAGCAGGTGAAGTGAGGACATGCAGCTGCCCTCCACCCCCCCCCCCCCCCCACCCCTCCCTGTACGTAGCTTCGGATAAAAGCATTGTCTAAATGATCACATAATTCCAGGGAAGTTATCCATGCATGTTAGCACTGGTTAGCACATTTCTCTCTCCTTTTTGTCTCGCTCCTCAAAGGTTCCAAAAACAAAATAGAGCCAGTATCTTGTTGAGGCGGCTTTGCACCTTGTCACAAAGACGGCAGCTTCAAACTGCCTTTAATCACAGGCCCGTGAACTCCAAAGCAGGCGTAATGAAGAGTCATCATGTCTCAAGATCAACGGTGCCCACGGTGTGTGATTTGCGTGTCTGTGGACCACGTCAGTAACAGCGATGGGAAGTTACCCGTCCCTTCCTTGGTTTACACGTCGTCATTTGAATCCCCTCTCTGTTACTGTGCGGATGTTGCGGCACTGGATAATCGCAGGTGAGATATTCACATAGTTGCAGTGCGCCGGGCGGAGAAGTGGTTACTTTGGTCTTCCACACAGAGAACAGTCCTTGACCCTGACCAGGGAAATACTGTTAGAACGGGGGGGGGGTGATAAATTAATAAAATGTGAAATGGCACAAGGACTGCCAGATCAGAAGCTGGTTAAAAGGATAGAACGAGCAGCCATACTTGGTGTTGGTGGGTTTCACTATAGAGTATGTTCAGCTACTGCTGTGTCCAGTTGTCTTCCTCACAGAGGTTAATGTGGAGTGTAATGGAATACTTCCATAAAACCTAGAAATGCCCTGCTCCTCACTGGGCTAGCCTTCAGCTCCACAGTTAGCTTAACAGTCACACCGTTTGTAAAGCCTCTCTTTACAAGCAGACACAGATGCCTTCAGATCAGCACCAGTAACTGACCTACACCCTCAAATAGGACCTCTTGTTCCAACTGGGGCACCAGGGTCATGTCTCAAATGCCTGTTCAGGGTGATAGTCAGGCTGTGTACAGGGTCGTTAGAGCAGCCTACCCTTTTGGATTAGAGTGTGTCATAACCCTGGAGGTCAAAGGTGAGAGGTCAAGAGGACCAGGAGTGAGGCCACTTGTTCCCGAGCGGTCACGCTTTCACACGCTGACAGTGAAGTTTTCTATTGAATGTGGTCAGTTCAGCTGAGACAAGGGCACTTATGGACAACATGTGTGTTTTTGTTTTTGAGGTAGAAGCAAGCTATCAGGTATCTCTTGCGAAATATCTCTTGTTAAATGTTTGTACGTCGTGTTTTTCGACCTCGGTATTCCCTGTATCCAGCCTTTGCCAGAGCACAGAGTAGGAGGGTTGTAGGTTTCTATTTAAATGCATAACAGTGATATCTGGCTGTTGCTCAAGTTATTTGGTTCGGCCTGCTGTTTAATTGCAGTACACTTCTCATACCAATATCACTTTTCCCAGCCGAATGTAGTCTAACATTTCCTTGTATGTTTGACAGCCAGATTCCTCTGTGTCGTGGTTAGGGTCTGTGGTGACAGTATGCACGGGGTCCATCCTCCCTCGCCCTCTCCAAGGTTTGTCTTCAGGTCTTCTGACTCAGGTGTCCAGCCCACCTTTCATAAACACCACCGTCTCCAGACAGTGAAAGTCACTGTCAATGTCGTGGCAGGGTGGGGTGTATGCTTAGGGATGAATTTGTACCAACTGAACTTGGTCACACACAGCCACGAAAAGGTGCCACATTTAGGCTGATGCCGGTCAACTAGCCAATCAGCTTCCGTCTGTTGGTGCTTGGTACCAAACCTGCCAGACCAGAACCAATCAGCTTCCGTCTGTTGGTGCTTGGTACCAAACCTGCCAGACCAGAACCAATCAGCTTCCGTCTGTTGGTGCTTGGTACCAAACCTGCCAGACCAGAACCAATCAGCTTCCGTCTGTTGGTGCTTGGTACCAAACCTGCCAGACCAGAACCAATCAGCTTCCGTCTGTTGGTGCTTGGTACCAAACCTGCCAGACCAGAACCACAACAACAGTCGGTTGGTTGTTGTTTTTATTTGATGGAATGCAGTTTGACTAAAGACGTTATTACTGAACTTCCTTTTGTTTCTTTCAGTTTAAATTGAAGCGCATGGAATTAAGGCTTACTTTTTAGTTCCTGGTGCTTGTAAAAAAATCTATCCTTGACAGATAAGGCCTTTATAAGATGCTAACCAACATAAATGTGTTAACAAGTGTACCTAACCTACCCAGGCCTTCTAACTCATTAACTAACACATTACAAGCACTCACCTCCGAAGTGTTTCCAAATTATGAAATCGCAAATCCATTTATTTTAGCTTTGTTCCACATAAGTTTTAATCATAATCATGCTTTAAAGGAGATTACCGCTGAAAGCACCAGTGCATGGAATAGCACTTTGGCCTTCTGACAACAACACAACAGCACCTGTGTGAGTTAGACAGTCAGTTTTGACATATCCCAGACCAGATATCGGTAGGGCCTTGATCCATGGCCCAGCCCACTCTGTGACTCAAAACAAACCCGCCTAGACCAAAGTTCACTGACACACAGGTAATTTATGTATAAATATAATCCTTTTCAGCGCAAGCATTTGAAATTGTTTCTACCGCTGTCTAGCAGTAGATTGCACCCAATAAATTGTTTGATGTTGCACTTATGACATAGATTTTGCCGTGCTGTGTTATGCACTATTGTAGGTGATCTGTTCTTGTTGCGCAGTAATTGAGATGTTATTGTTGTTCTCCATGCCTGGTCTATACTATTCTTTGACTCACCAAAATACTGCAACAACTACTCACATCCAATTCTTGATCCATCTGTTGTGTCTGTATGCCGCTGTGAATAAAAGCATCTGCTAAATGAGTAAAAACGTCAGCATTCATCAGTGTTTACTCTGAACACGACCTCACACAAACCCGACTTCAGGAATCATTCCCGGTCCTTGTGAGGTTGTTTTATCTCAGTGTGCCAGGCTGCTGTTGAAGCCCAGTCACTTTGATTGTGTTTCTACCTTGTTTACGTCGAGTTATCTCCTCAGAAGGGCCTGTGTCTGAGGCTCTGTCTGCTCTCTGGGCCTTATCACATATCGTCAAACAGTTAACTGGGCGACACTTTGCATTACGGTTGCATTAAGTACCATGAAACATAGCAGTACCTATATGAACAACACCGTAGTAACACTTTAGGATATACTAAGGTTTAAAATAACAAGAAATAAAGTTGTATTTAGGAACGGTTATGTAGTTACACTTCATTACAATTTAGTGGTTATTAGACAAGTGAAACCTGTTGTGGGGGAAGTTGGTCTTTCGTAGGGTAAGTGGATGTTAACATTCATCTTGTTTTGGTGACACTGCCTTCATCTTCCCCTTTACAACATCCACTTAGCCCCCACACCTCTCCCCCAATCTGGGCCTACTTACACTTCTGTATAAGCCTACTCTGTTCATACTTAATACAATTTAATAACACAGCAGTTCCTATCTAACCACAATGTTAGTTATCTCTGTATTGTAGTTCCATGGCAGTGGAAGCAATGTTGATGCGATGTGTTGCCGTTAACTGTTCCACTGTCCTCCAGCAGTCCAGATCCTGTGTTCCCTGTGGGCCCCAGGCAGGATCAGATCCTGTGTTCCCTGTGGTTCTAGGCAGGATCAGATCCTGTGTTCCCTGTGGTTCTAGGCAGTCCAGATCCTGTGTTCCCTGTGGTTCTAGGCAGGATCAGATCCAGTGTTCCCTGTGGGCCCTAGGCAGGATCAGATCCTGTGTTCCCTGTGGTTCTAGGCAGGATCAGATCCTGTGTTCCCTGTGGTTCTAGGCAGGATCAGATCCTGTGTTCCCTGTGGTTCTAGGCAGGATCAGATCCTGTGTTCCCTGTGGTTCTAGGCAGGATCAGATCCAGTGTTCCCTGTGGGCCCTAGGCAGGATCCGATCCTGTGTTCCCTGTGGGCCCTAGGCAGGATCAGATCCTGTGTTCCCTGTGGGCCCTAGGCAGGATCAGATCCTGTGTTCCCTGTGGTTCTAGGCAGGATCCGATCCTGTGTTCCCTGTGGTTCTAGGCAGGATCCGATCCTGTGTTCCCTGTGGTTCTAGGCAGGATCACATCCAATCCGCTCCACCCTGTGTTGTATCCTGGCTTTAATGGTTTGTTTACCTTTTTCACATGGCGTTTCATCTTCTTACAGCTTTTGTTCTTTAGCAGTGGCCCTGCCAGGCCCGGGGTGAGGCTGAGGCTGAGGGTGAGGCTGAGGGTGAGGGTGAGGCTGAGGGTGAGGCTGAGGGAGTGCTCCAGTCACTACGCCCTCTCTGAATGCTGTCATTGTTTGACAGGAGTCTTGGCTCCGACTCCCTCATTCAGGAGTCCCCGTCCTACAGCATTAAGAGTGTGTGTTTATGTTTTAAATTGTGTGTTTGTGGCTTTGCTTGTTGGTGTGGTGTGTGTGTGTTTTATGGTTTCACTTCTCTGTGTGTGTTTGTAGTGTGTGGTTCTGCTTGTGTGTGTGTGTGCTTATTTATGGTTTCACTTGTTGGTGTGTGTGTGTGTCTTTAAAAGCAGAGAGAGAGAGAGGGGGGGAGAGAGAGAGAGGGGGAGAGGGGGAGAGGGAGAGGGAGAGGGAGAGGGAGAGGGAGAGGGAGAGGGAGAGGGAGAGGGAGAGGGAGAGGGAGAGGGAGAGGGAGAGGGAGAGGGAGAGGGAGAAAGCAGACAGAGGAGAGAGAGAGGGAGAGGGAGAAAGAGAGAGAGAGAGCAGGGAGAGGGAGAGGGAAAGGGAGAGGGAGAGGGAGAAAGAGAGAGAGAGAGAGCAGGGAGAGGGAAAGGGAAAGGGAGAGGGAGAGGGAGAAAGAGAGAGAGAGAGAGCAGGGAGAGGGAAAGGGAAAGGGAGAGGGAGAGGGAGAAAGAGAGAGAGAGAGAGCAGGGAGAGGGAAAGGGAGAGGGAGAGAGGGTTTTTGAAGTGAATCCAAGCCAGCTACCAGACGAGGACTCCTCTCCTTGTTCTTGATCCAGGCCTCAGTGGGCCCGTGCCCGGCTGCCGTCCAACTAGCCTCCATCCAAACACTCCAGCACCCACAGGCAGCCAACAGGGGCTCTTTGTGAGGCTAAATGTGTGTGTGTAGAGTGGTGTGTAGTGTGGCGTGTAGTGTGATTGTGTGTGGTGTGTGTGTGTGTGTGTGTGTCTTCTGCAAGCAGGATTACATCTTCACTACTGCTTATGAATGACTGGAGTTTAGCAACAGTCATCTGTGGCTCATCACTGTGTGTGCCCTGTTTTCTTTGTGTCAGGCGTGTGTGTGTGAGAAAGAGAGAGAGAGGCTTGTCTCTCACAATCTCCTTTTCACTCTCTGTACATCCATGGTGTGTGTGATAATAAAGTGAGGATGAATGAAGTGATGAATAGCGGGGTGAAGGTGACAGTCTTCTGTCAACAGGTCAGAACTAGGATGTGTCAACAGACATGACAGGGCCAGGCTGATGTTGAGTTAGCTTACCATGGGGTGAAGCCAGGGTAAACGGAGTGACCTCTCCACACCCTCCAGCCGTAACCACCCCCCCCCCCCCCCCCACCCCGTCTGTCTGGTCTCTGACTCTTATATAATGTCCTGTCTGACATAACAATTTTTGGGGCGATTCGTCAACAACGTTCTTTCCCTCCCCAGTCACATGTAGCAGTAACGGGTGTGTAGACGAGGTGGTGGCGTAGCTCAGATTCTGATCCCCAGGCCTCCTCTCTGTGGAGCAGCGGTCCCTGTGTTCAGGGTGAGGAGGGGGGGGCTGAGCGGTCGGACCTGTGTGGAGGTGTGTGAAGCTGCGGCGCTGGGTGACTAAAGTCCTTCGTACTCCTGGGTTCTCGTCTGATCCCGCCAGCCTGACTCCGGCTCTGCTGTCTCCTTCCATCCGGGACTCCCCAGGCAGATCTGATGCAGGGAACAAACTAGTTTTCTCCGTGTCTTTCAAGTCTTTTGTTTTAGCGGAAAGCCTTCTGGCTTCTGTCGTCCTCCATCCAATCAAACGGAAGGTATGATGGATGACACGGTTGTGTGAGGAGATGAGCATTCCTGCATTGGTGATAAGTAGGCTGTTTATTGTGTATTTAAGATATATTCTTTGGGCGTTTTACTACTTTATTGGATAAAGACAGTAGACAGGAAAGCCGAGAGAGAGAGAGCGAAGGAATGCAGAAAATTTGATGGGTATCTAATACTGTACCATCTGGCTCTGTCCAGGGTTATCCAAAGGCCTAGTCTGATGCCACTGAGAGCCACAAAGAAGCTCTGTATTGCTAATCACCTCTTTAAGATGCACCTACCAACTGGCAAATGATGCTTCTGATGACTCTGAAACAACCCTTGATAAGTTATTTCTTTGTGTGTGTGTGTGTGTGTGTGTGTGTGTGTGTGTGTGTGTGTGTGTGTGTGTGTGTGTATATAGCCTGTATAAGCAGTGTGTCTATGAGCACTGTGTAGTGAGTGTGTGTAGTGACTGTGTGTAGTGAGTGTGTGTAGTGACTGTGTGTAGTGACTGTGTGTAGTAGTAGTAGTAGAAGTAGCAGTGTGTGTAGTGTTCAGATCTGTTTGCCAGCATCTCTAGTCTGCCCATTTCACATTCTGGTGAGCAGACAGCAGGATGGTGTTGTCAGTGGCCGTGAGGTGCAGCTACATTGTGGATCCAGAGACACAACGCTGGGAAATGAGCCAACTGCTTCCCTGCCAGGCCCTCACTCACCAGGCTCTCGCTCACCAGGCCCTCACTCACCAGGCCCTCGCTCAGCAGGCCCTCGCTCAGCAGGGCCTCGCTCACCAGGGCCTCGCTCACCAGGCCCTCGCTCATCAGGCCATCGCTCACCAGGCCCTCGCTCACCAGGCCCTCGCTCACCAGGCCCTCACTCACCAGGCCCTCGCTCAGCAGCTGCTCGCTCACCAGGCCCTCGCTCACCAGGCCCTCGCTCACCAGGCCCTCACTCACCAGGCCCTCGTTCACCAGGCCCCTCGTTCACCAGGCCCTCGCTCACCAGGCCCTCACGCTTTTTTGTTGTTGAGTTTTTTCTTGTCTACTCTTTAGGGTAAAGGGTTTAGGTTGGTTATAGGTGCTGATCTGAGGGCATCAGTGAAAACTCTGTTACTTTGCTTGTAAAAATGGCTGTATAAATAAGATTTAGATTTAGTAATCTCAGAGCTAATGAGATTCTAGACCAGAAATGAGTCATCAGTGCTGGTTGAATCCAACTGAACTGTGTCCATTGTGAGGTAATATCCACACTTGTACAACCTGCAGACCTGCAACTGCAGATCAAGAGGTTTCAGGTTCAAATCCCCCTCTCACTTTGAATAAAATAATCTGATAAAAGTGTTTGTGTTCCTCCAGGCACACAACAGGGTGTCCAGGATGCTGAGTTAACGCTGCCGGGCCCGTAGGAAGACAGCAGGCCTCCAGACCTCCCTCAGTCCACACATGGCAGCATTAGGGGTGAGCAGGAGATGAATATCAGTCTGTCTCTGTCATTCTGTTCCTCTCTCTTTGTCATCTGTCATTCTCTGTAACTCGCGCTCTCTCGCTCTCTCTCGCTCTCTCTCTCGCTCTCTCTCGCTCTCTCTCTCACTCTCTCTCGCTCTCTCTCACTCTCTCTCTGTGTGTCTCTCTCTCTCTCTCTCTCTCTCTCTCTCTCTCTCTCTCTCTCTCTCTCTCTCTCTCGCCCTCTCTCTCGCTCTCTCTCTCGCTCTCGCTCTCGCTCTCGCTCTCGCTCTCTCTCTCGCTCTCGCTCTCTCTTGCTCTCTCTCTGTGTCTCTCTCTCTCTCTCTCTCTCTCTCTCTCTCTCTCTCGCTCTCGCTCTCGCTCTCGCTCTCTCTCTCGCTCTCTCTTGCTCTCTCTCTGTGTCTCTCTCTGTGTCTCTCTCTCTCTCTCTCTCTCTCTCTCTCTCTCTCCTCCTTGTTTGGTCGTCTCTTCAGAACCCCGACATGCTGACCCGGAAGATCAGGCTGTGGGACATCAACGCCCACATCACCTGCCGTCTGTGCGAGGGCTACCTGATCGACGCTACCACGGTTACCGAGTGCTTACACACCTGTGAGTTCTGACCACACACACACACACACATGCTCACACACACACACACACACACACACAGCACAGGGCCCAGTCTGGGAGCTCAGTCCAGATCCAGAATGCCCCACAGTCCTGTGAGTGTGACATCTACCGGTCCCTAACGAGGGCCATCAGTCTTGTCACTTCAGCGTCCGTGGGACCCCCTCAGCTCCTCCCTGTAATGACACGTCACGTGGTCAAAACCTTGTCAGAACCGTTTGCTCTCTGGAAGCCCACAGCCATCAAGATCTCCACTCACCACTCCGGCGCCAAGTTATTAGCGGTGTCAAGTCTAATTGCCTCAATAATCGCTGTGATATCTTGGTGAGCAGACATACTGGTGTCTCTCCCTAGAGGCCCTCATGAGGAAAGGAGGATTCAGCCAGCCCATGTGATCAGCAGTGTGCAGAGGAGTAGTATTGTGTTCATCCACCAGGGGGAGACATTGTACTACAGATGACTGAGTCAGAACAACAGCACAGGCCTTCGCTTAGTGATCAAGATGAGGCAGAGATTCAGCTCTTAGGACCTAACCGGGCTACATACACACTACTAGTACATACACATGCTACTGTTATCTCTCAGGTTCTAGTCTAGAACTAGTCGAGTAAATTTGTGTGTGTGTGTGTGTGTCCAGTCTGTAGTAGTACTGACCCTGTGTGTGTGTGTGTGTGTCCAGTCTGTAGAAGCTGTCTGGTGAAGTACCTGGAAGAGAACAATACGTGCCCCACCTGTAGGATCGTGATACACCAGAGTCATCCTTTGCAGTACATCGGGTGAGTAGATCACTGCAGCCTGCACGCACACATGCGCACGCATACACACACACACACACAGTCACACACACCCACGCTCGGCAGGCCCTGTGTTTGGTCAGTGTGTCAGAGCCTGAGGCCTGCAGGGTGGCAGCTGCTCTCAGTAGATGAGCCAGCAGCAGCAGCAGCAGGTCTGGAGCCGCTCCTCCTGGCTCTCTGCTCAAGATGAGCCAGCAGCAGCAGCAGGTCTGGAGCCGCTCCTCCTGGCTCTCTGCTCAAGATGAGCCAGCAGCAGCAGCAGGTCTGGAGCCGCTCCTCCTGGCTCTCTGCTCAAGATGAGCCAGCAGCAGCAGCAGGTCTGGAGCCGCTCTTCCTGGCTCTCTGCTCAAGATGAGCCAGCAGCAGCAGCAGGTCTGGAGCCGCTCCTCCTGGCTCTCTGCTCAAGATGAGCCAGCAGCAGCAGCAGGTCTGGAGCCGCTCCTCCTGGCTCTCTGCTCAAGATGAGCCAGCAGCAGCAGCAGGTCTGGAGCCGCTCCTCCTGGCTCTCTGCTCAAGATGAGCCAGCAGCAGCAGCAGGTCTGGAGCCGCTCCTCCTGGCTCTCTGCTCAAGATGAGCCAGCAGCAGCAGCAGGTCTGGAGCCGCTCCTCCTGGCTCTCTGCTCAAGATGAGCCAGCAGCAGCAGCAGCAGGTCTGGAGCCGCTCCTCCTGGCTCTCTGCTCAAGATGAGCCAGCAGCAGCAGCAGCAGGTCTGGAGCCGCTCCTCCTGGCTCTCTGCTCAAGATGAGCCAGCAGCAGCAGCAGCAGGTCTGGAGCCGCTCCTCCTGGCTCTCTGCTCAAGATGAGCCAGCAGCAGCAGCAGCAGGTCTGGAGCCGCTCCTCCTGGCTCTCTGCTCAAGATGAGCCAGCAGCAGCAGCAGCAGGTCTGGAGCCGCTCCTCCTGGCTCTCTGCTCAAGATGAGCCAGCAGCAGCAGCAGCAGGTCTGGAGCCGCTCCTCCTGGCTCTCTGCTCAAGATGAGCCAGCAGCAGCAGCAGCAGGTCTGGAGCCGCTCCTCCTGGCTCTCTGCTCAAGATGAGCCAGCAGCAGCAGGTCTGGAGCCGCTCCTCCTGGCTCTCTGCTCAAGATGAGCCAGCAGCAGCAGCAGCAGGTCTGGAGCCGCTCCTCCTGGCTCTCTGCTCAAGATGAGCCAGCAGCAGCAGCAGCAGGTCTGGAGCCGCTCCTCCTGGCTCTCTGCTCAAGATGAGCCAGCAGCAGCAGCAGCAGGTCTGGAGCCGCTCCTCCTGGCTCTCTGCTCAAGATGAGCCAGCAGCAGCAGCAGCAGGTCTGGAGCCGCTCCTCCTGGCTCTCTGCTCAAGATGAGCCAGCAGCAGCAGCAGCAGGTCTGGAGCCGCTCCTCCTGGCTCTCTGCTCAAGATGAGCCAGCAGCAGCAGCAGCAGGTCTGGAGCCGCTCCTCCTGGCTCTCTGCTCAAGATGAGCCAGCAGCAGCAGCAGCAGGTCTGGAGCCGCTCCTCCTGGCTCTCTGCTCAAGATGAGCCAGCAGCAGCAGCAGCAGCAGGTCTGGAGCCGCTCCTCCTGGCTCTCTGCTCAAGATGAGCCAGCAGCAGCAGCAGGTCTGGAGCCGCTCCTCCTGGCTCTCTGCTCAAGATGAGCCAGCAGCAGCAGCAGGTCTGGAGCCGCTCCTCCTGGCTCTCTGCTCAAGATGAGCCAGCAGCAGCAGCAGGTCTGGAGCCGCTCCTCCTGGCTCTCTGCTCAAGATGAGCCAGCAGCAGCAGCAGGTCTGGAGCCGCTCCTCCTGGCTCTCTGCTCAAGATGAGCCAGCAGCAGCAGCAGGTCTGGAGCCGCTCCTCCTGGCTCTCTGCTCAAGATGAGCCAGCAGCAGCAGCAGGTCTGGAGCCGCTCCTCCTGGCTCTCTGCTCAAGATGAGCCAGCAGCAGCAGCAGGTCTGGAGCCGCTCCTCCTGGCTCTCTGCTCAAGATGAGCCAGCAGCAGCAGCAGGTCTGGAGCCGCTCCTCCTGGCTCTCTGCTCAAGATGAGCCAGCAGCAGCAGCAGGTCTGGAGCCGCTCCTCCTGGCTCTCTGCTCAAGATGAGCCAGCAGCAGCAGCAGGTCTGGAGCCGCTCCTCCTGGCTCTCTGCTCAAGATGAGCCAGCAGCAGCAGCAGGTCTGGAGCCGCTCCTCCTGGCTCTCTGCTCAAGATGAGCCAGCAGCAGCAGCAGGTCTGGAGCCGCTCCTCCTGGCTCTCTGCTCAAGATGAGCCAGCAGCAGCAGCAGGTCTGGAGCCGCTCCTCCTGGCTCTCTGCTCAAGATGAGCCAGCAGCAGCAGCAGGTCTGGAGCCGCTCCTCCTGGCTCTCTGCTCAAGATGAGCCAGCAGCAGCAGCAGGTCTGGAGCCGCTCCTCCTGGCTCTCTGCTCAAGATGAGCCAGCAGCAGCAGCAGGTCTGGAGCCGCTCCTCCTGGCTCTCTGCTCAAGATGAGCCAGCAGCAGCAGCAGCAGGTCTGGAGCCGCTCCTCCTGGCTCTCTGCTCAAGATGAGCCAGCAGCAGCAGCAGCAGGTCTGGAGCCGCTCCTCCTGGCTCTCTGCTCAAGATGAGCCAGCAGCAGCAGCAGCAGGTCTGGAGCCGCTCCTCCTGGCTCTCTGCTCAAGATGAGCCAGCAGCAGCAGCAGCAGGTCTGGAGCCGCTCCTCCTGGCTCTCTGCTCAAGATGAGCCAGCAGCAGCAGCAGCAGGTCTGGAGCCGCTCCTCCTGGCTCTCTGCTCAAGATGAGCCAGCAGCAGCAGCAGCAGGTCTGGAGCCGCTCCTCCTGGCTCTCTGCTCAAGATGAGCCAGCAGCAGCAGGTCTGGAGCCGCTCCTCCTGGCTCTCTGCTCAAGATGAGCCAGCAGCAGCAGCAGCAGGTCTGGAGCCGCTCCTCCTGGCTCTCTGCTCAAGATGAGCCAGCAGCAGCAGCAGCAGGTCTGGAGCCGCTCCTCCTGGCTCTCTGCTCAAGATGAGCCAGCAGCAGCAGCAGCAGGTCTGGAGCCGCTCCTCCTGGCTCTCTGCTCAAGATGAGCCAGCAGCAGCAGCAGCAGGTCTGGAGCCGCTCCTCCTGGCTCTCTGCTCAAGATGAGCCAGCAGCAGCAGCAGCAGGTCTGGAGCCGCTCCTCCTGGCTCTCTGCTCAAGATGAGCCAGCAGCAGCAGCAGCAGGTCTGGAGCCGCTCCTCCTGGCTCTCTGCTCAAGATGAGCCAGCAGCAGCAGCAGCAGGTCTGGAGCCGCTCCTCCTGGCTCTCTGCTCAAGATGAGCCAGCAGCAGCAGCAGGTCTGGAGCCGCTCCTCCTGGCTCTCTGCTCAAGATGAGCCAGCAGCAGCAGCAGGTCTGGAGCCGCTCCTCCTGGCTCTCTGCTCAAGATGAGCCAGCAGCAGCAGCAGGTCTGGAGCCGCTCCTCCTGGCTCTCTGCTCAAGATGAGCCAGCAGCAGCAGCAGGTCTGGAGCCGCTCCTCCTGGCTCTCTGCTCAAGATGAGCCAGCAGCAGCAGCAGGTCTGGAGCCGCTCCTCCTGGCTCTCTGCTCAAGATGAGCCAGCAGCAGCAGCAGGTCTGGAGCCGCTCCTCCTGGCTCTCTGCTCAAGATGAGCCAGCAGCAGCAGCAGGTCTGGAGCCGCTCCTCCTGGCTCTCTGCTCAAGATGAGCCAGCAGCAGCAGCAGGTCTGGAGCCGCTCCTCCTGGCTCTCTGCTCAAGATGAGCCAGCAGCAGCAGCAGGTCTGGAGCCGCTCCTCCTGGCTCTCTGCTCAAGATGAGCCAGCAGCAGCAGCAGGTCTGGAGCCGCTCCTCCTGGCTCTCTGCTCAAGATGAGCCAGCAGCAGCAGCAGGTCTGGAGCCGCTCCTCCTGGCTCTCTGCTCAAGATGAGCCAGCAGCAGCAGCAGGTCTGGAGCCGCTCCTCCTGGCTCTCTGCTCAAGATGAGCCAGCAGCAGCAGCAGCAGGTCTGGAGCCGCTCCTCCTGGCTCTCTGCTCAAGATGAGCCAGCAGCAGCAGCAGCAGGTCTGGAGCCGCTCCTCCTGGCTCTCTGCTCAAGATGAGCCAGCAGCAGCAGCAGCAGGTCTGGAGCCGCTCCTCCTGGCTCTCTGCTCAAGATGAGCCAGCAGCAGCAGCAGCAGGTCTGGAGCCGCTCCTCCTGGCTCTCTGCTCAAGATGAGCCAGCAGCAGCAGCAGCAGGTCTGGAGCCGCTCCTCCTGGCTCTCTGCTCAAGATGAGCCAGCAGCAGCAGGTCTGGAGCCGCTCCTCCTGGCTCTCTGCTCAAGATGAGCCAGCAGCAGCAGCAGCAGGTCTGGAGCCGCTCCTCCTGGCTCTCTGCTCAAGATGAGCCAGCAGCAGCAGCAGCAGGTCTGGAGCCGCTCCTCCTGGCTCTCTGCTCAAGATGAGCCAGCAGCAGCAGCAGCAGGTCTGGAGCCGCTCCTCCTGGCTCTCTGCTCAAGATGAGCCAGCAGCAGCAGCAGCAGGTCTGGAGCCGCTCCTCCTGGCTCTCTGCTCAAGATGAGCCAGCAGCAGCAGCAGCAGGTCTGGAGCCGCTCCTCCTGGCTCTCTGCTCAAGATGAGCCAGCAGCAGCAGCAGGTCTGGAGCCGCTCCTCCTGGCTCTCTGCTCAAGATGAGCCAGCAGCAGGTCTGGAGCCGCTCCTCCTGGCTCTCTGCTCAAGATGAGCCAGCAGCAGCAGCAGGTCTGGAGCCGCTCCTCCTGGCTCTCTGCTCAAGATGAGCCAGCAGCAGCAGCAGGTCTGGAGCCGCTCCTCCTGGCTCTCTGCTCAGACTCCTCCCCCTCGTACGACTCACCAGGGGCGCCTCAGTACTACGCCCCATCCATCATGAACACACAGCACACTCACAGAAGATACTGTTCACCAGTCAATGTTAGTATAGACTCTACGTGCGTGTGTGTGTGTGTGTACATATCTGTAGCCATTCTGAAATCAACATGACTACATTTACATTTAGTCATTTAGCAGACGCTCTCATCCAGAGCGACTTACAGTAAGTACAGGGCCATTCCCCCCGAGGCAAGTAGGGTGAAGTGCCTTGCCCAAGGACACAACGTCATTTTGCACAGCCGGGATTCAAACCGGTAACCTTCTGATTACTAACGCGACTCCTAACCTCTCAGCCACCTGACTCCTCTTATTTACATTTAACGGGGATTATATTCGATTTATTGTCACTGCGCCCAGTATGTAGTGTTATATCCTACTGTTATATGCCTCATTCTGCCGTGTTCTTCCATGACCAAGGGGTAAACATGCTGTCTGTAGTTGGAGAGATGGAGGTGAAGTGAGACATCTTCATGTCTGGTAGTACCAGAAGGTAGCTCTGTCTGTGCTCACTGCACCTGGCGCTCTGTCAGGTAGGGGGCGCTGTCTGGCTGAGAGAGGCTGTGACAGCAAGAGGGCTGTCTGATCTGGCTTCTGAGGCAGGGAGGGAGACTGGGAGGGAGGCTGGGAGGGGGGGAGGGAGGCTGGGAGGGAGGCTGGGAAGGAGGGAGGGAGGCAGGGAGGGAGGGAGGCAGGGAGGGAGGGAGGCAGGGAGGGAGGCTGGGTGGGTGGCAAGGAGGGAGGGAGTGAGGGTAGGAAGGTGGCCGACTGTTAGCTAATTATGAGAGTTTTTCCAGTGCCCTCTCAGCACAGACTGACCTTCACTCACCATCAGGGGAGAACACATCTTTTCCAGGTTTTATTCGGCTCTACAGCAAGACACACCAGTCTGTCCCAGCGCACACTGGGGATCGACATGCATAGTCAGGGCCATCGCTGGGTAGACACCACACACGCAAACACCTCCGTGCTAACTGACCTGTTTCATGCTGGAGGGGTTCCCAACAAACTGAATGTCACGCGCTGACATTTAGGAAACCGCTGTGATTCACATCTGTCTCTGATTGCCTTTCTGAAACTCAATATTTTATTGAGTTCAAGGCGTTTCCGATAGAACCCATCACCGTGAAATAGATAGGCTGTTTTGTTTTCAAACAATTCACAAAACGGAACATAAAATATACAAAATAATAAGCAGGATGGATGGATCATGTAAATCCATCGTCAAATCAATCTGTAATGAGAATAATTCCCAGAGATTACTCAGAGAACATTTGGTATGACGAAAATGTCTCAAATTCTAACACATCTCTGTTCGTCCTCTAGCCATGACAGAACAATGCAAGATATTGTCTACAAGTTGGTGCCGGAACTTCAAGAAGGTAAGGCTCTCTCCATGAGATCATCCCGCCCCTCCCCCCCCCTGCCCCCTGTGACTCTGGCATGTTCAGTATTCATGTCATTCACGACTGCAGATCCAGCTTCCTACCCATGCATTTAGACAGTAGGATTGGAGGTTTAGCTCTGCATTAAAAATGAATGAATGTAATGTGCACTGTAGCTGACGCAAAGACCGACCATAACGGGAAAGAAGAGACTGACCTGTTATGAACCTAGGGGGAATCCTGCTGATGTAGTAGCATTGACAATGAAGGGCGCACTGTGATGACATTTTAGTATTATTATTATTATTAACTTAACCCTGAGCCGTGGTCTTGATTCCCCCCTGAATGTGTTCTGTCCTCTCCCTTCCTGTGTGCAGCGGAGATCAAGAAGCAGAGAGACTTCTACCAGAAGCTGGGCATGGAGGTACCAGGGGACATCAAAGGAGAGCTGTGTCACATGAAGCCACACCTAGATCCACAACGCAATGGTACAGTCCGCCAAGCACCCCTGTTACATACCTCCCAGTGGTACGCTCTGACCATGTCTCAGACCTGGAACACCTGCTGCTTGTGGAACACTATCGATGCATCCTAATACCCACAACTATATACACACAGACTAGACAGTAGGTAGGATGGATGCTGTCTCCACCCCTGGTCTTACCTCTGCCGGGTGTGAGCGAGCAGGGAGCGAAGCCACCCAGCTGTTGGGTCCTGCCCCTGGAGGGCTGTTTAAACGGCACCCTGAAGGTCATTTCAAAGGGTAATTGCTCGCTTAAGTCCCTTTCTGAATTTTGGTAATTAAGACTCAGCTGGAGGACAGATTGGTCTTTTTGCTCCCATGCTGTCTGGGACTGAGCGACACGCTTAAAATGTCATTTAAGTGCGAGTGGTTGAATGTGGACAATGGAAGCTTTGGTTCCCAGGACTTGTTGGGGCGGCTGCGGGAAGAGAGGGTTGTCTGTTAATTGGAAGGTTGGCGGTTCGATCCCCGACTCCTCCTAGGTCGTGTGCCGAAGCATCCTTGAGCTAGACTCTGAACCCCAAGTTGCCCCCGATGGGCAGGCTGGCACCTTGCATGGCAGCTTGCTGCCGTCAGTATGTGTGAGTGTGAGTATGAATGGATGAATGAGAGGCAAACATTGTAAAGCGCTTTGAGTGCCGCTACAAAAGCTCTATATAAATGCAGTCCATTTAAAAGGGGCTTTCTGTCATTGTTCCTCTCCTTGTTCTCCTTGATTTCTCTCCATCTCTCTTTCTCTCCATTTCTCTCTCTCCCTCCATTTGTCCCTCTCCTTTCCACCCCATATCAGTCTTCTTCTTTTTTACCAACTACTTAACATGGTCCTTTGTCCACATTCAAGCGATCAGGAGTCATCTTAACATGAGGTGGACACAAAAACATTTATATATTTACACTTGTCATTAGAAATTTGGGGGGCCCGATATTAAATGAGGGGGCCTAGGCCCCCCCAGGCCCTCTCGTGGCTATGCCACTGTGGTAAACCAAGAACGAGGTCACCATCAGACAAATGTGTTCTTCCTGCTGCCTGTGAGCTACAGCAGCCCGTGTCTCTCTGGTCCACCTCTGGCCCTGTCCTCTGGCCAAGGACAGACACCCCCTGTTTCTCTGGCCCTCGACCAAGGACAGACCCAAAGCCTACATCTGAGAGCAGCTTCTGGGTTGTTAAGGGTCTGGATGAAGGTTAATCAGAAGCGGTTCTTGCCCACTTGAACCACAATCAAGGCAGTCTGGAGGTGTTGTTGTGGGGGAGAGCCGGAGCTTGCATCCACGCACACACTGCGTATCCTTCATGTCCAGTTTCAGTCACACACCGTTTCTACCAGGTTAAATCGGTCATTAAGCTCTCCGTTTAAGGCCAGTGCTTTGTGAGCCAAATCTAGTGCCAGGCTAGCTTTTGTACTGTAGATCACACAATGGTCCAATAAATGGGATTGTTCACGGTTGAACACTGCAGCTCTACAGTGAGTGGATTGTTTGCTTAATTGGCAGGAAGCGTGGCTGACATTGTCTGCAGAGGGACAGACGTTGATTATGTCCACTAGATTATACCTCAGGGTTTCCCGCAGAAAATGTGTTAGTCAGGGTGGTAGGGTGGGGTTTGCCATTAGACTGGGGGGGGGGGCAGGGGCTAGTTTGTGTGATAATCTAATGCGGGGAAAGTATTTATGAAGTATTATTTATCATTTAGCTAAATCTGGGAAAAAAGTTTCCTGGGCATGGTTCACATTCGAAGGATTGCGGTCTTCTAATCTTGTCTCTCATTGGTTCTTGCCAGGTGACGTGAAGTCAGAAGACACAGCCAATAAGGACACGGCAGAGGAGAAGCCCGAGGAGGAAAACGACTACCACCGGAGTGACGAACAGGTACGCATCACTTCCTGTCGGACAGGAAATGCCATTTCCTTCATCCAGTTTCTATGATATAATTCACCACCCCACCCCCACCCCCCCCTCCACACCAACACTCACACACACATTCTCAAGTCTGATCTAGGTTACTACATCTAGGCTTGTCTACTGTTTTGGGTGGTTGTGGAGCTACAGTGACACCCAGAATGCGATTGACAGCCATCGCATTTCAAATGCAAGCTTCTTTTCAATTTCATCTGTATTCCGTCGCGTTCTCAAGCTCGGTGAATGATATCAATAATGCAGAAGAGGTGATTTGTTGTCCCGGCCGCAGAAGCCTTCAAAACAGCCACGTTGAATAGGGAGCTGGGCTGTGGGCTTCTCTGAGAGAGCCTTTCTTGTTTACATGCTATCTTTAGAGAAAGCATGAAAGCATGAAACCATGAATGCATGAATGCCTGGACGTGGCGGATTCTCAGACTGGGGCGAGGCGACGCCGGCTCTCCGGAGCCACGCGGAGAGATTGCAGAGAGATTGCGCGGTTGGGCAGGGGGTCCTACTCTTTAGCTGTTCCCCAGAGACGCCGGCGTGTGAATGGAATAGCTAATATGGCTTCCCGACTCCAGGATGTATACACAACACTGGGGGGGGAGTGGATGGGAGAGAGGGAGAGAGGGAGAGAGGGAGAGAGGAAGGAAAGGGAAAGGGGGGGAGAGGTGGAGGGAGAGGGGGGGCTGTGTAAGGGAGAAGGGGAGAGGGAGACAAGATGGATGCCTAATTGTGAAGGGTAAAAACTGATGGAGGGAGAGAGGAGAGGCCACATGACTAAATCTGATTGTGATGAAGGAGAGGAGATATAATGCAATAGACAGAGGATGTGGGGGGGGGGGGGGGGGGGGGGTAGAGGAGTCACATGGTTTGAAGGATTGGGAGGACAGGCATACTTGGTTGTACCAGGGCCACTACGGTCAGACAGGGAAATGTAATGACACACACACACACAGCCACACACACACACACAGTATGATAAGCAGCAGGAGAGAGGATGCATGACTGGGTTTTGGAAAACTTTCCCCTGGTGTCATCTGAATGACCTTCTGAAACATGACCTTGGGGTGCAGAGCAGAGCTGGGAGGGTTGGGGGGGGGGGGGTAAGAGGTGGCGGGGGGGGGGGGGGGGGGGGGGTAATGACGCCTGATCCTCTCAAACACCCAGAGGAGACAGGAGACAGGAAAGCTCTCTTTGCTAGACCAAAATCCATACACAGCTACTGCTGTGTCCAGTTGTCTTCCTCACAGAGGTTAATGTGTAATGTAGTGTAATGTAGCCACTCACAAATGCCCCTTTCTTCTTGGTAATTGTCTCAACATTTCCATAATGCTCCCTGTAATGTGACTGCCCTGACGACTATTGAAAGACCATTAACTGTAATGCAGCTCACAGCCAAAGTGTTAGTTTTTGCTAGGTTCCCTCAAAGGCGAGCACAACAGAAAAGCAGCTGCAGCTTAGGAAGTGTTGTTGTCGCAGAAGCGCATCAGGCCTTCTCCACGAGTCAACATGTTTGGAGGGAGGGGAGAGAGGGAGGGAGGGAGAGGGGTGAGGGAGGGGGGGGAGAGAGATGGGGGAGGGGGGGGAGGGAGGGGGGTAGAGAGAGGGAGGGGGGGTAGAGAGAGAGAGGGAGAGGTAAAATGGAGGGAGAAAGAGTCATGTTTATATCGATACTTGGGTTATATGAATATTTAAGATTTCTGACACTTACGATTTTGTGCATTCAGTATGTGGTAAATGCCTCAAGACATTTTTGGGAAAAATCCTGTTTGTAAAAGGTTTTTCTAAAACTGGTTGTTCCCATCCTTGATTGTGATTGGCTATATCGCGTTCCATGCCATTGTAAAATCCAGCATAACCTTATAGGTTGTCCTCAAAACATTCTTTAACATTCCATATTACTGCGCATTGAATATTTCAATTGAAAAAAGACGGCAAAGGTGTCCATCTGGCTGTTGCATGGCAACGATTTTTGTAGGAACTATACTTTGTAGTGGCGGAAGAATGACGATTTATTATTAAACTATTTTGTTTCTAACTGCTTTTATTTATGAAACCATATCAAATATTTGTAGAAACAGTTTTAGAAAAGCAAAAAGCCTCGCGAGTCCGTGTTTTGCGCTGATTTTAGAACAGGTAAGGGGAAACCCTGTTACCTCTTACCTGTTCTAAAATCTGTGCAAAACACGGCCTCTTGGGGCTTATTGCTTAAATGTGTGTGTGTGTGTGTGTGTGCGCTCGCCCCACAGGTCAGCATCTGTCTAGAGTGTAACAGCAGTAAGCTCCGCGGCCTGAAGCGTAAGTGGATCCGCTGCTCGGCTCAGGCCACCGTCCTTCACCTCAAGAAGTTCATCGCCAAGAAGCTAAACCTCACATCGTTTAACGAGGTAAGGACAACATGAACCTCACCCTGAGGCAGGGACATCCAGAATCTAACATTGTTTCATGAGGTCAAGATAGCTTTAGGGATGTCCTTGCTATCTGTCCCCTGCTTCCTGCCCCCCTGCCCCAGCTACCTGCCCCAGCTACCTGCCCCAGCTACCTGCCCCAGCTACCTGCTCACTGCCCCAGGGTAGAGTTGTACATGCTGTCAAAGCCCCACAGCTGTCACAGCGTCTCGCAAAGAAGGATTCTTCTTCTATTTTTTCTTCCATCTTCGAACCAGATGTTCTCGGGCAAATAAGCTCTTGTAATATCATTTGCTTTTCGACAGTGCTTGAACAAGTCTGTCAAAACTGCATGGGGGGGGGGGGGGAATATTTGACAAGCAACTTCAGTACACAGCTAATCGTGGAGGTGGTTCTGCATTGTCTTGTCATGGAAATGTGTGGGTGGTCTTCGTCTTCTGCCTCCAGGCCTCCACCCCTCCTCACAGCTGTCAGCCATGCTACGATGTCATTGTCGTTAATCTGTTGTACCGAGAGATGCTGTTGATAGAATGTATATTTGCAACCGCTAACAGAATGTCATAAGCTGGCATCAACACGCCCAGTTTTGTCGACTGCGCTGCATGTCAGTCGATGGTGATTATATGGTTAGGAAGAACTGACTTCATGGTCTCACCTCCTCGCTCTACGGCTCTTTACTTCCCCCGACTGTGCTGTTTGTCGGGTCTGTTTGTTTTGTTTCACTTGGTGGCACCTGCACAGTTGTGGGTGTCATCAAAGAAATTGTTGTTTTTGGGTCAGTATATCATAGTGGATCGATTCTGTAAATGATTTTATCCAAAGTGAGGTAAAGGAAGAGGGCTTTGAACCTGCATTCTCTTGAGCAATTCAACCTTCAGCTTGTACTTCCATGAATTATTTGTACAGCGTTTTGGAGGGATAAAAGCGTCTGCTAAATGATCAAAGTAAAATATACATCTTCAGAGTGTCTGATCCCTGGCCTTCCACCTGCTATCCCTCTCCCAGCCAGTAGGTGGTGCTGTGGCAGTGCAGCAGCAGCCCTCACATCCAGCCTTTAGCACTCGTTACAGTCAGTATTGATTGGCCGATGTAGATTCAAACAGCCTCGCTAGAATATCAATGTTTAATTCGCAGGAGGAGACGTAGGGGTTTCCAGGCGGTTCTTTTGATTAGGACAAATAAGCTTTTGTGCACTGAAAAAAGAAACCGCCTGTTCCTCTGGTCTGCTGCAGAGAGGCTGGGGGGACCTGTCAAATATACGGTGCCATCTTTGTTTCCTCTCCAAGAAAAGGGAGTGTTTGATGCTGAATGAATGTGAGAGAGAGAGAAAGAAGGCTTGGCGCTGACGTTTAGCTTCTTAAATCGTGCTGCGAAAAGAGACCGACTAAGAGCCAAGACCAGAACCAAATACACACGCTGTCATCAAAAGCTGAGTGTGTCTGCTGTGTTTGTGTATGGAAGTCCCTCTGTGGTCAGGAGCAACTGGATCTCTGGGGTTCAGGGTCGAAGGTCAAACGACACCCTGTGACTTATGTTCCTGCCTGTCTTCTGTCCACAGCTGGATATTTTATGCAATGAAGAAATCTTGGGGAAGGATCACACTTTGAAATTTGTCGTAGTGACAAGATGGAGATTTAAGGTAATTGTTGGAACCGCGGGCCTGGTGGAATAGGGGAACTGTGGTTCAGAAATTCAGAGAGAAATATGTATGCATGTGTGGCTGCGTTCAGTAGAATCTTGACATTCTGTTCTGTGTTTGCATTGCAGAAGTCGCCCCTCTTGCTGCATTACAGACCTAAAATGGATTTACTGTAGTGAAAAGGTGTTTGCTCTTGGCCCAGTGGCCCTGGACGGTGCAGAATCGAACCATTTATGCAGAGACGATCAACCATCCAACACCATGCAAACTCCCAGCAGAAAACCACAAAAGCCAGCACACAGAACCAACCTCCTACACAGTTACTGCTACACTGGCGCTTTTGGAACAGAACAACCCTTTTTTTTGTCCGCTACGTCCTAGATATGTGAAAAAATTTGAGAGAAAGCATATATTTATACTTTTGTACAGAAGAGAGACAAGGATCCAAGACGCTACTCCAGCTCTGTTTACACGTGAACAAGATGTCGACAAATCGTGCTACCGTCTTTTAAACTTAACTCTTACCCCTAACTGAGGAGGGAAAAGGTGAGGGAGTTTTTAAACAGTTCCTTTTTCTTTTTCAGGTCACATTCAAGTCTTGGGAGCACAGAAAGTATATAAAGTTATATAAAAAGTTATCTTTGAAGCCGTTTATTAACCTTGTCTCTGAAATCTTTGCGTTTTTTAAATTTGCTTTTGGTTCTTGACCGTCAATTGTGAATAGGCTAAATTTTTGTGTAGTAATTTATGTTCTATATACCAATATTGTACATAAAATGTCATTATGTAGAGATTGAAAAGACTTAAGAAAGAGACTTTAGACTGTTTGGAGTTGCTCCCAGAAGTGCTATCTATATGTGTTGGCCTACTTGTATGTAGCGTGAGGGTGAACTCGAGTTCTTCATGCAAATCAGGCACATTAACAGTATATAAATATATATAATGGCAACTTTGTTGTCTATGAAAGTCATGAAACAAACATGAAATATTCTGTAATGTAAGAAAGGGTTATATGATGTTGCGTTGCTACGAAGGCAATTGATACATCTGAGCATTATTGAAAACAAGTCTGCATCAAAGCTTTTCACCCAGTTTGTACATCTCCCCGTTTTCAGTTATACCATTCACTGAATCAACATGGCAGTCAAACACTATAACAGACACATCCTTCATGTAGTCTGAGATTTTGCCCAAACCTGCCTGCGGGGCTCACAATGCAATACATGCACCGTGGAACAGGCAGAGAAAAGTAGCGGTCCTGTTGATTCAATCTCTTTAGGTATTCATGCCACAGTCCTTATTATCCGTCCTCTTGTCTATACCCTCCCTCCCCCGTTATTCCTAGCTAGCTAGCTAGCAGCCTTGTGTTGAGGAAACGAATCCGCACGCACGCGATGCCCAAGTCACCCAGCAACTGACGGGGCTAAAGTCTTACTCCTTAGAATGTATTTCCTCTGGGTCATCCGCTATTACCTGATACAGAGCTTTCTGCTCAAGTATCCAGTGCTACCTTTAGTGCCAAAGGTATAGATTCCTCTGGATGCTCCCCCGTAATTTGCGTGACAAGATATAAATGAGAGTGAAGTTCAGTCCCACGGCGAGGAGTATGTGTATTTAGCAGTCTAGATTCATGAGCTTGCGAAACATCGACCACATGAATTCAGGTATTGAAAAGTGAATTTTTTACCTCGTTATTGAAAAGGACTGCCTTTCGGTAGGCTTTGGTGCTTTTTTGAGTCCACGAACTTTGGAGGAGAATGTGTCTCTATGTATAACGACCAACCTATTAACATTGTTCCTCATAACTGGACCCCTTTATTACGTTTCAGACCTCAGATAGTTACCTCACTAGTGATTAAGACCACTGTCGTTTACCCCATACATATTCAGAAACGGTTCTATGGCCTGCATATTGAATTAGTTTCATACAGATCTCTACCAAACCAGCTTAACCAAAACTATTTTTATTTGGTTAAAAATCCCCCCCGATTGCACAATTATTATTATTTTTCTTCCTGCATCTTCATTAACTCTCCCCCCCCCCCCCCCCCCCCCCCCCCCCCCCCCCACACGGGTCACTTAAATGTCTTACAGCGAGAAACATTTTTGATGTGTCCAGTCAAACTTTTCCTGTTAACTGCAGATTTCACTAACTAATGCCTGTGAACTCTGCTTTCACAACCTCTTATCATCAGATGTTGGTTTTCGTCATTTGTCCATTTTTGTATTTCAAGCCCATAAATATACATTAGGCTGGGGGAAAAAAGCATTATGTCGACACAAGGTGCTATTGTATTTACTCGTTGCTCAAGGCAAAGAAAGTTCAGTGCAGACACATGGTACCATCATCTTGACGTACCAACGGCTTCTACGTGTGTAATCAGAACAAAACAAATTAGTTACACTGTGTGGGTCTGTATTTTTAGTTGTTTTTATTTTCTTGTTTTGTACTGTTCAGGGGCTCTGTGATGTGATCTCTGGGAGAGTGGGTGGTGGGAAGGGGGTGGGGTGGGGGGGGGGGTGCTGGGGTGGGGGGGGGGGGGGGGGTGCTGGGGTGGGGTGGGGGGGGGGGGTCTTAATTTAGGGGCTTTGCCACAATGAAGTCTGGGGTCTCTTTCTCCCTTTGAAGCCAGCTATGGTGCTAACTCATTAGTGTTTTTGTGACTATCCGGAGCAGCTTTAGGGTTGAACAGTAGCTTGTTTCAGTGTTCTCAAGTCTTTACTTGGAGATATTTTCGCCTACGTGCTGAAGTGCTGGTGTTTCCTTTGTCGGGACGTCCTGTCCTGTAAAAGCCGTCTGTCAGCAGGGAAAGAAGGCGCTGCCCCTTTTTCTTTTTGATTTGTTTGGCTTGCCCAGCGGTCCTGCCTGGCTTCGAGGGAACGACACGTGGAGAATAGCAAAGAACATTTGAGACTTTAACAGAGTTTGTTTTATTGAAAACAAAACAGAACCACAGAAAATGCAGGCGTGACTGCTGCTTTCCAGATAAGCCCACTTTCATGTCGGGTTGTTTTTCCTTTGACCCTCTGCTCTGCCTGGAGAACATGTGGGGCGTCCTGGTCGACTTTGTATTGGACATCTCTCCTTCTCTCTCTGCAGGGGGTATTTGTATTAGCCTGCAGTTGACTCTAGCTCTCCCTCCACCTCCCTGACTTCTAGGCGGTAGACAAGACGAGAGGTGTTTGGAAGTCCATGTGACGGTTGTTGTTTAAACGTTTCCATGGTTCCCTTCCCAGAGCCACCAGAGTTCTCTCGTGGTGAGGTGTTGGGGGTGATGCGGCCCGTCCCTTCCACTTCCTGAGCTGTGGACGGATCGATGTTCACGCTTTTATCAGCCCCAACATGGAGACATCAGTGCTGCTACACTTGATAGCCAGGCTAAGAGGCTTACAGGATCCCTGACAGACTGGGTTTGGTATCCAGGCTGGAAGGTTGCCAGATAGGATGGAGACCAGGGGATGGGGGGCCTGTCCAGGCCCGGACTCAGACCCTTCCTCTTTCTGTTTTGACCTTGTCTAGCTGGAGAACTTGACCTGGAAACGGTGTCATTGTTGTCACTAGCACCAGCACGGAGTAGCACCAGCATTATTGTCCCAGCGTCCCATCCCGAGAGGAAGGACAGTGTATTTGGGGAGCTTTCGCAAACGTTCTGAAGCCTAATGAAGTCCTAACAGAGTATTTACCTGAAACTCTTATTTTGTACCCAATCAGGACATGTCACCCAGGTGATCACCAGAATGACAGCACGTCTCCAGGTTGTTTACCATCCTTCCTAATAACGCTCTCCACTCGGGGGAGCGAGATGCCAGTTTGTCCGTGCAAAGTTCCAGAGCTTGCTCTAAACCTCGGTAATCACCACTGTTGGCCAGGCAGTGTGAGGGGGGGTCATTCACATGGCCAAGCTGGGTGAAACACATTCCAGACACACACTCTGGTTCGTCTGGGTGAAACATATACTCCACACACACATCGGTTCTTCTGGGTGAAACACACTCCAGAAACCCAATTTGTCTAGCCACGGTGGTTATGCCCCACTGCTCTCTCTCAGCAGGGCTGGCTGGCAGTAGGCTGATCCAGGCAGAAAAGCTCTCCGTCACATTCCCACGGGTACCACTACTCTTACAGAGGCAAGTGCCCGGATAAACTACGGAACACTTTTTTTTTTTTTTTTACATTTCATCAAGAGATTAGAATTTCAATTGCCTGTTTTGAAGCAGTGAGAGAAAATGGTCTGACTTTGTACAGGAATAAGTAAGTCTCATGACTGGGGGAAACTGCGGGCTCTGGCATATTCTCAAGTTAGGGAAAGAGATCCTCAGTTACTTAACCTTCACAGTGGCAGGCCCCTCGTGAGCCATACAATACATGCTGACAACGTTGTAACATCTGTCTGAATTTTGTATTATTTGTATTTATTTATACTGTAAAGATGATTCCTGCAGCAGGTTATTTGTTGATTTTTTCTAAGAGATTTGCTGTCCTTCCTTGTGCTCATTAACTTCTAATGAATGCGTGCGAGATTCGATTCATTAGATTTTGTGATTTAAATTATAACTCCACTCCCTTTTTGTATTATTGTGAACCTGTCTGCTCAACGCTCTGTAAAAACAAACAAGCAAACTGTGTTCCATTTTGGTCAAGGTTTGGCAAAAAAAAATATGAAAAAATAAAAAAAAATCTGGCAATGTGGTTACTTGTATTTGCAAGGAAAATGTGCAATATACGGTTCTCTAATGGCTCCAGGTTTCAAACTCCAATTTTGCTTCTTTTTGTTTTGGGGGGGCTTTTTCTTTCCAGTAAATTCCTCAGGTCACTAACTGCCTTCCTGGCAGGTTCAGATCACACTAATGCACCTGAACTATGAAATTGGTAGATTTAGGTTTGGTCTTGTCTCTCCTCATCATTGTTTATAATTTTGTGTGTTTTTTTGTGTGTTTTCTTTGACAAATGTTCCTCTGGTTTGTTTTCCGGGTTAAACACAGGCACTTATTCAGGTGTCTTTTCCTTGCAGCTTTTTGTAATATAAATATTTATTGCACATGTAATAAAATGGGTTTCCATTGCCACATGAAAGGGGTTTTAGGTCAACAACGGGGCTGGAATTTCTTACATACTACAATGTTAAAGGGGCTTTTTTTGTTGAAAGCCTTTAGTGTGTATTTAATCAATAAATGCCTTTTAAAGAGTGTCTAGTGATATGTCTGTACCTCTTATGAGAAACACGTACTCTCTCTCGACTTGGATTGTGAGATGCTTCACTTCAATGGTCACTTCATATCATTTAGTCATTTAGCAGACGCTCTTATCCAGAGCGACTTATAGTAAGTATAGGGACATTCCCCCCGAGGCAAGTAGGGTGAAGTGCCTTACCCAAGGACACAACGTCATTAATCTTTGCCAGGAATCGAACTGGCAACCTTCTTAATAATAGCCCGATTCCCTAATCGCTCAGCCATCTGAACCCCTCGACACCCAATCAGACCATTCAATGTAGGGGTGGAGGACTAGACGACCATGTATGAAATAAACGAGAAATCTTACTGCCGTGAGACCTTGACTACAGTGGCGAAAATCTGCTATTAACTTTAGGGGGGGGACAATTATATGACATTTTCTCAGGAGCAATTTCTGATGGGGACACCAAAATTACTGCTGTAACACAGCACATAAAAAAAGTGCCTTTGTGTCCACAATCAGCAAAGCGCTTTAATTGCATATTATTAATATTATTGAAAGTACATAGTTATGTTTACAGTGATTTATTGGGGGCGACAAATAATTTTTTCCCCCAGGATGGTGGGGTCGTGTGTCCCCCCCCCGGGATTTCCGCCTATGCTTGTACAAACAGCGGCTGTATGGTATGCGAGACAACCACAAGTTGGAGAAACTGGTGAGTTCTCCGAACACAGAAATAGGACACAAAATCGTTGAAAAACTGAAGTTTCTTCCTGTGAACCTCTGAAACGACAGAAGCACGCCTTGCTTATTCTACATTGGAAGGCATGTGGAGGCAAACACAGGAGAACGGGATCGGAGGAGGGTGTAGTTCCTTATTTAGAGCTTGAAGGCCCAGTTCTATGAGTGTCAGCCAGCCGAGTGACAGCAGTGCAGCCCTGTGTCAGAAGACAGGGGTCAGGACATGAGCGGAATCCTGAATCTGTTACAAACACAGCCAGGGGCGGCGTATAGGGGGGAAAAGTTAAGACTGACAGGAGCCCCGCAAAAATTTAAAACTAATAGAAATGATACCTTTTTTTCATGGGGCCCGAAATTCCTGGAGGTGCCCCTGAACACAGCTAAAACTATGAAGGGTTTGGCATGGCTCCTGGCTGGCTCAAGATAAAATAAAAATAAAACTTCATTTCTTTTCTCTCACTATAAGCGAATTTGAATACCGCTCAGCCCAAGGAAATAATTTTGTATGCCGCTTTTTGATAAAAGTGTCTGCTAAATTAATATAATGTACCATATTATGTAAGGAAGTAAAGTTACTCAACTGTGGAATACCAAAGCTTCTGAAGCATATTTCTTTCGAGGTATGGGTTAGTCTTTGTCATTGTAGGCATAATAATATAGCTAATCCCATTTGCACAACACGCGTGGCGGGGAAGATATACGAATATGGGATGTGGATCTAGCCTGCGGCTTTGAAACCGCAAGTATAAATATTTGTCGTGAGGTTCTCTTACCGTTTCAATAATATATCTATTTCTGTCTGCTGATGCTGTTGGTTCAGGGTGGGACTCGTATGTGGTGCGTTCTGTATGTGGGGCAGAGAGGTCATGTGATGAAGCCAGCTCAATAACTCATCAACCAAGACATGAAACACCAGGGATGTTTTTCTCAGGCTCTCGTATAAAAGAGTTGAAGTGTCTTGATGGTTGAAAGAGAGAAGGCTTGAGTGTGTATCCAATATATAGGGCGTATTTTTCATGAATGAGTTTATAAGATTCAGGGAAGTAGGCTACACTCATCCTTCTGATGTCTGATGAAGCTAGAGAGAGACCGAAACAGTTTACATTTACATTACCTTTTATTAATTTAGCAGACGCTTTTATCCCAAACATCAAAGAGTGCACGAGAGGAGACCTACAAAATCAAGGATCAATTCATTGAAGACGTTCAATTTGCTCTTGTCTACTTCATATCAAAGAAGAACCCCCTTCAAGCGATCAGTAGGCTATGGCTATTTCAAATTGACACGCGCGCACTGGATGTAAATCTGTGGGCAGTGACAGTCCCCACGCTGAGAAGCAGCAGTTTGCACGGTAGCCTTATTACCACCGCCCGAGGCGGTGGCTTCCCCGTGGGAATGCTTGTCAACAGCTTCTCAGACCTGCAGCAACACTTCACACGCGCCCGGGCCGACAGATCCACGCTCGGCACCCAAACAATTAGGAACACCACAGCACAGTTTACCAGAGCTCAGTTTTACGCCAGAGTCACGTATCTGTGTAGCTGTTGAATGCCACACACCTAGGACCCCCCCCATACCCAGAGACGTTCCCTATACAAAGCTCAGGGTTGTTATTCCGTTCATTTATAGAAACTGTAAACATTGGTGATGATGGACTTCATACTACACATTCACTGGCTCTTTCGTGTTTTTACTGCGACTCCTTCTGCCCTTACCTATAAATACTGTCTCTGCTTTCATTGGAGAATGTATGTTAGAAATGTTGTATCGATCTGTCTAGCAAGTTACATAGTGTCAGAGGTTCTGGGTACAAGCAGATAAAGTCTGTAGTTATTTCATAGGTACATTTTGTGCAGACTAGTTCATGCAACATAAACTGCAGATGGATAGGTGTAGCTTAGTGGAAGAGCATGATCAAGAGGTTGCAGGTTTGAATCCCCCCTCGCCTTTAAGTTGCTTTGTATAAAAGTATCTGTTATGAATACATTATTATTGTTGGGAACTGCATTGTGTTGGACCTTACTTCAGCCCTTGTTTGCCAAATGTCAAGTTGCCTTGATAATGGATACTGGTCTTCAATCATTGCCACTGTACTGTCAATTAGGCCTAGTCGTTACAAATATAAATGTTCAACCTCCAAATGTTACATTTACCCCAGGGGCCCACATAAACAAATGTGTTGGAAGATCTAACAGACATAATGATCTTCAATAATCAACAACCTTGATCATCAGCTGTATTTTCTAACTGCTCTATTTACATTTACATTTATTCATTTAGCAGACGCTTTTATCCAAAGCAACTTCCAAGAGAGAGCTTTACAAAGTGCATAGGTCACTGATAATAACAACAAGATAGCCCCAAAGCATTGCAGGTAGCCAAAAACAGAAGTACACATTGTGAACAACCAAAAATAAGTGCTAAAGGGAAGAAACCATAAGAGCATGTAGTTAAGCAAATGACAATACACAACATGAATCTCTAAGTGCAAGTGTACCTGAAGGAAAGCAATAAAAATAGGATTAAATATAATACAACAGTTTAAATCAGCTACCACTAACCAACAAGAGCAACAGTCTAAGCAAGAGTCATTGTGATCCTTGAGGAAACTAGCGTTGGGTTCAACAAACCATTCCTAAGTACCGTTGTACTCCCACCCTATTTGTGTGTTGCTTTGGATAAAGGCATCTGCTGACGGAATAAACTTTATGTTTGAATACAATGTAATCAGTGTTGTACTGAGGCCCTGTAGAAGATGTCAGTGTGGGATGAGTGAACACTTCCTAGAATGAGCAGCTTTTTCCTTCTGGCTGCTGGGATCCTGGCATCGTCACTCTCATCAAGTACGGATCCCCCGAGAGACCATCGCCCTCATCAACACTGGATCCCCGGAGAGAACATTCCTTGCTTTTCACACCAGTGAAGATTGGCATTTCTTTTGAACTCCTTAATCTTCCCAGCACTCTGGTCTGTTTTAGGTTTGGTTCCATGAAGAAAAGACATCATTGCAACAAATCACCTTTTCGGTTGTACCTATTGATTCTGCGATCTTAACAACTCTTTATCAATCCACTTGTTTGTGACCCCATCTTCTGACCTGTGCTTCCGTACTTTTGGTTTTAAAGCAATTCAACTCAGTGGCACCTCTCTAAAAGACTTCTAGTCAAGCTGTCTGCAACAATAGAGATCAAAACTCAGAGGCAATTTATTTGACAGCCGGTTCCCAATTGGATGTGAAGCCCAAAGCTGGCAAGAAAACATTTTTTTCTACTTTAAAGAACTTCACAGTAATGTCTGCACACATCAGCCATGATGGGCGACGTCTGTGACACAGACAACGTTTACATTCCAGATTTGGACAATGGTTTGGACTGTTTGCAGATGAAAGCACACAAACGTACACAAAAAAATAAAACAAAAAAATTCTCGGCTTAATCAAACAACATCTATGAATCGAAGATCAAACGAGTCAAGTTACCAAGCAACCAAATGCATGTCCCTTTTCCACCAATCTCATGCAGATGGTAAGTGGTCATTCAGTGTTGAGATTAATTCAGTGATGACACATTGAAGGAATTCAACCATTATTGGCCGGGTTTCCCAGATTCGTTAAGAAGCTCTTAACGCTAAGAACTTCTTAAGAATGTTCGAAGAGCGCTCTAGAACGCTCTTAGAACGCTCTTAGAACGCTCTTAAGAAGCTCTTAGCGTTAAGAGCTTCTTAACGAATCTGGGAAACCCGGCCATTATCGTTTGCATTAAAAAATTGATGGAAAGGACATCCAAACAGTAATCTCTGATAATCCCCATGACTGTACATCCAATCCCACCAAGCCTTTGTCAGCCTAAACACAAGACTGATGGTCCCCCAGTTTAACGAGGAATCCTGCTGATGCAACGTAGCAGGAGGTCAAGGGTTCAAATCCCCCCTCACATTATACTGTACAATGCTTTGTATGAAAGTGTGAAATCAACAGTAGTTGGTTTAAAATGAAAATGTCATGAGGTTTATCCAGTTCATTTATAAACGGGTCTTCTTTTGGGTGTTTGGAGTTTAACCAGGTGTCTCCCAGCAGAGCTATAGTTAGGCATACAGTCATTTCCTGGTGTGTAAATGTTTTCAAATGAGAACAGGAAAATGTTAAAAAGCTTTCAAGAGGTGAATTATCTCAGTTAGTTGTTTTTTTGTCTACCCCAGAGCTTCGCAACATATCGATTTAAGATTTTGATCAAAAGGTTCTCTCGGAAAGCAATCAAGGCAATTTTCTCTGCAGTGTTTTTGGGGGGCAGACTCTGCAAACAGACTATGCCAGAGAAGAGAGAGAAACAAGTAAGATTTATTCTGCCTCCATTTCAGTTGCATTAGTCTCCCTGTGATCTTGAGACTGCATCCAGAATGTTTGGAAATGTGCTTTTCTATTCTGCTGCCGAGATAAACAAACCACTGTAAGTAAGCAATTATTTGCCTTTTTCAGATGCCAGATTATCTCCACTTGCAGTCGAGCAGAATAGCTTCACCAGCTTGACTAGACACCCAGGTGTCTCTTCAAAACAAATGCAGACATTCCAACCTTCCAACCTGCAGAGACTTCACTTCCAAGAGGTGGCTTCTTCCCCCCCCCCCCCCCCCCCCCCCCCTGTTTTTGCTGTTTACTGTAGCCTATGTTTTATGTTCATATGTTAGGGGTGTGGTCTTGGTGTAGCCTACATAGAGAACACTATCAATTATTCTTTAAGCTGCCATTAAGAAATTCATAGACAGGCAAAAAACATCAATTTCAGTCATGAAGCCACAGGTTTTGCAAGTAGGTAGTTGGTGGGTGTGGTGTGTAGTGACCGATTGATAGTCAAATTCAATTTTTGGCTCACATTCTAGAGGTCATCTGAAAAAAAACTATGATACGAGTACCCCCCCCCCCCCCCTCTCCCCCGGCCCCCTCTCCTCCCTCCCTCCCCCGGCATCTTTGCCGCTTCGCCTCCAGAGCTACCTCTCCAGAGGATATTCTTCTGAAGGTGTGCAGCTGCGCTTTTCACAGGCAAAGCTGTGGATAAACACAGGAAACAACGCTGAACAGTTGATTCATTCGGCGGATCTGCACAGCAATTAGCAGCATATTCACACAAAGTATCACGATGTAGCTGCATCTTGCCTTGTCAAGGATGTCATTCATCTTTTATGACTGCGGATCTCTTAAATACACTTCTGGGAAATGTTTTTAAATCATGGATTGTATGGTTTTGTAGACTTACAGCTTTTAAAGTAACAGAGAAAATAGCTAGATGAAAGTCAAAATTAAACTTGCATGTCTTTATTTGATAATTTTGTGTATGCAGATTCACTTGGTTCACGTGTTTGAATAAGTGCCATAAATACATTTTGTTTACTTGAATACTTTTTGGTTTCCTGCTCGGTTGCTAAGCAACAGGTTTTGAATGAGAAATGAGCTGACCCATGTACCTTGTTATCACGAGCCCAACGCCAAGCAGTGACACCTCCCTCAATTCGGTCTCAAAGATGTGCAAGGGCCGCATCCCAATTGAAAATAATTTAATCTGAGAATCCATGACATTTGGAGGTGTGTCAGCAGCGTCCTAATTAAATCAGTTTCCAATCTGACATTGAACGAAGAGCTATCAAGTTTTCTTTCGTAGAGAACAGTTCTGACATGCTTTGGACGCAGTGTGGTCTGTACACCTTTGAAAGTGTCTGCGCGCATGTCTCGTGTGCTAAATCCAGAACACAGCCACCCATTCATCATCAAAAGTTGTGTGGTGTTCGACAGCGAACTCCACCAGGTTTCAACTGACAAGGTGGGCCTGGCGCAGTATAGGCGCATATTTCCCCCAAGTTTCATGCTCCACTGGCTAGGTGTAACATAAGACTGTAGTTACGTTATCATCTTCTCGTCTCGTGGGGATGGATCACAGCAACGTTGCGATAGCAAGGCCTGTATCCAGGGGAGACTTCAGAGATGCGTGCAATATGTAGCATGGGCTAATTAGCCAATGTGCAAGCCAGCAGGCTTTTGGTTTATTCTTTAATAATCGGTGAATAGGGGAGGTCTGGTAGCTTATTATTAAAAAGGCAAGGTCAGTAGGCATACATTTTGAGAACCTAGTCATTTTGGCTTGAGTTTGAAAGGATGCGTTAACATGTTTAAAATAGGCCTATCTCGATCTGGACGTTTTTTTTTTACAATGTAAGGCTTCTTTAAAACAGTCTCGTTTCTTAAGCTGCAATAAAAAAAGTTCACAAAACGTTGAAGATGATACGACTATAGTCGTATCGATATCTCAGACTTTATCATATCTTTCCTCTTGTGAAAGGGGAGTTTTTACCAAGGAACCTTTTAAGCAGCTAATCGTGATTTCCCACTTCCTGTTGGAAGAATCCCGCTATACAGTTCAAAGCAGAATTTTCTAATTGGCGGGCATTAGGCGTGGTTTAATTCGAGCAGTGCAGGTTTGTTAAGACAATTCGTGCGAATGTCGTCATAGGTTTTCATTCAGTCGATTCGGTTTGATCATAATCTGTATTCCGCGGCTAAGGTCGTCTTGGCCTGACTGATTGTGCGCGTAAAAATCCGAAGCCTGGTCACAAAATCAACAGCTTTGCAACGGCACCTTTGGTGAGTGACATTCAATTACAAACGTTGTGTAATAGTATGCTTTGTTGTTCCTAGACATGGTTCTCTGATCACGTGTAGTGTAGTGTCCAGCTATTGCCCATATGATAGTTCTCCCTTCTTTTGTTTTGCCTGCTTGGTGTGTATTGTTTTTGGACTAAACCTCCATGCTAACCTATAGTAATGTAGCCTATGTCATACCATCCGTTTGTAGCAAGGTGTCTGTGTTTACAGGTAAACTGTGTGATATACTTCTGTGTGATAGCTATACATCTGTGTGACTATCTGAAACTTTGTACAATTGTGGTTTGCTCAAATCACGTGTGATGTATAATGTCCCAGGTTAGGCAGTCACAAAGCCATACGCCATTGCACTCCAAACGCCCAAACCAAGCACCAAGGCCACAGTCATGCCCCACCCCTGCCCTTAGAGTTTGTTATTTTTCATGTCTGTTGCTTTTCATGTATGTTGCTTTTCATGTCTGTTGCGTAATGTTATGTGAACCGCTATTAGGATATCATCCATTCGTATAACCTTTATTAGCCTTAATTCAAGTGTTTATTTAAGGGGATTCTCATGTGCATGTGATCTCTATCCTACATCTCTCTCTCTCTCTCTCTCTAGATATATAAAGATATCTAAATATCACTATATGTGTGTGGCAAGCTGATAAGCAGAAGGCACCATGCCACACTCTCTCTCTCTCCGCCTTACAAGCCACACTGTTGACGTCCATTTGAACTGCTTTCCCCGAGTTCACAAACGGTTTCTGGCTGATAAAAAAAATGTATATAAAACGTGCCAGGTTCCACACTCCAGTACCCAGCCCTGTTTGGCTGGATGCTGATTCCCAGCAGTGTTATTCCTTATTTTTGCAAAGACGAATGACAGATGTCCCTCCATTGCTTTAATCGTATGCCTTTTATGACTGTATCATCACAGTACAATGGAAACCTTTTACATTCTGCAGTGCACTTCCTCAATTTTTCTCCAAGTCTTTAAGTTGTATAAACGGTTACATTAACTGGCGTAAGAGTTGCATCATGCGTGTGTCCTTTAGATGTGTCCTCTGTGTGTTCTCATTCAGAACCATGCAGGCTGTAGTCTGACAGGTCACATAAACTGTGGGAACCGAGCAAGGAGAAGACAGTCGCTTTGATCTGAAGTTCCTCTTCCAAAGCTATTGGCTGTATGCTGATGATGTCATGCATGCCTCCCATCGATCGTTCACATCAAGTTAATAATATCGAAGGAAACCAATCTATTGTCATTTAGTAAGTTATACCAATAAATACATTAGGTAGGAGTCACCAACTAAAATAGGATTAACTTGTGAATCCGAGACTGTACATATTGGTTACACCCAGACTAGTTTGCCATAAACTAGTGTGGCCAGATTAAGCTTTTGGATTCGCTAGAGCCATATCGATGAAATAGTAGGATTTTCTGTTTTAACTTTTGGAGTAAATTTGATATTTTTTCTTCTCGCGAGCTGTGAATTGTGACCCCATTAACATCATGTGTTATACTTTCTGTGAATGCTATACAAAATAGGCCTGCGTGTTTGGTTATAAGCAAACGAAAAACAGAAAGATAAACACAGACCAGTATGATTAAAGTTGAGAGTGAAATCCTTGATCATTTCTTCAGTTTTGAGGCACCAACGTGATAGACTACATAATAGGCCTGCTTCACATTCCCCTGATTCAATAGGTAACTTTATTACTCTATCTGAAATGTGCTGTCTTTGATCTTCTACAAAAGACTTGCGGCCTTCACCTAGTTTACCACCTGGGTCCTGACTTGATGAATGCTTTCAGAATCTACATTTTCCACACACACACACACACACACACACACACACACACACACAGACACGTGAGAAGCCTCTCTGAGACTACATGACACATCTCCCGTTAACGGTAGGAGCTTCCAACGGATCAGGATTACGGTTTGGTAATAGCACTTTCTTTTCATGTGCGCTGTTTAGACTCTGAGGCCGAGGATTACTCCTGCCTCCAGCTGCCTCCCACGCAGTGTAGCCCCTCTGTCTACCTCCCTCACTCAGGCCTGCTGGGAGACAAACACAAGCACTTCAGAAGCAGCTCTTAGTCCACCCAAGAGTATACACCGGGAAGTAGGCTACGGGGAAGTCAGGGTTTTCTAGGCTAATCGTGAATACCGGTGTGAATCACCATAATGATTTTAACTGCGAATCTTATCAAAATAAGCTCTCTTGGAGGGGTGTGTGATTGTTGTGACAACAAACAACAATGGATGTATGATGGAAGTAGCCTATTGTGTGATGTAGGGGAATCCTAAGATTTGTCATGTGTTGCAACACAGTCTCTATGGTTCGTTCTGCGGCGTAGTCTTGGTGTTTATAAAATAAGAAAACACCCAGATATCTGTGGTAACAAAGACCTTCTTGCCCAACCCTCACCAGCCAGTTACCCCAGCATATGGCCAACAAACAAAACCTGGAAGCCTCGCATGCCAGGGAAGACCCCGCACTCGCTCCCAGGACCAGATGGAGGCATCAGCTGCGGTCTCTGAACTAAATATTAATCGTCCATCCATCCACTGGGTTTCCTTTGTCTCCTAATACCTCCTTGGATTTCCATCAATCTGTGCCAGCTGGATCAAACGGAATATCTAGCCTACACGACGCGCCGTGGCGCTTTGTCCACCAGGCTTCAAACGACCGCGGTGTCTTTTCCGCTCCCTTCCGCCTTCAGCGGCTCCAGCAGCCGTCCAAGAGGGATGCACGGGCCCGGGGCTCAGGTTCAGCATGGCAGCAGATGAGAAGGGATCCGTTAAGAAGCGCCGGAACGTCGACCTTTGTCCTCTGACTTGTTCATTCGTTTAAGCTGTCGCTATCAATAAGCTGCCGCTAGCCATACGTAGAATGAGGAAGAACGCGCTGTTTATGGTTTTCAATTTGACCTATCTGCATTATAAATATCCAAACTTGATTGAAGTTCTCTGGACCCAAGTGATTAGAGCAGCTGTAGATGTTAAATATTCATACATGTTAATGCGCTTGGTTGATGAGTCATACTCACTAACTGACATCAGTTTAGCCTTATTTTTCAACGTCACAACTTCGTTTTCCAGAATAGCAGACGTTCATAGATGTTTTTAAGATTTGTCCCTCCACTGCTTCCCAAGACAGAGTGAGAAAATAAAATCACTTGTGGTGCAAATTCCTCTCAGTGGTGAAATGACGAGTGGACTCATCATGTTCTAATGAGCGGAAGTATTTGGGGGAGAGGGTAAGGATAAAGGCTCATTTGAGTCAGAAAGGAAATCTACCCTGATATCTGCTCTGTGGGTGGCCGGGCTGAATGGCATCCCTAATGACTGGCACTGTTCCGTCAGTGCTCATCAGTCTTCCACACTGACGTTACCCTGTAAGCGTTGTGTGAATCCACATTGATAGCATTTACATTTAGTCATTTAGCAGACGCTCTTATCCAGAGCGACTTACAGCAAGTACAGGGACATTCCCCCCGAGGCAAGTAGGGTGAAGTGCCTTGCCCAAGGACACAACGTCATTTGGCACAGCGGGGAATCGATCCGGCAACCTTCTGATTACTAGCCTGACTCCCTCACCGCTCATCTGACTCCCTATAGCAGGAGTATTTACTTCCAGGTCCAAAATACTACCCCTGGCGAAAGCACCAGACCATGACAATGTATAACGGAACCGATACGGGATTATTGATCCATCTGTCGTTTAACGAATGATAACATGACTTTAACTGTATGAGTCATAAGTGAGGAACAGAGGTTATAGGTCGTTCTTAGTCATCCGGGCCTTCGTGTTTTTCCTGCAGTGCTCCAGGGATGTGTTTATAAGAGGACCCATGTGTTGGATCCTCCATCAATATCGACGCCAGGAACAAAGATCTCAGGAATACTCCCTCTGAGCAGCACGCAGCTTGCAAGTACATGAGAGGCGTAGTCACGAACATCAAGAGATCAACATCAAGGAGATATAAATATTCAAAGAAATCAAAACGTTCAGTATTTAAATATTCAGGCAGAAATATGCAAAGTTATGCAAGCTATTCGCACCTGCACGGTACAATTCAATGCCCGGAGTCTCGTCAGAATCTTAGAGGCTGGAAAACAGAAGCCGCTTTTGAAAGGCTCCTTTCAAAACCACCATCATTGTAAATGTCAACGCGAAACACATTAGTTATTCTTGATCAGTTTTAGTGCCCTGGTACGGGGGTTCTTTTTAGGAATATGCAGATGAGTTCATTAGCAAGTCTCTTAGAACACTGTTTTATGCTTTGGTATCTATTATTGTTTAGATCTAGTAGCCTAAGTTCAAAGACAAAAGATGAAATTAATGACTACTTTCAGAGAATTACAACCACACTCTTCAAAACAGTGACATTCCTCATGAATAAAAGTTAATTTAAGATTTTCTCCTACAAAGACATCCTCTCCTCATACAACCTCTACTCTCTCTGCACTCTTCCATCACATTTTAATCAGACTAGACGTTCGCTTTTAAATTAGTCATAAAACGAGACAACCACCTCAAAACAACCTCAAGTAGCCATCTATCAGTGAGCCGAAGCAGGGGAGAGCTTGAATCAGCCTTTGTCCCGATCGTGAGCCTGTAGCCTTTTCAAAACAAAGCCCAAAACACGCAGGGTTAACGACAACTTAATATAAATAAGTAGGAGCATTTAATCATTTGGCATACGCTCTTATCCAGAGCGACTTACAGTAAGTACAGGGACATTCCCCCCGAGGCAAGTAGGGTGAAGTGCCTTGCCCAAGGACACAAACGTCATTTGGCACAGCCAGGAAATGATCTGGCAACCTTCTGATTACTAGCCTGATTCCCTAACCACTCAGCCACCTGACTTCCTCCGCAGACTGTGCTTTTCCCACCGACACATTTCCTCTCACAGCTCTGGTCCTCTAGTTGCGTCTCTGAAATGAGTGTGCGCTCCGGGTGACGATCCTATCTGTTGGCTCCTGGGAGGTACGGAACAAAGACTCTACAGGCTTCCGGCTCGCCTGCTCCTCTTATCCATGTCGCCGACTAATTAGGCCCCACAGGTAAAGGGGTTATGAGTATTGTAGGGCGCGGCGGTCTTGGAGAACCGAGAATTTTCAATCAAGCTCTCAAATGCTTGACCTTTTGCAGGATGTTGATGTGAGTTGGGTGGATGCTGGGAAGGTGATTGCTCAACAGGCTGCACAGGAGGGTGACCCGAACCGACACACCTCGTCCTATATTCCTGGTCTGCCTCAACCTAATTAGTTTGCAGAAGGTCTCTCGACCTTTGTGGCTAGAACAAATTATGTGTACACTTCACTGGTTTGTTAACACTTCAGTATTGTAGGTTATGAAATGCGTTGCGCGCATACATTTTTTTTTTACTCCACGGAAATAGTTATACTGTAAGTAGCCTTGTTGAAGTACTTATTTGTGGAAGAAACTTATGTTAGAATGTGGAGAACATGCTAACTTTACACAGGAAAACACAGGAGATGGTATTCCTTAGCGGCAATCGGATTCAGTCGCAGTGCAAGGCACCGTGTCACACAGTGGTGAAAATCTGCCATCATCTTTGAGGGGGAACAATTATATGACACTTACATATAACATATCACATTAAAAAAGCGCCATTGTGTCCATAATCAGCAAAGCGCTTTCATAGCGTTTTATTAATATTATTGAAATTACATAGTTATGTTTACAGTGATTTATTGGGGGAGACAAATCATAGTTTGGGGGGGGGGTCGTGTCCCCATTTCCGCTTATGGTGCCACACGCAAAGAGTCACGCCAAGACGGATCACGGGATTTGATTCTCATCTAATTTCATGTCAGCACAACGTCCTTAGTCAAAAAGAACAGTTGGTACTGCAAGTTGGTTTCCACAAGCTGGAGTGTAGCATAGGCTGTATTCTCTCAACACGCTGTGTCTCAGATTAACAATACTGGGAGTCAAACTGGCCTTCTGGGTCTGGGTTATTTTGGGAAAGCCACTTGGATATTAGGGACATGGTGGGTGAAAACCCACTCTGACGTCATACCCATTTCTATCACGTCCTCCCACTTCCTGGTTGGTGTGAGAGCACATTTTAATTAAAGTCCTAACTCCACGTTGCCTGTCTGCATAAGAAATACATTACATCTTATTCGGCTTTAAATAATGATTTTGTTGTAATAGATTACCGGGATGTAGCAAACGACTGCATATCAGAATGTAAATGTGCTGGCCATATGGTTACAATCGACATAGGGGACCATAGTTAGGAATAGCAAAATGATGCATGTTAGCTATCATGTATGCATCTAAATAATGAATCCGTTGAATGATGGATAAAGGATGCTAACTTGTGTTTAGGTGATGACATCCCATTTGTCCCTTCAACCCCCTCCTGTAGAAACGTTCTGGGAGCTAGCATGCTGAATTAATGGTGTTTTCCAATAGTAAGTGGTTTGCATATTTTAACCAAACTAATCCACGTCAACAATCTTGACACATGGCCTTGATAGTCTATTACAGCTGGATGTGATTTGTATTTGTAATTCACAACAGATACACAACAGGCTGAACATAAGCCCTTCGCAGTCAGCTTAAGTTTTGTTCTTTTTCTGACAGGAAGCCTAACAAACCAGATCACTCTGAGTGTTCATTTAGTTTACACATAAGCATTCAGATCCAAACTAACACATTGCTTGGAGTTGTTAAAGTTCCATGGTCGTTCATGAATATTTGTTAGTCGGCTCGTGATAAGTTATCTTCCTGTTCAAAATCACTTTTCAACTTGGCAGATTTTCCCACAGTAAGGTGGTTATATTATATTATATTATATATTGGTCACACATATTGGTAAAACAACCTGTGTTCATGTTTTTCTATTTGCATAAATTGCAATTTTTTTTAAGAGTCTTGTGAGTACTGTAGTATAGTTTGACTATGTACTCATAGGTTTGGCTATGGATATGCAAAATAGATATCTATGATACATGGTAAGACACTGTAGAGAATCTTTAACTATTCCAAAGACTTGGACATACACTGTTTATTTTCTTGATTTTTTCATGTATTATTTTGCAAATGAATGCAAGTCTTCCGATTGCCACAGAGGTACTTTCTTCCAATGGTCAGTAAAGTTAAGAGATAGAAATTACTAGACTAGCAATGTGTATCTGACAAGGTAATTATCATCCCTTATTACAATAACGAGCACAGAAGGTGGACATGGTTCATGAGCAATTATTTCTCATCCACGCAATTCAAAATGTGTAACATTCTGATGTTGTAAACACGCACATATGTCATCAGTGGTAGTACCTTACAGTCTAGCTTCGATTTTGTGAATTTCCAACGTGAAACTTTTTTTTGTCTGTTGTAAGGATAGGAGTAGAATCACATGACATTAAGTAGTGGTAGGTTGTCAACATTGTGGAGCACCCTTTGGTTAAACAAATACGGTGAATGTTCACAAATTCTCGACTGTTTCAGCGGGAGTCCACGTCCGGGGTTTATAAACCCTCTTATTTATCTTAACGACTCGCTCTGTGGAGGCTCATGTGGCCGTGCCTTGAAATTGGGCAGGGAGGGAAGTAATCTGGAAAATGGATCACTGAAACCAACCCGGTCTTTTGCCAGGTTGGATAGATAGAAGCTCCTGTGTGTGCGTGTGTGCGTGTGCGTGTGTGTGTGTGTGTGTGTGTGTGTGTGTGTGTGTGTGTGTGTGTGTGTGGGTGTGTGTGTGTGTGTGTGTGTGTGTGTGTGTGTGTGTGTGTGTGTGTGTGTGTGTGTGTGTGTGGGTGTGGGTGTGGGTGTGGGTGTGGGTGTGGGTGTGGGTGTGGGTGTGGGTGTTCTTCTATACCACAGTAACAGGGAGTAGGCAGACTAATTCTGTGCCAACTTCTTTCCAGAAGAAAGAGAGGGAAGGAGAGAATAAAGAAAAGTGTAAAGCTGAGTTACAACACGCCCCGGGTTTAGGGAATTGTTACAACTATTAAATATAGATGAGATGATTAATGCATATGCTCGTTATTTCCAAACGAGGGCTTCATTAATTAACCCCCCACCCCCGCGAAGGAACGTAATGCAGCTAGTGGGTGTCAGGTTACAGATGGCTAGGGAGCCTCCTCTATCCAATGCACGCTATTTAAAGCTTCTGCGTCGGCGAGGACTAGTTGTGCGATTTTGGGACGAGCTGCCGAGTTTTCACCGGAAACCGAACAAGTCCAAGTGAGATTCAAAACTTTATGCAAATTATTTGGGGGGGGGCGGGGGGAGTTGTGGTTGTTGTTGGCACGGAGACACAGAGGGGGGTGTGTTGGTGTTGTTTTCTTGAGGTTTTTGTTGTGATGTAATACGTTGAGGGCCAGTTCAGAGTTCCCAATGAGTCACACTGACACATTTTCTCACAAGCTTTTTACATCTGACATCCTTGGTTGTTTTTGCAACCCTGCGTTGGCCAACTCTTTAATGAGTGACACAAGGCTGCCCCATGAGGTGGCAGTTAGCAGAGGCTACGCTGACACAGACTGCATGCCTTTGAATAGCTTGCGTAACGCGATTAATGACTGCATCCCAGTCACCCCGTTTACCTGGATGCCGTTTTGTCTTGGGAACAGTTTGGTCCGTAAATACCGAGTCGTTGGACAGCAGCTCTTCAGGGGAGTTCATCCTACGATGATTTACAGAATGTAAATCATCTCTTCTTGATTCTCAGATCATAACTTTTTGGCACACTTCACTTAATTATATTGATGTAGTTGTAAAGAAATACAAAAGTCAGACATACTGTAGTGTCAAAATGTTTCCTGTGTTCATTTAAGTCTGATCAAATTCATTCTGCGTTATGTCCACAAGTACCAGAGAGCTCTGATCCTTGTCAGACTGCTGTAATTATAAGTCATCTTCGGTTTTAGATACTCCACCTCATCCATCTAGTTCCAGCTTCACAATGTGGACAAAGAGTCCATTGTCACGGGCACAGTGTATCGGGCCCAAAGTCTTGAGGGTAATTGTAAAGCAGTGGATCCTTTTTCAGGGGAGAGTGGGTTGAGAAATGAGGAAGCGTTTCTGTGGCTGGGCAGAGTGTAATTAGAGACAGGACGGCTAATGATAATAGGTTGTGACACATGTTAATAGTCTCTCATTAAGACAAATTTGGTTCCACAGTTTGAATCGCGTGGAAAACAATGTTGCCTCTGAGTGGATGCTCGGGGCCGGTGGGAAATCATTATGCTGCCATTGAAAGTGATCTGTCAGGCCTGGTGTGTGTGATGTAACTCTGCCAGAACTGCAAATGATACGACTGCCCCCCCCCCAACCTCCCCAACCACCCAAAAAACTCCCAACAACTTCCCTCTCATTTTGATGCACCTGCATCTATTCAGGACTATAAATGTAATTTCAGAATGCCCATTACCGGGTTGCCAAATTGGACCTGAACGCCTGCTCTGAATTGCTCAGCACTTCATCATGATCAGATCCAAACTTCCCTGCCCCATGTGTGATAAATGATGCCTTTTAGTGACTCACAGCCGTGAGGGGACACTTTCACTGAAGCCTGATTGGTCGCCTCTGCGGTGAAAGAACAGCGTCCGGAAGAACATCATAACACATAGCTGAATACTAATGCCAAGTATCAATCTGTATAAACCTTTGCAACATGATTTACATCAGAGGAAAACCTATCCCTGCTGGTCAGAACAGAACTACAGCAGTGTCTTCAAGATGTTTCGAAAAAAAACACAAATGAATGGCAGTGATTCACCCGTCCTCTCACCCGGGGCTACAAAATGATGGGTCCGGGTTGCTGCTGCTCCCCACACATGCTGTTGCTATGATGTTAGTTAGTCCTTTCCATTGACTTTGCTGATACAGGGAGCATCGATCTGATACAGGGAGCATCGATCTGATACAGGGAGCATCGATCTGATACAGGGAGCATCGATCTGATACAGGGAGCATCGATCTTAGCACTATCTCCAGCAAAGCCTGGGTTATGTTGTTACGGAAGGCAGAAGGTTTGGGGGATTATCTACCTAGTTAGCGAGCGCCTAATTTGGTTGTGCTGGGAGTATAAACTCTTGGCGGGCCAAAGGTACACTTGTAGAATGGTTCACAGCCACTTGTAGAATGGTTCACAGCCACTTGTAGAATGGTTCACAGCCACTTGTAGAATGGTTCACAGCCACTTGTAGAATGGTTCACAGCCACTTGTAGAATGGTTCACAGCCACTTGTAGAATGGTTCACAGCCATGTGTGAAATGGTCTCGGAATAGCATTTAATGAGACTGAATCCGGAAGTGTGATTCTCTCCAAAATTACAAATTGGGGGGATGGGTATCGCTCAGTGGTAGAGAATTTGATTGCAGATTAAGAGGTGTTGGGTTCAAATCCATCCAATTTCATTCACAGCACATTGCTGTGAATGAAAGCATCTGTTAAATTAAAACATGACCAAAGTGGTTGACGGAAGCAACGACAATGGTGTTCAGCTTTCCCAACGTTGCACCTGAAGAGAGAACCAACGTCATTGGGCCTCATTTTCGAACGCAGTTAAGAATTTAAGAAGTAATTTATTCTGAATTGGATTTAGGAAAACATTAAGCATTCATGAACGTTTTCTCATTTGGGATTTGTTCTGAACAGAAGATTTTCCGAACTCGAAATAGCAGTCGTAAATCGGCCAGAGTTGTCTCAAATACGATTCCTTAAAAAAACACAAGATGGAATCACATTTAAGAAAACTCTCCGTGTTTGAAGTGTTAATGAATTTGTGAGAAATCGTTGGTGATTGCGTTCACATCAACCCTACAGACATCATCGGATTAAAATAATTATAATTATTTACCTTGCTTAGTGTGCACACTGTTAGATCCAGTGGAGAACAATTCCACTGCTCATCTTACTGGTATGATGTTGTATGAGACAAATAAAACCTTTAACTTGCACTTGAACTTCAGCATCATATAAATTCAACCAGGCCATCCAATTATCACTTATCACTCCACCCATTTAAAGGGATGAGTGTGCACCCTAGGCATACAATATGGAACAATTACGGTTGCTTTTTGCTTCGACATAACTTGCGTTCTTGTTGCTTTCCTAATTGTGTCGATTCTGACTGCACACGTCACTGCTGTTTCTTGCCCTTACAAGGAGCTGTCTGGGCGTGTATGCATGCAAATTCAGGAGCACGAGGATGCGCTTTCAACTTAAGAAAACTCATCTGGGGAAGCACAGCTCAGAAAACTTCTGCTGCGTAGAATAGAACATTTTCAAGCGTTGATGAATTTGGCGGATGTCTTTTTCTTACGTTGTTTTTCCGAAGCCCCGAAAAGCCCAGTTTTTCCCATTTCAGAAGAAATGTTTGAGAATGAGGCCCATTATTTTCCACAAGCAGGTCTGTTCCTGGCTAAGTTTTCGCCAAAATGTTCAAAACCCCGGACAGTTGTGCTTCGTTTTCCTCTGTAGGTACACAGACGGGGGAAGAGATTCTCCTTAATTATCGTTTAACACAGCAGGGACACTGTTTCCTCGCTGGGTGACATTTTGATTTGAGGGGTGAAAAACGAAAGCAATCAGCGGCCAACCCCGAGCTTCACACTGAGCTCACCACGCCTTTCTGACATGTTTACCCTCCGCCTGGAAGACCACATCTTCGTTTGGTTGATTTGTTCAGCCACAGGGCAGGCTGAGTCAAGATCATTAAGTTACCCTAACCTCCCACCCTGGTGTGAAGGTCACTACCCATAATTCATGTGGTCTTGTCACAGTTGTTCAGCGGCGATGGGGGCTAATGGGAAACAACGTTTGTAAACAGCGTTGCCTCCTCTCGAGAGTCGAAATATGTTAGGGTGGTGTAACTCATGTTTCTTTTGATTAAAGACAAGTTAGACATTTGGTGGCGTACACTACGCACACAGTTATGACGGCCTTTTAAGGTACTGTATTAAGTAGTTGAGAAATTCAGTGTTTTCTTTCTCAACACCTGGTAGTTGATGTGGTTTACTATAATGGTCAGCAACAGACAGTTCCATAATATGCTGTAAAACAATGCACAATGATCCTTGTTGATCTGCTGTACTTTCCATATGCACTAGCTGTACACAGATTTAGGATGAAAAGCATCTCCTCAATGAATAAAATGTCTCGTTAAGTATTCAGCTAAAGGATAGCCTAGTAGTGTTCTCAACACTCGCTTAACTGCAACCGCCTTTGTAATACATGACAATCTAACCGTGGTGTTTCTGAGAGGCGTAACAGAAGACGAGGTGAATGTTAAAACGGCCTCGGACCGGCCAGTGAACCGTGGTCGACAGAGCGTCGTGGTCGACTAACCCTAACCCTAACCCTAACCCGACTAACCCTAACCCTAACCCTAACCCGACTAACCCTAACCCGAACCCTAACCCTAACCCTCTTCAGCAGCAAGCTCTCTCAGCGCTGACACGCATACAGATCAGCTGCCGACTGTGACCTACAAAGTGCGGGAAGCGAAGGGGTTAGAGCGCACTCGTTGAGTCTGCCGCTTCACAATAGCAGTTCCTACAGGCGAACGTGCGGCTGACTAGCAACCGGTTGCTAGCTGCGAGCGATTTGTCTTCTCCCGTCGATGGCAACACGTCGGTTGATCCATCACACGAGTCACAGCTGAGAGGCACTTACGGCTGTAGCACACATCTGTAAAGAAACATGGTGGCTGTTTCCGCATACGTCTAGAGGAACATATAGATGCCCCCAGGGGAGGCTGAGGAAAGAAAAACGAATTGCTCCAGATGTCAGATGAGATGCCATCTTGTCAAGGTCAAAGGAAACTCGGCAATACCTATATTAACAATATTGATCATGTTTTGGTAATACAATTTGGCTGCCATTTTGTGGAACACACTCAGACACCCATATTAGCCCTCCCCCACACTTAATTCTTGTGTACCAAAACTGTAGATCCTTTATAATTACATGTAGAGTTGTAGTAATGACATGATTATGTAATTACATGCTTGTTACCAATGGCAGTAGTACACAGTACTAAATAATGAGTGTATATTAAAGGTAAATTGCTAACAAATGGACCAGTGGGTTTACTGTGGGTCCATTTTCATAAATTACACAGTCAAATGGAGAGAATACAGAATTTTAACGCATGTGTTCCACCCGGTTTGATAACGTGTCTGTGTAATGCAGATTGAGTACATGTAAATCTAATTTGTTAAGGATGCAAAAGCAATTTCACATCCTCTCGAAGCTAACATTTCCTAGTGGATTAAATCCCAAAATAATCTAATGCCGAAAAACCGTTCACTGTTACTACACGGTTGTGGCCAAAACCACTGGAATGTTTGGAATGTGGCCCGAAAACCTAACAATGGGGTTCTTCTCTGATCTCTTGCTGTCTAAGCAACCAGCTGACAGAAGCCTTTGAAGCGGAGTCAAGGAGACGAGGGCAAACGTGAGCTCATCTAGAGAAACTAAGACAGCGAATCATGATTAATTGCCATATCATGGATCTCGCTGCAGAAGTTCATTTAAATTACTGTGCTGAAGAAGGAGGCATTGGTTTTGAATCTGCATGTAGGGATATTTTTTTATGAGAATTGCATTGAATCAAATGACCCTTGGCCTCGGTCTATACAGTACTGACTCATCTATTGTTATTTAGGGTGTAAATATCTGAGCTGTTTCAAATGTTTTCTTTGCTGAATACTGCCAGCAAATGGATCCCAGATTCATCCATCCTGAAGCAGAACAGAACGATTCCTCATTCCTCCTTATTATCCAACGGTTTATCAAGCCAGTACGTTACAACAAAGCCTGGGGAAATATTCTTCCAGTTATAAATAGTGGAATCGAATAGTATAATAGTCACAACAAACATATAACTCATAATTACAGCCTACTTCCAGCAGCACGATTCATAATCACCCATCATTTGTTCCCATAGAAGCACACGTGTAGGAGTGGAGGGCGGTAGTCATTAGAAGCTGTGAAAAAGAAACATCTTCAGCTCTTGTAGGCTCCTGTTCTTTGGGTTACCAGGCCCGCACTTCTATTGGATTCACCAAAGCCCTAACTCTAACCCTCAGCCCATAAAGCAAATTCAACAGCTATATCAATTGTTGTCTTGTCAAGTGTTTGCTATTTTAACGACTCTGTGAAGTGCAGTTCTGTAAACAGAACGATGCTCACTCGGGACCCACGTTACGACTACTCACTCACTTCCTGGATATCATCTCTCGTCAAGCACCTGTCACAGCCATCCAATCATTCCCCAATTCGGATTTGTTCATTCCAGCCCTCTCTGTTCTGTACATCTCCGAGCAGCACGTTTCAAAGGAACCCAAGATGGCTGTGGAGTCGGTGAGGAAAAAGGTCTAATCTTACCAAAACCATACACAGTAAACCACAGTGATATCTGGAACTCCTACTGATTGATATAAGTATATACATCCCCACTGATCTCTTAACTCGAACTGAAGCACTACTTTATGTACGTATATAAACGTATTTCTTTAAATGTGTTTCAAAACTTTTACCAGTATTTTGTATCCTTGAAAATATCACCTTAGGGGATGAATGGCATGAAACAATATCAAGATAATACAATTTTTATTGTTGAGGACCAGAATCCAGGTGGTTTTCATCTTATTGTTTCTGGAGATCTACTATAAACCCCTTCGAGCCCTCTTGACATATTACCACTGACGGGCTATCCACAGGCAAACAGTTCAGTCCGGATGTTGTGTGCGTATACAAGAGAGGCAGTATTAGCCGGGGTTGCCATAATGACTGCTCTGCCTCTGACATCCTAACCCTCCATGGAAAATCATTTTCTGGGCGCGAGGATATGCGGCGAGTCCCGGAGCGATCACCAGCTTTGTGGAACGTTCTGAGACTGAGTGACGAGTCCGGGCTCTGAGACGCCAGACTCGTTCTCTTGTGTATTAAGTGGACCTCCAGGTTGATGTCACACATCAGCCCCTGTCACACCCGATCTGGAAACACGACTGCACCCGCAGGTTGGACTGAGCGTAGACAGGTTGGACTGAGCGTAGGCAGGTATTACTGACCGTCTCTGGAATGCACTACCACCCCAACTAAGAAATATTGACTCATTCCCCCATTTCAAATCGGAACTCAAAACCCATCTGTTTAAAACTATATATTCCATTTGATGTCAATTATACTGCCTGCTTCTGTTGTTTTTAATGTTGTTGTATTCTTTGTTTTTGCTGTTTTTGAATGTATTTTATATCCTATACGGTGTCCTTGAGTGCTGAGAAAGGCGCCTTAAATAAAATATATTATTATTACCGTAGGCAGGTAGGACTGACCGTAGGCAGGTAGGACTGACCGTAGGCAGGACGGAGCTCACTGTGAGCCGGCTGGCTTCAATCACCCTTCACGCTCACTCACAACAAATTCTCCCTTTCAGCGTATAATTTATTTCCTGGTTAGAGAACAGACAGACACCTAAACAGTTTTGTCCTCTGGTTGTCTTTCAAAGCACCGGGCTACATGTGTCAGATCACCAGGCTCTATGGCTGGTGCTACGGCCATCCTGGAGGTGAAGGGTCAAAGGTGAAGACGACCCTAGACTTGCGGAAACATCCTTTATGCCTGTTATGACAGTACCTCGCCTACTGAACAAAATCCCCATTTCTATTCTGATCCACTGGGTTGTCAAAAGGCTAATTGACTGTTTTGAAGGGAATGTTAGCCACTAGCACGGATTATGGGTAAGACTACTGTCGACAGTGAATTCCTATGTGGCGGATATCTCAACACTGTACAGAGAAATTATGTGAATATATATATATTCTCTTTGTAACGCAGTATAAATATGCTGTATGATTTGGATAATACCGGATCCTCCACATAACCTCAGGTTTCCTCCAATTAAAATGAAGTGCAAAAACATACACTCCTAAATTTGTTACCGATATAAACATATTTCTTTAAACAAACATGTTTAAAAAAACTTTTACTAGTGTTGTTGATAGGAAAACGAATCTCTGGCTGCATTTACAAAGTTTACTTATGGCTGACATTGAATTCCTGTTATTAAATATTGAGAAATAGATTATTTTCAGGGCACCCCAACTGGCTGCATTTAAAAAGTTTACTTATGGCTGACATTGAATTCCTGTTATTAAATATTGAGAAATAGATTCTTTTCAGGGCACCCCAACTGGCAAGTGTTCAAAAACACAAGCAGACGCAAAGTCCCAGAGAGAACAAAAGATGTCTATTCAGATTGAAGTCTGGGGCTCCGAAGTTGAGGAGAAGAAAGTGAAGGGTTTAAAATGTTTGACTAGAATAGAAGCCAGCCTGCTGAAATGATGTGTCGGAGGTCTGGAGAAGAAACTAACACACACACACACACGTATACCCTTGCAAACACACGTACCAACAAACAGACATCTACACACACACACACACACGCATCAGGCTTCCTTCCACCTCTGGCTGCATGGTTTCTGTCGCAGCTCCCTCACTGGCTGCTTCATACAGAAACACAGCCAGCCATGGCTTCCCTGTAGGCTTCACATGCTGACACAAACTTGAAATGAGTTTGAGGGAATGTATGCTAATTGATCCCTCATTCCACACGCCAGCGGGTCTCCTGGTAGCTGGAGACGTGAGTCTGTTGATGGAAGTTGTGTGATAACTGAAGTAGTCACTGAACTGTTGCCTTTCTTCATTATAGCCTTTCTAAGGTTGGGTTTTACTGAAGTCATGTTGGTTTGTGCTACTTTTATTGACGGGTAGTATTCCCTTCAGTTTCTGGGACAAAGACACTGAATGCAAGTGGCTGTGTTAGATATACAGTATAAACACAACATTTTACCACTTTGTTTGAAGTAAATAATTCAGCTGTGATTACTGAAACGCTTTCAAAAATGGCAACAAATTCCAAATTAGTGAATTTTGTCGCTCTTTTAACTATTCATCCTAATAAACACATAAATGCGTCATTTAGGGTACAGTCTTCTCTGCTTAATGCATCCTGATGTTATAAGACCCGTGTTGTTAGATAATACATTTCCAAATTCAAATCCCACTTGTAACGATTTGCAGCACCCATAACATGAATTATTGAGGAGAAATGTTGCTTTGATGTTTCTTAGCACCTTTGTTTTCTCACCACAAAGGAAGTTTTCTTCTTCAGTGCAGCTGCAGCTGAAAATTGACCATCTTCCTTTCATCTCTGACTTCCTCCCAGGTCAGAGAGAACAGTTGTTATTGATGGGTTTGGTTGGGCTGTGAACAGAACCCTCCATTTCGCCACCTGGCAAAGAAACAAGTTTCCACCTGTGTGCTGTGAACTGTGTTACTTGTCTTCCAGATGAACACCACACATGTAACCCACGACCCCTACATGAGCACGTTTGAGTCTGCAGGCACTCGTTTGGTTGTGTTTTGGCTGCGGTTTCCAGGCTCCGTCTTAGCCACCTCGTTCTAGTCTGGGTCTGGTAAAGGACCTAAATGCTCAGTGCCGATGAATTCTTATAATACTGCAGAGTTGTATCCTTGTGATTCAATTCAATGACCCTGAGGAACAAGTGTGCAATCTCTTACAAAGCAATCTCACAGGACGATATTGGCAAGAAGAAATAACACAGTTGCTAATGAGTTAACCCTTAGAACATCAAGCTTCTTTTAGAAAACTTTGTTGGTTGAGAGCGTGACCTCAAATGCCTCATAGCTCGCTTTTATGTGGTCAAAGTCCTGCGATTTCAGCCAACAATCCCCCTCTGCACATACAGGTAACACATAAAAGAGGAATCTGGATTTTTGTTACAAAGGTACACCTGCAAAATATTGGCTTGCTGAATGCATTAGCTGTTTATGTATGTGAAGGCAACAATGGGAGGCAGTGAAGCAGCAGGCCTTGGCTCAGCTCACATCAATGGTTAGCCCCGAGCTTTATTCCACATCAGGATATTTTATACATATTCCCTCCACAGGGGTTTTACCTCAGATAAGTACGGCCAGTGATTGACACCTGGTGCTCTACTGCAGCTGGACGGGGTAACTGCTGTCTCTTTCTCCCCGTCAAAATATGTTCACACCTGCGCGGCTTTCTGGATGCTGCAGCCGAAAGCCGTTCGGGGCATTAGTCAACGACATTTTAAAGAGCGAGAATTAAATTAGCTTTAGCATGCCACTTTTCCTTCTGTGATAATTCAATTGGAGGATGTTATTTTTTTTTTCTTCTTCTATTTGATGTGTTCTGATTGGTTACACAACACTGTTTATCTGGCGCTTTGTAAATGTCATGAACAATACAGAAATGCCAGCCATTGAGTCCTACGCTGGGCTTGTGTCCTGCAGGCGAACAAAGAGAATATTTCCATGACACATGAGTCAGATGGCTGAGTGGTGAGGGAGTCGGGCTAGTAATCAGAAGGTTGCCGGATTGATTCCCCGCCGTGCCAAATGTCGTTGTGTCCTTGGGCAAGGCACTTCACCCTACTTGCTTCGGGGGGAATGTCCCTGTACTTACTGTAAGTCGCTCTGGATAAGAGCGCCTGCTAAATGACTAAATGTCAATGCAGATGTCGCTCACGCATGACTCCTTATCAGCAGTTCAATAAAATTAATGAATGGGGGGGGAAAAAACTAAAGCTGTTTTTATTTGTTATTGATGTTTTTGGGAGAGAAACAAAAGACCCATAGTGACTGTCACATGTACCTTGGTACCTAGGCAACGGCTCCCTCAAAGAATAGGGTGGTTGTTCTCTTTTATACTGTAGTAAGAGTCTGTAGTTAGAGTTAAAGACCAACGACAAAGACTAACGACAACATCTTTCCTAGACGGTATTCATTCGATCATGTCTACCACATTTCCTATGTTGCTTCGTGGATAAAAGTGCAGTCTTAATGAATGAAAATGTACCCCGAAAAGACAATGTATTGACTGTCTTTTTTTAAGGAGGCATGTTGAATGCTGTAACAACTACTGGTGGGTTAAGCCACCCTGCAATGCTTCCAGGGAACACAATGGACCAAAAAGGCCTCAATCTGGTTAAGTGCTCATCACTGATCTCTCCAGGGACATCTGAGCATCTTACATGAACAGGTCACAGGGTTTGGAGTTCTCACTCCAATGTCATCTTTGCTAATGGGTTTGAGTACCCTTACAAAACCCACTGAACTACAAAGTGTCCGTAAGCCAGTCAAACTGGGTCTACTTCCAAGGTAAAATATGAATAATTGGTTCCTTGCCTCCCACGCTAAGCCCTTTTAGTCGTGCTTGCCATGCTTTGAAGAACAGAATGGTGGATTTTGAAGAAAATCGATTGTCCACAGCAGTCTTGTCAAAAGCCACCTTGGAGAGAAACACTCAGAGGATTTTGATTACGATTCATTGACGTGTTTCGTAATTCAGCCCTTCACTACTATTCACTACTACAATGTTTATTGTTGGCGAAGCTCCCTTCTTAAAACAAGCCCTGTTGTTTTCTCTCCAATATCACCTAGCCATAAGGCTTATTAATCCAATTAGATCTTTGGTTGAGTCTCTTTTGTAGTCTCCTCTGTGGGTTCGATAAGGGAAGAGGAGAGCTTGTTCGCACACGTGTGATGTTGCGATCAGCAGCAGGACGGTACACGTGTCGGGTGGGTGCGTCACGTTGCAATACGGTCCAGTAGGGTACATTACGACGCGATAAATCGACGGTAGATTTAACGTGAAACATCTGTGTGCTGCGGAATCCCGTGTCACCGAACACATGCAACTGCAGCCAAGAAAGAAAAGCAACCTGTCTTGCATGCGGTCGGTATTACCAGGCTGCCGAAACGAGGAAGGTGGCTGGCCGGAAGGCCCCATCTGGCCACTCGCCGGTCATTAGGAGGATTAGCCGTCGCTAACGCTCTGAAGCTCTGTGTCTGGCTCAGAGCCCTCACATCAACGCTCTCGTCGGGGCACCGCGGATGAGATATGAACTCAACTATGGGAAATGCCATCAGAACGGGGACGCACATCAAGCGGTATGTGGTGGGGGGAACCAGGCCTGATCCACACAGCTGGATGGTTTTTCCCATGATGGGGTCATTTCCCTCCCTCCCTCCCTCCCTCCCTCCCTCCCTCCCTCCCTCCCTCCCTCCCTCCCTCCCTCCCTCCCTCCCTCCATGGTTCTTAGGTGTTTGACTAGGGTGTTTGGCCTGAACGTAGCAGGGATAGAACATATGGTATGTGCGAATGTTTGTTGTACACTCAATGCCCGGGGCTGAAACACGCAATGAGAAATCGAAAGCTGTCAGTTACCATGCATGCTGACAAGGAGTTGATGTGTTATGGGGTATGTACTCCTCGTGCCTTGCAGCCAAATAATAATAACAAAAGCCTTATTGTCATTGTAATTGTATAAAACTAAATTTGGAGTGCTTCTCCTGTTGGTGCAACGAGGGACAACATTTAACACAACAACAACATGTAACACAACAATATTACAACTATCTAAAAACAGTACAAATAGCATAAAAATATATATATTAAGAGTTCAACAAAGTGCGGTGGTATAGATTAAAGTACTTCCCTGAGGAACAATAAATACATTAACAGTACTTCCCTGGGGTGATTTACAATAAATACACATGTGTACTGTGACAGTGCTTTAGAAAGAGGATGTTTTGTAATTATAAGGAGAGAGAGAGAAAGGTGGAGGGGGGTCTGAAATATTCTCAGGAGGTCTGAATCAGTTTGACAAGCACTGCTGTAATGACAACAAGAGCAGTTTAGCATTCCAAATGTTTACTGTGTTCCAAGCGCTGTCTGCATTCCAAAACTGAGCTGTATGGTAGCATACACTCTCATCCTCTGAAATTGGGCTAACTCTGAATGGTTGAGAGCAGACACTGTATCACCACCCAGATTTCTTAGATTCTCCTCTCAAATGACCTTGAAGTAGTGTAGAATGTATTTATTCATAATTCTGGGGGAGGGGGGGGGGGGTGTGGGCTGGAATTCCACAGACGGAAGCTTTGATCAGACCTGTCCAGCGTCTTTGGGACTGAGAGCTAGAAGATGTCAGTGGGAACTGACAGCTGCGGCTCATGAAAGGTCTTTCCTCCAGAGGAAGCTCTGCTCCAATCAGACTCGAGCGCCCCAAAGTTCACCGGCCACACCGCACCCTACCTGTCTAGTCTAAGACGGAACGATAAATACTTTCCTCCAACGGCAACATCATACGTGTGAATATACCCCACTGAGGGTTCAATCTAGTATGCCTTCTGGTTCTTTCTGGAGTTTTTTCTAACTGGTATTAAGACATTGTAGATAGAAGCTTCATATTGTCATGGAAACAGACTTGTTTTCTTTCATCCATGTGCAGTTTAAATGGTGCCGTTTTAAGCCAACACCATTGAGAAGCTGTTGAATCGTAGAAAAGACTGGTTTGGTTATCAGCAGACATCTTAATGGTAATTAACGTAGCTCATTCCATTCCATTAAACACAACACTTTGCCTCTCAGTTCCTCCTTGCCTTTGGATTCCAACTGCTAACAGCTCCAGGGGAAATACGGAAATAACCCAGGAACAACGATAATCACGGACACACACACTATATATAGTACATATACATATTTATATATAAATAAATATACAGAAAATAATGCCGTCACACACAGTAATTCATCCAGCTCCCAGGTGAACAGTGGAGACATTATTCTTGTTGGCACTGCCGAGAGAGAGAGAGATCCACTTCTCATCTATCATCATTCTCAGACCCCCCATTTTTGTCTCAACTCCCATTTGCCCCTCAGCTTCACCTCTCCGCCCCCTCCCCTCCCCCCCCCACCCCTTTGCCTCACCACTGTCTCCCCCTCTAGAAGCCCTCCCCTCTCTCTGCGGTGGCTGGTGACTGCTCCATGGATTCATAACCGTTACCAGCCCATCCATCACCCTGCGTCCTCTCCTGCACACCACAGTCACCTCTGCTTCTTACCTTACCTAACTGACAAGGGATACACACTGTATCACATCTCTGTTCTAACTTCTAGACACCTTTCACCAGATCTGTCTTGCGCTCTTACAGCAAGATCACCTCACTGTTACACAATATAGACTACAGTAGATTTACTTTTCATTCAGGCTTTTTGCCATGCATGATATTTCATTCCCGTACATCTGTGAACCCCTTGACGATGGTGTTCCTCTGGGTAGAACACCTTGACGATGGTGTTCCTCTGGGTAGAACACCTTGACGATGGTGTTCCTCTGGGTAAAAAACCTTGACGATGGTGTTCCTTTGGGTAGAACACCTTGACGATGGTGTTCCTTTGGGTAGAACACCTTGACGATGGTGTTCCTTTGGGTAGAACACCTTGACGATGGTGTTCCTTTGGGTAGAACACCTTGACGATGGTGTTCCTCTGGGTAGAACACCTTGACGATGGTGTTCCTCTGGGTAGAACACCTTGACGATGGTGTTCCTCTGGGTAGAACACCTTGACGATGGTGTTCCTCTGGGTAAAATACCTTGACGATGGTGTTCCTTTGGGTAGAACACCTTGACGATGGTGTTCCTTTGGGTAGAACACCTTGACGATGGTGTTCCTTTGGGTAGAACACCTTGACAATGGTGTTCCTTTGGGTAGAACCCCTTGACGATGGTGTTCCTCTGGGTAGAACAGCTTGACGATGGTGTTCCTCTGGGTAGACTGGGACAGAAGACTGCACTCTACTCATTCAGGGATTAATGGTTGTCGGGGGAAACGCAACACACATGAGCTCTCAGAGGATTAACAATTTGTGAATGAAATTTTGCCCGGTGAGAAATGAAGCTTGTTGCGTTAACCGTGAGCTGTATATTTACTCCACACCGAGTGTTTTAGTTCCTTCGACATTGGAACAACTTCAAACACGACGCCAACTAAGAGGCTTATACAAACTAAAGGACATTTCAAACTGGATGCTTTCGAGAGGCCTCTGGTTCAAACTCTCCTGGTTATTCACACACAGCATCATCACGTGTGTGTGTGTGTGGGGGGGGGGGGGCGACAAACTATATTTAGCTCGTCTTTGGGGAGAACAAGACACAAGCTAAATATACAGACACATTACACGTTGGCTAGAGCACAGCAGGAGGCAAACAGTCATTTGTGTATAAACACCTAATGGCAGATGACGTATCGTGAGAAACACACAGTGTGTAGGGAGACAGCTGTCTGTGGCACGCCATGGTCCTGCGTTCAGCCACCTGATTGGCTACTCATCGCCCCGAGATGAGGATGTTACCCAGAAACCCCTTGGGGAATCCAGCCGTTGAGAACTCGTCAGCCGTGCCCTTGACAGACTAGGCGATGTGGAGAATGACCTCTGTGATAGGGGAAGACGATTAACTCCAAATGAAATCCAAGGGACTCGAGCTGATTGGATTGCTGTTGTTGTGTCCTTCAGATGACTGACGCAGCCATCGCCACGTCCCAGGTCTGTCTGTTCCCGATCACATGATTTGCCCCTCTGACAGGAGGGCTGGAAGGAGCGCTGTGATTATCATTAGCTTTCTGGGAAAAAGCCCTGGCTTGTCTCATCTCACTGAGCTGTGGATCCCACTGCTGTCAAATCCATCCCCAGGCTTCAAAGACTCAATGTCATCATCAGATTCCCCAACAGCGTGTACCTGCACAGGGAAGACTCCCCTCGCTTCAGCCCTCTCTCTAGCCTCCTCATTATCTTCTCTCTCTCTCTCTCTCTCTCTCTCTCTCTCTCTCTCTCTCTCTCTCTCTCTCTCTCTCTCTCTCTCTCTCTCTCTCTCTCTCTCTCTCTCTCTCTCTCCTCCCTTTCTTCATCTCTCTATCCCATAATAATTACAAAGCAACTACACAGTTATACCTAAAATAACAACATTGTAATTAGATTGGTGTGAGGGGTAGGTAGATGATGTAATGAGGCAGTTTACAGGACTGATTGAACCAGAACAGAACCGCATCAGCCACTACTGGCAGGTCTGAGACCGCACACCTCACAACCACACCTCACAACCACACCTCACAACCACACCTCACAACCACACCTCACAACCACACATCACAACCACACCTCACAACCACACCTCACAACCACACCTCACAACCACACATCACAACCACACCTCACAACCACACCTCACAACCACACCTCACAACCACACATCACAACCACACCTCACAACCACACCTCACAACCACACATCACAACCACACCTCACAACCACACATCACAACCACACCTCACAACCACACATCCGCTAGGATGGAGTCAGCATGGAATTGTGATGACATTGGCCAATGAATAAAGATGATTATTACAGCGAGTTGAAATATCTTATATAACTCCAGGATGAATATGAATTTTATATTACCATATTATTCTGAAATGTAATATAAACAAAGCAATATTGAGGGTAATGTTTGGTTGGTGTGTGTGCATGTGAGTGAGTGCGTGCTTCTGAAGAGAGAGGAAGAGCTCAAATCATTTTCCATTTTAATAAGTTTGTATTTGGAAATATTGCTTAAGCAAACCAAAACGTAATTTTCAAACTTTGTTTAACAGAATTACTATATCTCAGTATAATTAGACACATTTAATTTAGGGGGGACGTTTTTGCAGTTAATTAAGAAAATTAAAAAGTAGTTGAACTACATCAAACTAATTACTTACCTTATTTTTGTATTCTGGATGTCGGATATAAGTAAAGCAGTTTCAAAGTGGTTATTGATTGTAAGTGGATGCACACATTAGTGTAAATGCTAACATTAACAGTCATCTTATACAATGCTCTCCCCTCCCTAATTCCCTCTTTCCTTTCCTCATCCCCATCTCCTTCTCTTCGTATCCCTTCCTCGCCCCTCTCTCCTCCCTTCCTCTCCCCTCTTCTCCCTCTCACTTCCTCCCTCCATTCTCCTTTCCACCTTTCCTCTAATCCAGCCTCTTCCTCTCCTGTCCCCACTTCCTTTCCTGTAATCTCCCATCCCCCTCTCCTTGTCTTCTGTTAATATCTCCTCTCCTCCATCACCTCTCCACCTGTCCCTAGTGTCCTCCTCTCATCCCCCCTCCTCTTCCAGAGCCGTCTCTAGTCGTCCACCTCAGCAGGCTCCTGGCCTGAGGATGACGGGGGTGAAGTTCTCCAGCCTGTCTCCTCCCTCCTTCTTCACTGTCAGACGCAGGCAGGAGCTGTTTCTCTGTTCAGGCGCCAAACATCCAGGATGTCATCATAGCAGGTTTCACTACTACGTTGACGTGCCCAGACTGGAAGCTTTGTGACAGACTGTTCTGCTCTGAGTCAGACCTGTCATCTCAACGTTACTGGGTACCTAACACATGTTCTCAGCCATCCTTGTTAAAGAAAAAAAAAGACATATACATATATCTTTATATATATATTTTTAGGGGGCAGAACATGTTCCAAACACTTTCTTCACCTTTTAGCTTTTAACACGTTTATTTAATGAGGGAGTCTACAAGATCAAGACTTGTTATTTTTGCAGGATGAAACAAGCGTGGCCGTCCTCATTACAAAGGCTTGTGTCAGGTTGCCTCTGGAATCGAAAAACCTGTCAAGACACGATTGGTGCTGGGAAATGTTTCAGTTCCATAAGACCACCTGCCTCGCCATCACGTCTTCCTGTTGTCTCCTGAAGACAACATCTCACGTTACCCAGAAAGCCCTGCGTTGTGGCTGTCAGCCCTCTTATCCCAGCCAGGCAGAATTGTACACCCAGTGAGCCCAGTGGCTGTAGCGGTGGGCTGAAAGGCTGTGTTAGTCACCAGACTACTCAGAACTCCCCTGTAAACTCCTTCTCCTTCCACGCTGTCTGGTAACAGACAGACCGGTCGAATACTATACAAAATGTACTCGCGCTAAGTTCAACCTGTGTGTGGTCGTCGTTTGACAGCTGGATATTTTGGGCCGCAGTACGGACATATGGGCCCTTGTGATCTGAAGTTCTACTCTCTCTCTTGTTTGTTCTGCATCTGTGTGCTGTTGGGGCAGGATCTTGGACTGGTATAGAATATAATGGAATTGCATGAAGTTGGAATTATTTGTGGTTGTTTGCTGTACATATAATTTCAGGGGTAAAAGATTAATATCCTCAGTCGGTACAGTTCAGTCCATGTCTCTTGTAGTCTTTGCAGCAATTTTTTGGGCTTGTTGTGGACATATTTTTCTAGAGAACCCAACTGAATAACACAGAATACCGTCCAAGTGAGGACATGTAAACACACTTGTGTGAGGAGAGACAGAGTATAGGATGGTGCAATTGGTGTGAAATGTTGAAGATTTGTGGTTTTCTTTTTTTCTGGATGTCTACCAGCTGATGTGGATGTAGCTTTTGAGAGTAAAAGCTATTTTCTTGTGCTTGTATAAATCTTTGTAAACAACTCAGGCCATGCAGATTACAAGATGGCTGCAGAGATCATCTTGAAATGTGTCATCGGAACCTGGAGTGTGATGCATTCAATTAAGAAGAGCAAGAAGCACATTGTGTGCAGCATCAATAACATACAAAATGAAAACAAGGAATGAGGAAACAATGGAAGAAGTAGTCAGGAGATAAGGATGAAGGCGATGAGGGGAAAAAAAATAAGGAAAAAGCTGTGAGGATGCCCTCCGTCCAATTTACCACCGTAAGTAAAAGAGGCAGAACTTCATGGTCAGTCAGCCATGTGGGTCTGCATCAGGTAAATTAACCAATTAAAGTGAGCCGTGAACTCAGGAAAGATCACATCATTTAACTAATAGGCCATTTGCCCGTTTATGCAGCAAGGGGAAGTCAAAATTTATCTTGGGCAAAAGGCGATAATTGGAAAGCAAAACAACCACCCTGTGAGATCTGTTTTCACTTGTGCATTCCCCACACAATTTGTAACCTTTATCTCACCTACAAACGACGGAGATGAACATCCCTACTGACCTTTCATGTCCTGCTTACCTCCATATAAAGGCAGCGATACTGGGGATAAAGAAAACATTTATGTGTTAAGCGGAAAACTCTTATTTGAAGGTCATCCGTGAACATCGAAAGACTCAAAAGTTAACCCAGGTTTCAGCGTGTCTCAGGCAACATCACGGAACATAACAACCTGCCAAACAGCCCTCTCATCCACCTCCCAGAGCCAATTTGGGGGCCCATCTCTCATCAGAGTCCCCAGTTGTGCCTCTGTTTCAGGATGAAAGACGGGAGAGATTGATGCGCTGCAGTGTAGCTTCGTCCCACGCCTGAAAGGTAATCCTGCCCGGCACTGGCAGGCCTGGACAGCAACTCTGTTCCTTTCAAACCCAGAGGCTAGCTTTGTTCTCCGTTTGTCTGTCTCACAGTGGGATATCTTCGGCAACTATCTCCCATATATCACACAGTATGGTCATGAATGCATGTAGATATGTGTGTATATATATACATATATATATATATGTATGCTTGTCATGTGTTGTTTGGTTTAGACACTTACCTGCACACTGACTTGAATACTAATGACATACCATGACATGACACTGACTGTGTGTGTGAGAGGGAGAGAGAGATGTTGAGAGCCAGAGAGAGTGAGTGTTTGAGTTAGTGAGATATTGAGAGGGAGTGTGTGTGTGTGTGAGTCTGAGAAGGGGTAAATTTGTCTCACAGGGGAGGCCCCATGTTTTAGGCATGTGCTCCAAACCCGTTGATTTCTCAATCGTATCTTCGTTCTACTTGTCTGGAAGCTCTCCATGGGGAAGGTTTAAATTATACACTGAAATTAAATTCATAAGCAAAACCAAAGGTGTTTCTCATCATTAATTTCCCTCCTTTTAATTACGATGTATGATGAATAATGGAAAATCCAATATTGTCACCCTCACCGCAAACGTCTGTGGAAGCATTGTAAGCCCCCCCCCCCCCCCCCCCCCCCCCCCCCCCCCCCCCAAGCACAAGTATTCTGCTAACCCAGCGAGGGTTTCTGGGGCTGGGGGCTGAGGGGATGAGGGGTGGGGGGACCATAGGAGGGTTGTCTGCCTGCCTTATTAATGAATTCTCTCATATCTTAAAAAAGAAAAATCAAAGTCCACCTCTTTGCTCTCCGTGAGGCTGGTTCTTGCCAGTGCTCTGACTATGAACCCTGATCAAACGACTGAAGCTTGATTAAAAGAGTTCACATTTTTCAAAGCTGACCCTTTTTTCGAAATCCTTCTCTGTCAAGTTTCTTTGGAAACTACTGTACGTGCGGTGCGATGACATGGGATGACAGGGAATTGCTTCTTTCGCTATAGCCAAACAAGGACATTACGGCAGTTGTTTCGCTTTATGAGCTGTAGGACCGTGGTGAGGGAAGTCAAGTGATCTCTGCCTAAGAGACGTGGGTGGAAGACCTGAGGGGAAGCATCAAGTCTCCTCCAGCAATATATCTTTTGGGGTATCCTGCTCTCAACTTGCTCGTGTTGACAAAAATATTGACAACCTTGGGTGATCTATTGTCATTAACCACTTTGGAAGGGAGATTTAAGAGCAAAACGCCCAGCCGTTTTTTTCTTCTTCCACAAACACGTCATGCCAATCGTTTCAGCAACCTGGAACATTATTTATTTACATTCTCTCCTCCCTGTGGGATGTGGTGAACCGTTACGCAGGAAGAACTAGGGCAGCGTGTCTGAATACACAGATAAACACACACACAGTCAGAGGCCCAATTCACTGTGGGGGTGGTTCTACAAAAAAAACCTTGTTCACGGCATCATCTTAACTTGGCCTCATGTGGTTTCACTTCTGCATCTTAGTTTTTCAGTAACTTTTGTTTATAGTTTTTGACATTTCCTATCAAGCCTCAAAAAAGATAGATTCAACTGACATTTTTGAATCTTAGCGCTGTCTTGAAAAAGTAGAATGTGACCCATGTAAGAGCCCCCTAAAGGCCGCCAGTCACTAAGTCATTTGTCGTCGTCTACAGGGACTCCTGTGTTTCCCTGCTTGTTGGACTGCTGTTGTAGCCTACTTTTCATTCAGGCTTTGCTTGGGCGGCTAGTTTTCTGCATCAGTGCCCAGCAAAACTACTCTGCATTCGATTGTCTACAACGTTACGTCTCGATAGTGATGATTTGACGAGATCCAAAACTCGTAAACGGAAATATCTGGCTACTACGTTGTCCCCGTCCTCTCCCGCTCGAGCACAGGGAATCCCTCCGCTCGTGACAGGAGAGAGGAAAAAAACCTTGGCAGCTGTCAGACTTTGTCAGGAATAAATCATGGGATATCTCAAAGCCCGATGGAGTAAAACAATACAGAATTAATGAGATGGCGTCCTTCAGGGGTACGTCGGACAGCTTTTGGTCGCAGTTGGCTTTTCAGTGGTTCCCTGCTCTCGCCTGGTGAGGTTTGTCAACTGATGAGATCTGATGAACACCTAGCCTACTAACTGTCTCACAGGATTGTCTCTGGGACTGACAGACATATACATACTGTACATTGGGTAAACGACTGTAAGCGGTAGTTAAAAAAGTTTGAAAACATAAAAATTAAAAAAACATTTGGGGGAAACTTTTTTAACGGTTAACAAAAATATTTTAACTAAAGTTTGTTTAACATCAGATTGTAAAGTGATGACCGGATGAGAAGAACTCCAAAGGTATCTTCAATTCTTTCATTCTGAGAGCTTTATGGGGGATCTTTTTGTCATTTTCTTTGACGTTGGTTGAGCCCTCTATGTTCATGTACATACTGAACATTTGAAGAAATCAGGCTACCAGATTAGGGGTGATTTCGAGACAAAAATGGGAGAAAGGTCAGAGTTGAGTGCGTGTGCATATTCATGCAGCTCTTCGCTTGTGTGGTTTCCTTCGTCATGGATTCCACCGTTGGTGACGGTTGAGCTCTTTCCAAGTATAGGTTCTGGCCTCAACATGAGTGTCAGGGACACGAAATTGCCTTTCAGGGTATTTAATATTTGAAAGTAATAGACTTGGTACATTGCCACAGATCTTGGTGAGAAGCATAGAATACATTTCACCCCATCTGACATGATTTGCTGATTAATAGTTGAATTCATTAATTGTTAATGAGGATGTGAGACTGCTGCTAGAAGCTATATTGGGATTCTAGCTCCCAGCAGCATTAATTACATAGGAGTGTTCAACACTTGATTATAATCAAGATAATTACAGAGAAGGTAGAGATTTATAGTTTTTTTGGAATTAACGTAGACTGCTAAAGAGAACACTTCTTATTTCCGATTTTCGGTAACCATTCGGGACGCCTGGACACTCTGACATCACAAAGTTTATCTGAAGTTGAAGTTAAAAAAGTGGGGTTTTGTCACTTCGGTGGGTTTTCATATGCCTCAAAGTTTGTTGCCTATTCTACCTTATAGAAACCTGTGTCAATAAATTCTTGCTTGTTCTTGGTTTTGTGATAGAGGTTTTGACTTTTCCAAACAAGAATCAATCAAAACAGGTCCTGACATGAGTTGTAGGCTTCTTGCAATTTAATCATCTTTTTACACAGCCAAGTTGTAACAGGGGTGTGTGAAGATGTAAATGTGAACGAGCGTCCCCAGATGTTCTTCTGAACTTTCAAAGAAATCCAATTAAAAATGGCAAAGAGAAAGAGACAGATACTTGCAGGGGGATCCATGGTGCCCTGTGCTCTCTGAACTAAAAACTATTTACTCACCTCGCCACCTGGAGAAATACGAAACTCCCTCAGCCGATGTGTAGCTTTGGTATTCTTTTTTTGTCGACGCTCAAAGTGAAAATTAAACGCCAGCATTGGGCTTTTTGGCGAATGCGAAGAGCTTATCTCATCGGTTTGTTTTAAGGAACAGAACTGTTCTCTCTCTAACCGACCGTGGGAAACAGAGGAGGAGAGGATGGGAGAAAGGAGAGGAAAGGGGGAGCAATACTCATGTACAGATATGTAGTTGTGTATTTTTACATGCTGTGCAGTATTCAAAGACATGAAGCACATAGAAAAAAACTGCACATTCTGTATTATTCATGTATCCTACCTTGAAAAGAAAATACCTTGACTGGTAACCAAGCATCTATTACGTCTTTATATCAGCAATATCATCTACCTTTAAGCTATGGAGGCAGACGGGAGTTCAGAGTGAGGCCAGTAAGTAACAACTAAACTGAGGTGTTGTATATTCATATCCCCGGTGGTTCTCCGGGGGGCTGTGTTCAACTATTATAAGGACCTGTAGGCCTATGTTCTTTGATGCTCCCAGTGGTTTTGTGGGACTGAAACAGTTGCGTAGTCTGGCTTTCTCCTCGTCTCCAACCCAATTACACAACCTCACACAGCTCATTCCCACTGATTTGGTGTCAGTTTAACAAGTGGAACGTTGATGTTTCCCCTGGCCTCTTTACCCCGACGCCTGACAAACTCAGCTGTTTCAGTTTCCTGTTTATAATTTGGTACCAGTATTCACCCCGTTTTCGTCTTGTTGCCATTTTTAGATCTCGTTTGAATAGAAAAACTTATTTTGTTGAAATATGTTAACTGTGAAGGAAATTGCATGTGATGTGTGCAATGTACTGTATAAGAGAAGTAATGGAATACTAATCTATTTCCAAACCCCGACTGAATTAATGAATAAGATTTAATCTATATATTGTACAAAAATAATACTCCCATGAAATTATCTTCACGAGCATGTGATTGTGAACATTGTATTAATAGAAATGTTGTAGTTTAGGCTACCTCACGTTTTACAGAAGACAGTACCACACCAAGTCTGAACATCTCTACATCACAAGAGAGGCAAGGTTTCAAACGCAGCTACAACAAAGCAAATTTCAAAAACAAAAGCCCAAACGTTAATTTTGCAGCGAGTAATCTACTGTGAGTAACGAGGACTGCTGGACAGTACCACGTGCAGTCACAGCCCCGTCTCTCGACTGCGGAACAAACGAGTGTCTTCTATTAAATCTGAGACAATTAGGCTTCCACAATACGTAATTGGTGTTCTGATTGGATGAAACAGCCTGATGGTGGGCCCTGGCAGGGAGGATGAGAGGGTGAAGGGATGGTGGGCCCTGGCAGGGAGGATGAGAGGGTGAAGGGATGGTGGGCCCTGGCAGGGAGGATGAGAGGGTGAAGGGATGGTGGGATGGTGGGCCCTGGCAGGGAGGATGAGAGGGTGAAGGGATGGTGGGCCCTGGCAGGGAGGGTGAAGGGATGGTGGGATGGTGGGCCCTGGCAGGGAGGATGAGAGGGTGAAGGGATGGTGGGCCCTGGCAGGGAGGATGAGAGGGTGAAGGGATGGTGGGCCCTGGCAGGGAGGATGAGAGGGTGAAGGGATGGTGGGCCCTGGCAGGGAGGATGAGAGGGTGAAGGGATGGTGGGCCCTGGCAGGGAGGATGAGAGGGTGAAGGGATGGTGGGCCCTGGCAGGGAGGATGAGAGGGTGAAGGGATGGTGGGCCCTGGCAGGGAGGATGAGAGGGTGCAGGGAAGGCCGGGGAGAGGACACTGGGCCTGAGTGGTCTAGATGGATCATCAATCAGCTAGATAATAAGATATCAAAAGCCCTCTTCTGGGAGCGAGGATGCCGCTAAGACAGGAAAGATGCACTTGCATTTACGTTAGCGCTCCACCCTCCTCCTCCTTTCTTCCTACTTACATGCTCCAAGCCTTAATAAGCAGGGAAGGGTGATTTACTTACTGCTCGGTTCCCTGGCAGCAGAGGAGAAATTCAGATGTCAGGTTCTGGGTAATACCCTCTGTTATCATATTTCTATAGACGACTGGCAGTTCAATTTTGCAGCTCAACAGAGCTTAATCCCAAGCAACGCTTTCTGAGAAGAAAAGATGGAGATTTTGCCCTCGGTGAATGTACTGAGGTACAATGTTGGGTCGTGTTTAAAGGTAATGAAAGCCTTGTGAAGAAAATATGCTTTAACAATTTTTATGAAGAAGCCACATTGTAATGTACACTTAGTTATCAGATTCTACTTATTGTAAACTCATTTATACAGCATTTTGAATCTGCATAGGAACATGTCTCTGCACTGTCAATCAAATTCACTGGTGTAAGTAAATACAGTATGTATATTTTATATTGTGTTTTTATATTTTCCAAGCCATTAGCTTCACTAGTAACGCTGTTGGCTAATGTTAACAATAACATTATGTCATGTAAAAAAACAAGATCCTTCTAGTATTCAGAATTTTTGTTACTAGGCAGAAAACTAAAAACACTTCCTGTCCACTTACCCCGTCAGAAAGTTAGAAAGACGTTAAAGATGATGATGATTACATCGATGATAAAATACATCTCGTTAGCAAAACCCATCTCTTTCCAGAGTCTCATCCAGACCATCCACAAGCTCTATCTATAGTTGGAGTGTCTTCTAACTGTAGGGTTGACTCTAAATCGGGCAGGGCACTGGGAAGGAGATCCGGCCTAGCCCTGCCATTATCCTGTGACAGTCCCTGCAACTCTAAAGGGACAAGCCTGCTAATTGAGGTCAGAAGATCTTTCAAACGGGACTTTAATATCTTTCTTTTTTTTTTACTCCGGGATCCTTTTCCTGCCAGGCACCGCTCTTTTATAACACAATGAAATGAAGACGTCCTCCAGGGGGGGTCTCCTCTGAAATTAAACGCCCTTTAATTCGACAGATTCCTGTCACCGGCGGACGGGAATGGACTCCCTCACCTGTCTCTAATACCAGGGAAGGTCTCTGGGCTACTTTATTCATTAATCAAGCCCATTATAGCTTCATCTGGGCCACCCCTGCCTCGCCAATCTCCTGAATGTGGACTTGTCAATCTGGGCCACCGTCAGCCTCAGTGATGCCTGGTTGTCTGCCTGTGCTTCAGGGACAAAACCCAGGGAAGGGAGGAGGCCTCTGTGGGTCTGCTGACAGTCAAATGGAGGTCTGACGGCTCGGAAATGGGATTGTGCCCCTTCCTTGTCAATCTCCATTGTTCGTTTGCATGCAATCAATATGCAAAACGCAGGGGAACCCATGTGGATGTGTGTACTAAAGACTGTCTGTGGGTAGCCTCTGTCTGAAACACTTTTGAATAGAAATCAAAGGGATTTGGTGCGTATTTGCAGTGCGGCAATACTTGTTATTCCGATGCATAATGCTCTTTGATGTAAAGGAGAGACATGGAGAGTGTGAACTTCTGAGAACGGAAATGTGGCAGACGTTCACATGGTCAAAACTCGTTGCCAAGGTGCTCGGCTGCCACAACAAGGAAAAGCAGGGGAAGCTCCTTGTTTTGCTCCATTTCCAAATTCCCAAGTGCTGCCAAACGTGATCAAGTATTTCAACTTCCTCCATTCTCCTCACACACACACACACACACACACACACACTGGACAACAGCCCAGCCTCTAGAATTGGGAGGATTTCCATCCAAGCCCCAGTGAGCGATACAGTCAGCCTCAGCAGAGATAAATCCTTCTCTATCGAGCCAGACCGTGGGTGCGAGGGTTAGGGCCCTCGGCCTGGCCGCCCAGACCAGCCAGCGCCCGGTAAAGAACAGTTAATTGACATTGACTTTGCATGTCTGCAAGACTCCAATAGAAAGCAGGGTTCCCTGCAGTCTGAGTGGTGTTTGGAGAGCAGCCAGGCAGCTGGAGATGAAAGGTCCCCCATGGGCCTGAATGCTAATGGAATTGATTTATTTCCCCATTTCCTCCGGTGAGACCTCGAGCCCAGCATCGCCAAGGAGCGACCAAGACTTCTCTGAGTGCTAAACAGTATGTTTTGCCCAACACAACAGCAGCTTTCTCTGTTTCTCTGTGGCGATTTGAGGATAATTTGCGGGTTTGTTTGTACACAGCACTTAGTCTTTATTTATTTGTTTATTTTTTAAGTGGATAATGGTGGTTATACGTTTTATGAAACCAGCCTTCCATTGTGTCTTTTGGGGTTTACAGCTTCACTTGAAACGGGTAACCCTTGTTTCCTGTAAGCCAACTTTTGAGGCAAAAGTATCGCTGAGCACATAACCATCTGTTGTAGTCTAAACTGTGGAAGATGATGTTCGTTCATCCATTAAATCAAGCTTCAACTGTATGCATGTGTCAGAAAAGTAACGTGTTGAGTTTTAGAAGATCCCCAGAAGTAGGGAGTCTGGCTGAGCGGTGAGGGAGTCGGGCCAGTAATCAGAAGGTTGCCGGATCGATTCCCCGCCGTGCCACATTATGTTGTGTCCTTGGGCAAGGCACTTCGCTCTACTTGCCTCGGGGGAAATGTCCCTGTACTTACTGTAAGTCGCTCTGGATAAGGGCGTCTGCTAAATTACTAAATGTAAATGTAGAAGTCATCGTCTCGCAAATGCTTCTCCGAACTGGCTTTAAAACAGTTAAGCGTTTATTGACTTATCACCACTCATATTAAAAAAATGCAGGGCAGATTTTGTTTCGTGTGTGTACTGGTACAAGTCATTCTATATCTGTTTAGTCACAAAAGGATGATTAACAAAGTGGAAGAAATGGATGGAGTTGCAACTAACCTTTCAGAAAGCAATAATGAACTTCAAAATACAGTGGAGAAGTAGAAGGAAACAGACTGAAACTATGAATAATTGCAAAAATTATCCCAGCAACCTTTAAACACCCTTCATTAAAACCAACACAAACCAACGGCTACCTGCTTCAAAATGTCACAGCAAGGCTTTATCATTGATTCATGTAAATGTCTGAATCCTAAACTATAGCTTTCTCCATGATCCTGAAAGCTATAATCCTAACTTGGAATACTTCCACCGTCTTTCGTGTGGACTGGTTTGATGTTCCAGGTTGCCTGATTCCCCTATCTGAGGCTCAATTACGACAAACAGACTTGGTTAAGAGAGAGGCTTCATTTGCATGGCTTTGATGTCTCTTTACCACCCATGCTGCAACATTTAACATTTATATTAAATCTATTGGACAAAGGGATCCAATCACTATTTGTACGACACAGTTCATTCTGTTCACAGCCCTTTGCTTTTATTGAATAGATGTCAAACTCCTTGGAAAATGTAAAAAATGCACAACAGCCATGTCGAGATGGGAAACGTAGTCAGTGACTGACAGAAAGAGACAGTTACAAGGGATACATGGTTAAGCCTTTGCACATGTACCTCATGCAGAGGAATCCGAGTTGACGGATTTGATGTGGATTTTCTGCTCTCCCAGAAGTCCTGTGTGCATCTAGCAGAGATCCATACAGTATCTGCCTCTGTTTGTGGATGTGTTTTGTGATTTACAGCACATGGGAACCAGCCATCTTCTTTTATGCAGAAACACAGGACGATGAACAATTCTATGAAATCACTTTATTCTTAGTGTGCAGTGATTCCATTTTGGCAGGGATGTTACAGACTAAAATATCTGTCTAAAATGGCATGCAGTGAGGCTAACAGGTGAAGCATTTCAACACAGAAGACACACGATTTTTTTACAACCTTGCCTACATTGCTCACCATAAGCATGCACACATTTGTCAACACAGAGAAGAGAGAGACAAAAGATAGGGATGGGTAAAAGGGAGAGGAGGAGATTTTACAATACAAAAAGCACCAAAATTAACACCAAATAAACATATTTCTGAAGTACAATCACCAGTGGACAGAAACAGTACTGGCTACAGACAATAAACTGCACCAGGATAATCTCAACACAAAGGACACGGGCAACAACGACTTAGCAAGAAACTTCAGACAGATACATTGAAATCACGACAAAGAAATATTTCTAAGTGCCAAATTTGTCAGGCAGTTTGTACCAATAGTTCCACAGTGAACTCAAATGAATGGGGGTATACCTTGAAAGACAATGCGACTTGAACAACAATTAGCCTTTCTGATATGGTATTTGTTTGAATGCAAAACAAATTCACATGCTGTAGTTTGTTTAAGCAGTTGCCAGTAAGACGTGTATGTGCTATGAGTGGGCAGAACTTGAATGAGGACACATTTTTGCTTTTGGTGACAGTAGTAAATCTGTAGCTGTGCGGATAATCGTTTGTTTTGAGCGTTTCTGTGGCTGACCAGTGGTGATCTGAGTCAGGTAGAGAGGATGCTACACAAGCTACCTAAGAAGAATATTTGGCAACTTTGTGCTGTTGGGACGTGCTATAGAACCATTGGGCAGTAACCCATGGACCCAACTAGGAAGTGGTCCATGGGTTTCTTACTACATAAGGAATTTCTTTTGAAAAAAAAAATATATATTTGGGGGGGAAAAAAAGGGAAGCTAGAATACCTGAGAATTTCAAATAAACAAAACATGAGTTAAATGAAAGTATAGAGTCTATTCTTTGGTTTAATAGAATAAAAAAAAATGTTTGGAATGCTGTTCATGTAAATGTGCCAATGATTAAGAGATAAGCGGTCAACAAGTATTGGTCTTTACTGTCTGTAGTTGCACATTAATAAAGTGGAGATTGAAGAAGGCAGTTCACAAGTACACATAAAAATCACGATTAATGTGCTGTATAAACGGCCTCAGTAATGCGGCCTACAAACATTCAGAAACATGGCAGGCGGTTGGCAGAAAGGGTTGAGCTTGCTAGTCATGCTGAATCCTTTTCTATGTCCTGTCAGCTCACAAGTCCAAAATGACAGGTTTCTAAAGGCAAACTTTGCAGCTACAGTACATACAATTAGCTTCATCACAACTCTAATACAAACTCTGGCAGTAATCTTTTTTTAATAGCATTTGCGAAAGGGCAAATGTTAGTGCTTTGTAAGCAAACGAGGAATGTTCTGAAAGCCGTTAGATTGTAGTTACGTTAATGTTTTAGTTTGATTCTTGCTTCTGTGCGAATCAAAACTGTGATTAAAGATACGTTTTACTATCGCATCAATGTCAACAGTTTTTTTTTTTTTTTTTTACCGCTTGCTATGGATAAATTCCGTAGCCTATATAAAAAAATCTATTTAGCAAACTCACGCTTTTCGCTCATCCTTAAATTTAACGAGGTTCTTTTCTTTACATGGCAGGCTAGATAGCTATTAACATTTACTTGGTCACGTATCAACTGTAGCCTAAATAGGCCCTTATAAACTGTGTCCCCAGTAGTAGAACATCAAACCACAGCCTCGGCTACTAGCAACAAAGGCATCATCGCTACAGTGATGTCGTAAACAGAGCAAAGTCAAATGGAATGTCTAAAATATTTGGAATGTTCCAATAAGCCACGGCTGAAAGAACGAACAAAAAACACGCTTTTAATGAGGGATAGTTAAGAGAGTCTAGCATTTTATCATGCGGATCCTGATACTGGATCTTCACACTGTAGCTTGTCTTTACTAAGACCTCCATTGCACACAAGTGCATTGAACCCCTGGGAAAAGAGGCACACGTATATCCATGAAGAATCCCAGTTCCCCACAGTATAACTATCTGTTTTTCTGGAATGCAGATAGAAAAAAAGGTTCCTGTCTTGCGCTGCACATTTTTCTATCACAACACGACAAACAACTGCTTCTGTCTTGTGTTTTCCCATTTAAAACTAGCATCGTATTTCTATTCTACAAGGACACACACTGGTTTGTTTTATATATAACGTGCGACCGAATACATTAAACAAATACTCCATCGCCACCTCTTCACTTCCACATCAACGTTTTTCTCAAACACTTCTGACTAACAAAGGCATCACTGTAACTAGATAGACAATGCCGTATCTTTACATTGACTGTCGCACACTACAACATAAGCTTGGAACACATAACAGTGAAGATTGTCTGTTCTTGCTGATCCAGGTATGTTTTCCCCTGGGTTTATCAACGGACACAGCACAACTTCATTTACAATATATTGCACCATTGTCACTGTCTGTTAACACACGCGTGTTCACAACATAGTTGTGTTTGCGAAAGATCGAAAATCTCAAATAAGAAATATTTACAAATATGGAAATGAGAAGAGAAAAGACATAGCCCTCTACGTCCGATTGAGTTGGCCTGCTGGGTCTGATCCTTCAGCAGGGATCAAGACACACAGCCATTCAAAGGTCTGGAAAAGCACAGGAATAGCTTGTGAATCTTTACAGTAAAACAGGATGTTAGAAATGTTGTCCAATTGTTGTGTGACGATCGTTTTAGTTTGTTTGTTGAGGACATCTATCATCTCATGAAAGAACAGTTATGACACTTATTCATGTATAGCCCCACTGTACATGGTTGTGAGTTGATGGAATAAATTATGAAATCCAGAGTTATTGCCTCAAATATACATGTATTTCACTTCACCGTAACAAATAGGCGGATATTTGTTTATGACCTGTACTTCACAAAAATTAACAACTGCATGCTTGAGAAACATCTTGTGTCGAATGAAGTATCAATTTCCTTTCTAGCTAACAATGTTGATACTCTTACTAGTGGTCATATTTCACGATTGAATCTATGACACTACAGTACAGGAATGTAAGTCCCATAATGGACAACCATTAAAATGTATATTTATCTACATTTGTGTGTGTATATATATATATATCAATATTTTCCCGAACATAATATAATTCAATTAAATTTTGATATGATTTGGAGAATTTCTTTAAAGTTAAAAATATGGCTTATACTCTTAGTCATATACTGTATAGAGTACTCACATAGACGTTGCTTTTTTTGTGGTCTTTTCTTTTTTTACCAGAGGCTATTTACAAACAAAAAGTGTTGTTAATGATTCATCAGATCCCATCAGATCACTAAGACCGAGAGGTTTTGATAACCTGGCGTAAGATTTATCTTTGAGTCGAGGCACTCGGGCGATGAAGACGTTACAGAAAATAAGCTTCTGTTTTCACCTGTCACATCAACAATGGTGCCTCACCCTAGACGTGAAGAATGTAACAACTACATTGACCCGATAGATCAACTCAAAGACAAATCCTACGACACGCTGCCCAGATCCAGACATAGAATCGTGATTGAAGGAAGGATGGAGTTGGGGAGAGGGGGGGGGGCATGGGTGAGAAGGCGGTGGTGAAAACGGTTGGACCTCAGGGTTAGAATCACGTTACAGTAAGAGGTGAACGATCTCGACATGGCTACTTCTTGTTGAACATGTCGACCAGAGAGCCTGGGAGGAACTTCATGACTGTGTCCACTATGCTCTCCTCTTCCTCTTCCTCGTCCCCACAGCCTGCAGGGACGGCTTTCTTAGCGCGCGTGAGGCTTCCCTCCGATGCCTGCTCCATGGCAGCCTGGGCCTCCGCCTCTTTCTCCTCCTTCTTCTTGATGCCATACTGCAACACAGAGAGACACCAGCTCAGACAGGACACACCAGTACTGCAACACAGAGAGACCCCAGCTCAGACAGGACACACCAGTACTGCAACACAGAGAGACACCAGCTCAGACAGGACACACCAGTACTGCAACACAGAGAGACCCCAGCTCAGACAGGACACACCAGTACTGCAACACAGAGAGACCCCAGCTCAGACAGGACACACCAGTACTGCAACACAACCTTTGGGGAGGTTGTGTAAGGTGTGAGGAGTGTGTGTGGTCTTTGCCACTGATTATGCTGTAAATATACAAGAGAGTGAAGGTTTAACTGCCCTGAAATGGATGCAATTTGGCCAGCCAAGATACTTCATGTAACAATAGTCTGGCAGACAGCCTGCTGGCTCTCTTGAAAAAGCCAGGCGTTAGCCAAGTACAACACAAACCTTGTGGCCTAATTTCTTCATGAATAAAACTCTCAGTTTCAAAAGCAAGATGACCGGCAGGAACAATTCAATGTCTCAGGGACCAAACAGATTCAAACAAAAACATGTAACGTAACGTGCACCAAAATGAAGTACTGTACTCTACAGTGTGACATTAACCAGGTCGTTTCCCCATTTAGTGAGAAAGACTGAGCTGCCATTTTGGACCTGTCTGTTTAGTCTAGGGATGAGTCAGACTCTCCCTTTACCCCTTTGCTGCTCTTCTAAGTATAAATGACATGATTATGGACCAATAAATATCTTTAAGGATGGCAGTACTTGGCACTTGTAGCCAGTGAGGATATGCTACAGTATGTGATTTATGAGTTTAGTTTGTGTGGGTATTCATGTGTGTAATTGTGAGTGCATACGTGTGTGTGTGTGTCTATGTTCAGTGGTAGGAATGTTGTTGGTATCCACTACAGGTTTTCGTGCAGAACATGTGTTAGTTAAGGTGGTAGGGTTGGGTTTGCCAGGGGGGGGGGGTTCCTCCAATGCGTTCTGCAGAGAAGGGAGACTGGCGTTGGTCGCGGTTTGGAATGGAAGGGAGAAAACAGGCAGCATGATTTGAAAGACTAAAATAAAAAAACGTAGTTAAGGCGCCAGGCGTGTGTTGCTTAGGCGGCAGGCGTGTGTTGGTTAGGCGGCAGGCGTGTGTTGGTTAGGCGGCAGGCGTGTGTTGGTTAGGCGGCAGGCGTGTGTTGCTTAGGCGGCAGGCGTGTGTTGGTTAGGCGGCAGGCGTGTGTTGGTTAGGCGGCAGGCGTGTGTTGGTTAGGCGGCAGGCGTGTGTTGCTTAGGCGGCAGGCGTGTGTTGCTTAGGCGGCAGGCGTGTGTTGCTTAGGCGGCAGGCGTGTGTTGCTTAGGCGGCAGGCGTGTGTTGCTTAGGCGGCAGGCGTGTGTTGCTTAGGCGGCAGGCGTGTGTTGCTTAGAAGGGGCAGGCGTGTGTTGCTTAGGCGGCAGGCGTGTGTTGCTTAGGCGGCCGCCTTAACTCTAAAGTGCTGCGGGAAACCCTACACTATAATAACGAGCGACAAACGCTACTGATACAAAATCGTCTTCCATTAAAACATCTAATGGCTGACTATCAGTATTAAACTTCACAGCCAAATCAACCTTGAGTTACTTTTTGATATTTTAGAAGATAGTCCTCTAAGGAAATATGAGAATCTCTTTGAGGCTTGAGCAACGAGGGGATCCATTTCTCGTTGTTTCTTTTGAGCATCACAGACTGCTATTCGCGAAAACCCAACAGAGACTGTCTCAGTTCACCACAGTCAGTATCACAGCTCGCACAGTAACAGGTCAACAGGGAAGTAGTCAAGTTTCGTATAAATTCTGCAGCGAAAGAGCCTCACGGCAGCTTCATCTCCACCGGAGAGACGATCCTTCCTCCTCTCCCAGCTCACAACATGACCTCTTTGCATAGTGGGTGATTTCCTTCAAACTAGGAAGTTGAGGTTGAGTTCCATCTCATTATGGGTCAATCTTACGCTGCTCCACACACTGGTGACACCAGATCATCAATAGTACAGACCTATTGATGTACATCAAGCTTTGTTGAGTCTTGTTGAAAAACATAAACACCAAATGTGGGGGAGGGGTATAACTCATTGGTTGGGAATTTGTCTGGACATCAAGATGTCACAGTTGTATACCTGTATGGAACTTTGACTAAGGGCATCTGTAAATATAATTAGATTGCCAAATATGAATGTAATATTGGTAGCTTGCATAGGAGGGAGTCTGGTGGAGTTGCATAGCTGTTAAATATATGCAGAACCAGGTCAGTATGTGCGGAGGATGACCGCTGATTTCATCCCTCCTCATCCTTTCCCCCAACACCCTTCGTGTAAAAACTCATCCCTGAAATCATCCACTTCCACTCGCACAGTAGCCACAAACGATATTGACGAGCTTCATTTGTTCAATCGGATGTGTTGGACCGGGGGCTCGAAAACCATGGATCCACCACCCAGAGGTCCTCCTGATGATGATACTTATGGAGTCAGGTGGCTGAGCGGTTAGGGAATCGGGCGTGTAATCAGAAGGTTGCCGTGCCAAATGACGTTGTGTCCTTGGGCAAGGCACTTCATCCTACTTGCCTCGGGGGGAATGTCTCTGTACTTACTGTAAGTCGCTCTGGATGAGAGCGTCTGCTAAAATGACAAATGATAAATGTAAAATTTTAAGGATCCTGAAGTCCTTGTCCGAACAACCGCAGCCCTTCAGTGTTTTTATCTTCTTTCTCTCCCTCCTTCTCCTGTTTGCTCTTCCTTTGGCCTTCCTCCTCCTCCTCTCTCCGGGTTGTGCTAACATAAGCTGGCGTCGGCTGAAGGGAAGACAGCCAGGCCCAGACAGTGTCCGGCCTGAAAGTGCAGAAAGTGCTCCCCATAGCTTTGCTGTCATTCCTGTCTTCTGCCCCCCAAAACGGGTATCCTCAAGGAGGATTCAACTTCACGTCCCCAAAACGGGTATCCTCAAGGAGGATTCAACCTCACGTCCCCAAAAACACGACTTTTTGCAGTGGGGGGGTAACAAGTCAAACCATAAAAGTGAAAACTCAACGCTTAAAGAAACTGCTAGTTTTCTCAAACAAGTTTCCCACATGGGATTAAGAGTAAATAGATACCATCCGATAGGAAAACAGGATGTATCCAACTGCTGCACTTCCTCAAATATACCTTCAAACTAACATGAAAGTAAAATACTCCCTAAAGTAGAATTCTCACATGTGCTGCATAGTTGGTTAGCTGGCAAACTCCGAGTTTGTGTCACGATGAGTCACGTCGGTGCCAAACGGCCAACCGGATAGCGGGTATAAACAGTACATCAGATTCATCATCCACGTGGTGGTGTGTTTACCTTGTCTCTAATCCCCTGTCTGACATTTTCTCTCTCCGCTTCCATTTTTGCATATTTCGCCTTCCTCTCTTCCTCCTGTTGTTTCAACGCTTCCTGTCTCTCCTCCTCTTTCTTCTCCGCGTCTGGGTCTTTGTCCTCTTTCTCCTCTCCACCCAGCATCTTACCCATGTCTTTGGTGGCCCCTGTTGAGATAAGCGACAACAACAAGAACATAAGTCAAGATTCAGACATTCGTAGACTCTTTTGTGGGGGGAAATGATTGGACGGAATTCAATCAGCCGGTGATGATAGATACACATACACAGAAGTGTTTTCATTTGTGTTGTGCCTCTTCATCCGCGGCGCTACGCAAATATCAACACGTCTGAAGTCACAGAACACAAAGCAACAGACTGAACCCGAGCCCGAGGATCACACGATGGGAGAGAAGCAGAGGTGAGCGACACAGATACAGCCCTGTATCACAGAGCCTGCTGGAAAAGCATCATTAAATCCCCCTAAAGGGTTGCTTGCATTAGCGTGCTAGGCCCCTTGCTAACTTGGACAGAAGCTTTCATGACGTGCTCAACAACGTTCTAACTGGACAGTAGGATCAAGACGTGAGAACAAAGGGCTTTGTTGTGGTTTAGAGTTCTATAGTACATGCAGGATTTGTAGATGGTTGATAAAAAACGTTTGATAATAAACTTATTAGATCGTTCCTGCAGCCATTGATCCCTTAGCCTGGCTGAGCTTAACTTCACATGCCAGAGACGGAGAAGGCAGACTACAGCAGCAGGCACGTCTTAGTCAACAGCACATCCATTGGACTGGAAAATATATGGACTGGCTTCTGGGGTTTTGGGGTATTGGGACGGTGATGGAGTGGCATTATGGGTAAGGTGGGGGCTTAAGGAGGGGGTAAGGTGGGGCAGTATTCTGCAAAGCAATCTAATACTGTATCTAGGCATTTCCTCTGATGGAGATAAATATTATCATTTGACATTTGAGACATTTCCATGCTGTGGACTGAAATAGATTCACGAGGCAGGAACAAATAATGGAGGAGTTTGCATCCGTCGTGTCACACAGATGGTTGTTTAAGTCTGAAGGACTGGTGATCTTAACGGGTATTATAATGCCAAGGTTCAGTTCTGACACCTGCTTTTTCACCCCGCAGTTACTGAACTTTCTAACTTTTTCCCCGTAATTATGATGAAAGGCTTTGCTCAGCTTGCAAAAACATTCCATGATACCAGCTGCTAGGAGCATACTGAGAGAAAATCACATTAAGTACAGTTCCAATTTGAATATTACTCAGTTAATTGGGTTGCCCCGGTGGTTCAGTGGATAAGTGCATATAGCACATGGGTTGAGGCCTTATTACAGTTGCCTGGGTTCAAATCTGGCCCGGGCACTTTTCTGCCTGTCGTCCAATGGGTTTCCAGTATCTCTTTACCCAAATTATACAATTATATATGAATGTAGCACTACCCCAATAAAGGAAAATTCCACGCAATGAAATTAAAACATTTGGAGAAGAACTCACAGTCAACTATGAGCTTCCATACAGCTTTCACTACAAAACGTACAAGTACAAAAACTTTGCTGGAGAGGATGTATGTTTAAGAAGGTGGCGTCTCCAGAGAGCGTTCACACTACACTGAGGTCTGCCACGAAGCATGTCCGCTCGTAAGACAGAGTAAGAGAAGCGACTTTTCCCTTCAAAAGTTATCCCTTCTTTTCCTTCACGTGCTGGAGCCACGCCAGTGGCCTCGTCCGGTCCAGCGAACCCACACTTCCACACCGTGACACTCCTCTCTGCCCCAACTCGACGGAAATTGATTTTAATGAGGACTGTGCCTCCCCAACGGCCTGGTGTTCCCATCTCTCTCTCTCTCTCTCTCTCTCTCTCTCTCTCTCTCTCTCTCTCTCTCTCTCTCTCTCTCTCTCTCTCTCAAGCCTTCCTCCCTCGCCATTAACGGCTTCCGTCTTTTGCCAATCTGCGCACGGTTTCAGCGAGCCAGACTGCGACACTCTCCAGAGGAGAAACCCAAAGACACGGCCATCTGCCTCCGACCAGGAGCTGATAGGAGCCTGCCATGACCTTGGAGCAGCTGGCTGATCCTCGACGTCCTGTTTTGGGGAGGAGTATGAGTAAGGGGGGGGGGGGGGGGGGGAGAGATCTCTGCTCATTGTGAACTGGGCTCGGCTAATTAATAAACACAGCTCGTGTGCTTGGTTGTGTTGGCATCTCACAGTGTTGGACTCTGAGGTTTCCTGTGTCTTCCTTGTCAGCACTGCTCAGTGTCAGTGTATTGATGCGATATTCAGCATCAATGGGCTTTACCCTTTTGGCAGTGCATAGCCCATAAGGCTTTGGAGTGGATGAAAAAAAGTGGACAAATTGATGGAATTTCTACTTTAATCCGTCTACTTTAATCCGATTTAAATCTACATGTATGTGACCAGTGTGATTGCTGTCTTTAACTATAGCTAGGATGATGACTTTACAGTAAATCTTATGTCAAAATATGTCAATGTAACAAGGGAACCATTCTCTCATGTCTGCATATAAAAACAATTCTCACGAGAATAAAGTATTTTCCTGTCTAAATAATTCCACAAGTTGTCTTTACAGAGTAGTTGGCACTGTCAGTGTTTTCCCTACAGCAAATCTTGAACCAGTGGACATCGCTTGTCAATCTATCCATGGTTGCTGAGGACCCGGGGATTATTTTTGCAGAGACACATTCATTTTGTTTTTACAGAATAAGAGCAGACATTTTTCGGAACAGGAAATCCACTGCAAACCCACAGAGAAGTCTTGTCAAACACTATTATGTTGCAATTAATACAAATGAAAAATGCTGGAGATCTGCACTGCATGCAGAAAAACAATTTATACAGATAGGGCCTACTTGTTAGTTAGATGCTTGTTTTCAATAGGCTATTGTATTTATTACACCATCTGCATCTAAACACCTGTCCTCCATATAGTGTGGGTAAAATGATATGATATTTATTTCCGAATCACTTTCAGTCTAGCGCACATTCTGTTGTTTCTCCTGGTACGTAGGCCTACGTCGCATGGCTAATCTCCGCTCTCGAGGCTAATTAGCTCGTCTGATTGTGACAAAGTTGGTGCTTAGCAGGCAGCATGACACACCAACCGTCCCTGAAGTCTTGCGTTACTGATCGCTGCCAGCTGTGTCATTTGAATGCTAAAGGAACCGCTCCAGTGGTTTTGCTTAGACCCCAGAGTCTCAGTCGGTGCCAGAACGTTGCTTACAGCGTGAACAGAACAACATATTCAATGTCAGTTCCGGCCTGAGAGTTAATTTTAGACGAGATGGCCCAAGGTGATGAATATGAGGAAAGACAGAATCATGAAGACTGGATCTCATACTGAGATCATGGTTGTCCTGAGTTATACAGATAAAAAATCTCACGCTAAACTTTCGATAAAATTTACAGGCCTGTGTTAAAGTGGTCTAATGTGAATATCAAATCTGTACATTTTAAGTACATTTACCACTGTGTAGAAACAAATAAATAAAAAGAATTTATGTTAAGCTGTAATTTACTGTAATTTACTGTAATACTCTTACATTTAAATAAGGTTGAAGTTTAGCCTAATCTTGTTCTGCTTGGGGTAGCTTAAAGTTTGGAGTGTTACGTAAAAACTTTCTGTGTCAGTGAGTGAAGGAGAGGAGGAACTGGCCTACTTCAGTGTGTGTGCGCATGTTTTAGCGAGCAACTGCATTCTTTTTCTAGAGTAGGTGACAGTGTGTGGGTGTGTGGATGTGGTCTACTGTAGGTGAAAAAGAACAAAATGTACCATTACTGGCAGAATGCTGGTCCTGAATCTCTGTGGATGTCTGTTTGTGTGTGTGTGAGAAAGGGAGGAAGAGAGAGAGAGAGAGAGAGAGAGAGAGAGAGAGTGAGAAAAGCAAGGGAGGGGAAGAGAGGAGGAAGAGAGCAACAGAGAGATTGTTGTCAGAAAGAGAGAGAGATCGATAGAGAGAAGAGAGATCGAAAGAGATAGAGAGAAAGAGAGAGATCGAGAGAGAGCAATAGAGAGAAAGAGAGAGATCGAGAGAGAGCAATAAAGATCGAGAGAGACCAATAGAGAGACAGCGACGGATAGAGCAACAGAGAGAGACAGAGAGAGAGACAGAGAGAGAGAAGACTTGCTGTCCCAAGCTGCAGGAGAGTGGGACCAGCGGCTCAGCAGCAGGGAGAGTCACGTTGGCCCAGCCAGAGCGAGCAAGCAGCAGGCCCTGGACAGCCAGCCTCTTCTCCTGAATCTGTCTCAGGCTTGCACCTGTCCCAGGGCTAGGCCCAGCCAGCACCACCACTACCAGGGCCCCCCTTCACGCCGAGCCCTCCCATCATCATTAACCTCCGCCCTCAGGCCAAGCAGGAGGGCCGACGTGCTCTCGAAAAAGAGCTTTGAAAGATTGAGTCTCTGTTCATTGTGATGGGAAGAACAATACAGGCTAGATGGAGGAGAGGAGGAGGGGGGTTGTTTTGCGAGCAAGCAAATAAACGGGAAATGGAGTTGTGAAGAAGTAGACAAATCTGTATAGGAATGACAACTTAAAGTGAGATATCTGCAGGCGTTATCTGACTTGGTGTTGTCGAAGAGATGGGTTGGAGATGATCAGACAGGTCGACCTGGCTAATATTGCTGGTCGTGGCACGTTTGTCATAACGGTCGTCACGGCACCCATCGGCATGGTTTCTTCCTGTGTCCTCCCACACTGGGATTTGAACCTGGATCCGCTGGCTCCACGCATACCGACTACACCCTCTGCAAAGGCCGTGTGTAAACCACCTGTGTCACCAAAAAGCTAGAGCTTTGTGGGTGTGGGTGGTCTGTTTTTTTTTACTGAGGAGTGAGTTAAACCAATCCAACTCGGTTACACAAGCAGTGTTAAGATGATGTCTCGAATGCAAGATCTTGTAATCAAGTTATTTGGATCAACCGTCCCTGTAAATGCAACTGTGCTCTATAAGAAGGTGGACGGACGGCTGACTTCAACATCAGCTCAGACTGTATGTGGTCGTGAGTTTAGCAGCTCCATGGATGAAAAGAAAAAAAACAGCAGAGGGTGAAGTTGATTTACCATTTAGATTGGAAGAGCCAGATTCATTTCCTATCTTAAATTCCTTAAAGCAATTTCCCGTTCTCGGACTCTTTCCGGTTCTTTCTCTTCCAGCTGTGATGATGCACTGGCTCTGCCTCCAAACCTTGCAGGGAGTAACTAATGGTCCTATCTGGAATTGTACATCTATCACGACGGGGAGGGGAATAAATGAGTGAAAGAGTGCCCAGAAGGCTGGAAATAAGACCAGGGTTTTATTTTTGTTTTACTTTACATTTAGTCATTTAGCAGACGCTCTTATCCAGAGCGACTTACAGTAAGTACAGGGACATTCCCCCCGAGGCAAGTAGGGTGAAGCGCCTTGCCCAAGGACACAACGTCATTTTGACACAGCGGGGAATCGATCCGGCAACCTTCTGATTACTAGCCCGACTCCCTCACCGCTCAGCCATCTGATTCCCACTTTACAAACAGGAGACCAGGGCATGAGAGCAGGGCCGCGTGATATAGTTAATCTCCTGGAGTAGAAAGAAAAGGGAGGCCGGATGCACATCAATGTAACTCTTTATCGCTCATCAACCGTCGTTATCACCGAAAAACAGCCGCAAGGCCTTATGATGACCAGGGCAGCACTGTGGCTATCACCCTCAGTCGCACCAGAACCAAGGACGCATCAAACGTTTCTTACCCGTCAACGCGGGTCACTGACGGCCTATTGTCACCTCATCAATACAACCCAAACTCAGATTTACGTCGCGTCCACAAAGTCACGGGTACAGTCGTGTATTTCTGGCCACAGTCGTCGCACCGGAGGTAATGCTATCTTCCTTTAAATAGAGTTCATCTCTCACGTCCCCCCTCCGCCTGTTCCAGAGGTGCGTCGCCTTCAGCTGAGCGAACCACGCCAGGGATGGTTCACTTGGTGGCCTGACAGGGATCATCGAGGGCCGTTTCCAACCTTCATAATCCATTACACTCGTGTCGCCGGGTAACCAGTCACCCTGGAGACGCAGGGGGTTACACAGCTACGAAACCAACCCCACAGCATAGAAGATGAAGGAGACACTACAGAGAATGAGATCAAAACGATGGTTGCGCCCGGTCAAATCAACGATACGTTCTTGAGAGCTTTGAGAGAAGGTCTTTAGTGTGGAGTGTAAACTCTAATATCAGTTTCTGATATGATCTGACACACCTATTTAAACTACAATATACATTTACATTTACATTTATTCATTTAGCAGACGCTTTTATCCAAAGCGACTTCCAAGAGAGAGCTTACAAAAGAGCATAGGTCACTGATCATAACAACGTGATAGTCCCAAACATTGCAAGTAGCCAAAACATGAAGCATACATTGTGAAAAGCTAAACAAGTGCCAAAGGGAAGACCCATAAGAGCATGCAGTTATACAAGTTACAAATTAAACAACATGAACCACAAAAGTGCAGGACTGTACCTGTAGAAGAACAATCAACAGTAAAATATTTCACAGCGAGTACAACACTTAACTTCGTTATATCTAACCTAAAAGAGCAACAAGTCACTCAATAAGAGTCATTGTGATCCTGGAGGATGTTAACTAACAAGTCCAGCCAAGCATTCTTAAGTGCCGTTGTACTCCCGGAACAAGTGCGTCTTGAGCCTTATATATATATATATAGCTGTAAGTGGTTCAAAAAGTTTGCAAGTGAAATCAAGCTATTATATTTGCCTATCATGTAACACTCCATCTGCCCTTCTCAATCCCAAACCCAGTTGACAATTATAAAATGCAGCCAATTAGAACTGCTCATGCAAAACAATTTATGCATTAGCTTGTTAAAGCGGGCGTACAGCTATCTTACAAATTGTTCCGAACCTAATAATAATTTCTGTGTGTTGGGGTTGTGTATATACATTGTTGTTCCATCAACAGAAAAATGCTGATAATGCTAAGGTTTTTCCACACAAACACAGTCTCCATCCATCAAGGTAAGGACATAAGGACATAATGAAGAGATGTTTTAATAATCTTACCCTTTCTTTTCTTTCTTTTCAAATCAGTGTTCCAACACCTCAGGAAGAAACACTTCCTGTAGTCAGTAGGCTACCTGTTCAAGTTACCACCTTCAAAAGCTGACAAGTTTAGGCTAGCAATTAACAGTTAAATTCGTTATCTCATTTCATACATTTCCCAGAGGTGTGGCATTTTGATGGAATGTAGAAATCAGTTTTTAAAGTGAGGACTACAGAAAACAAGCTACGCAACACAGAGGCAATAAATTATCACAAAGACATTTATGTTATTTTGATGTTGAGTAGTAGAGAGTGGAGTCTTTATCCAGATCAAGAACAGAGGATGTAATATCTATGTTATTTCTCCTCCTTTTATGTTTTAGTCAAAATAATTGGTAGGCCTATCATTTAGAAAACCATCTTTCGTTTGGTAATGTTTTCTTAGCCTACCTCTATTCTGACTTGTGTACCGAGTCCGACACCTGGATTTCTGTGTGCGTGCTGCAGTGGCTGTTTGGCAAGCTCAGAAGAGCGCCCTGACATGGAATTCTGCCTGCATCGGTTTGTGTTTTCGGTTAAACACATTTACAAGCGTTGATTGGGATACTGCATTTTTTTTTCCGGGATTATCAATCTAAATTAATGGACTGACTAATAAAGTAAATTGTTCAAACTCAAATTTGAGATTTTACTGGGGCAAAGCAGATTTATACTGGGCATGTGCCCCAGTAAAAAGGGTCTAACGATGCCCCTGGCCGTAGGTTTGGAACCGTTCAGGTGAGAAACATCGTGCCGACTCGCTTCCAGCAGCCTCCTTAGAAAACACCCAGAAATACTTTCCTTCTTGACAACGACTTTCAGCAGTCAGAAATGAGAATTTGCATATAAAGCCGAAACACGTTCAGATGTTCGGACTTTCAAAAGGCATTTTGGCAGCGCGGAGCAGTGGTCCGGAGTCATCCATTTTAGATTGGCATTTGTTGTAATTATATTTTCTGCATGAGTGAGAGGGCTGGTGCTGGTCTCATTCCAGTTCAGCACAGAAGGGAGTTATTCCATCACTACTGTATAGGCCTGCCACTCTCTGCCTGACAGTTTTGCTTTTTGACTCTCTTCTCAGTCATTCCTTAAGGAATAACTATAAATACCAAAACCTCATTGTTTTTGCTAAGTCTAAGGTTAAAACTCATACACAGATGAATGCATCAATTATAATATTGATTTTGACAAATCTGCTTTGCAGTACCACGATTTCTTTATCAGATAAAGCAGAGATGAAAGAGAAATAAAATATATGATCAATTCAACTGGCAATATATAGGTGTAAATTGTATTCTATTATATTTATGAAAATGTATTCAGTTATTCAACAATATTTTGTCCTTTTTCCCGCAATAAGATCAACAAACTTGTCGTCCCTCTTTAATTCAACCTTCTGGCCTATGGAGGAACTACAGGAGCGCACCCATCTCCTAGGGCAACAGGCATTATCATAAGTAGCCTATTGAAGAACACCATACCGGGATCCTCTCAGGGAATGGATTTTTCAATACGATACACGTTGAATACTAAGCCCCCCAGACTCAAGCCCCTTCCTCTCCTCTCAGCGAAGGCTCAGCCCCGAGCCCCCGGTTTCACCTCCCGCCTCCGCCGAGTCGTCAGGCGCTGTGATTCCCTCCTGGCAGCTAACGCCCGTGCCTCCGTTAGCTTTCGGAGAATCATTCCCAATGAATCTGTAAGCCGACCCCGTGGCTCCGTCTCTGACTAATCACCGTCTCTTTGACAACGCCGCAAATCTCATCGATCGCACAGGGCAATCTGATCTCTCTCTCCAAAAAAAACAACACCATTATTTAAACATGAGGGGTTTCTGTGTGTGTGTGTGTGTGGGGGGGGGGGGGGGGGGCGGATGGGGGGCAGGCTAAGTGTGTGATATATGAAAATCCAATTTATGCCAATTTTCTTCACAACATGTGGGAGCACTGAGAGTATCATCTCAGAACCTGAAAGGTTGCTGCATGTCTGTGTGCAAAGTCTCCAGAGATCCACAACATTCTCCACATAAAAATATGTGGATTAACATTATGTATCAGTAATCTATCCATGAAGATGTATTGTACCTTCCAGAGTTTAGTTTTTAACCGTATCCGTGGCAGTGGGTCTTACTGACAGAATAGTAGTTTCTCTGTTTTACTTGTGAGTCATTTCTCCCGAGTCTGAAAGATAGGCTACTTTGCTACCATCCTTCATGTCTTTCTCCTTCAGAACCGTGACGCCACACTATAAAAGTGAGATATTGGTGAGATATTATGTAACATAACCTTTTATGTCCTCTGCTTTAAAAAGTGGCCTAAATAATCCTCTGAAGCATAGGCCTATTGTTCTTTAAACATCAAGAGCAGGAAGATTAGTTTCAAACATGAGAAAACATTCATGATTATGTTGCTGTGAAAATGTTAAACATATATTTTGAACAATTACTAACTTGAAGATGTACAGCATATTTTTCCCCCATTTCTAAGTTAGCCTCAACAATTCTTTACATATATCCCCAAAACGGTTAACAGCTACCATTTGACCCCCCCCCCCCCCCCCCCCCCCCCCCCCCCTTCAGTACACGCCAGGAACGCCACACCAATAATCACTCTGGGTACTTTGAAGTGTTTCTCTGAGAGAGGAAAGCTCTGTATGAAGGTCATCAGGGAGCCCCATTCAGTTCGCCATAGCTGGGAGGACGTCCAGCTCTAAATGTCAAACACAAAATCCCCCAAGTCAGGCCTTGACGGAACTGCGACTGGTCCCAGAGATGACAGAGACAGAACTCAGAGAACACGGTGGCTTTAAAGATGATGACTCGTGTGTGTATGTGTGGCTGACCTTGTCCTGAAGACAAAGAGCTACTGACAGTATCCAGATCTGTGGGCTCTATTTATGTTCCACCTTATCGAAACACCTTCCTGAGTCCTCAAGCAATTAATGTGTATCATGGGAGGCAGTGAAGGCCGGGGCAGCTGGGATACTGGAGGTATAAATAGACGCAGAACAAAGAGGTGTTATATCATGGATGGGTCTTTGACTGAGCATGAATTCAAAGAAAGACATGAAAGCAACAGTCAGCAACAAACTGGGAGAATATTGACATCACAAGTACAGAACAAAAAGTGTAGCATTAAAGTCAGAGGCATCTGAAGAGTCAGGTATCCTTGTGTCAAGAGCGCCCTGAAATTGACACTCGATGTGTGTTTTTCGAGAGAGAGAAAATTGCAAAGACTTTGATGTGAAAGTGGCAGGACGGTCGCGGCCATGACAGATTTTGAGCTTGTCGTGCAGCAGGCGTCTCTGTGGAGGCCTGGCTCTCTCCTCAAGTGAGCATCAGGTGTTCCCTCGTCATCCTCACTCCTTCTTCTCATCGTCACGCTCCGCGCCCCGGTCAACTCCTCTCGGGAGTGCGTGCCAGCTACGCTAGCCGCCACTCAGACGCTCCGTCCAGCTGGATGTCCGCGACGCGCCGCGCTCTGGGCTGGCAGGCAGCGTCTGTCGCCGGGTGACTCACGACATCGAGAGAAACGCAGCTCGCAGAGTACATCAAAAACAATGCCCTCTCTCCGCTTGGCTTTTATGTATCATTACTTTAATGCATCTGACAGGAGTCGCTCACTCGGAAAATTAACCTCTCATCCTTCTGGGGGGGGGTTGCTCTGACCCTGGGAGGTTTTGTGAGTCTGGTGTAACGCAGGCGAGTGAAAAGAGGGAAGGTGTCAGATGTGGAGTTATCTCCTTTCAGAGGAGTGTGACGCTCGCCTCAGCTGGTGCTAAACAACAGAGATGAGAACCAGAAGACCTCGCCTCGCCCTGGCCTCCAGCTACAGGTCCCTGTTCTAGTGTGTGCTGTGTACACAGGGACAAATGCTGCACAGCTACATCTCAAATCCAAATGTGTTTTGTATAGACCTTTTTACAAGCAATGTCACACAGAGTAATTCCCACAGACCATTACCTGTAACCAACCTTAACCCTCAGGGAAGACGAGGAAAAACTTCTGAGAGATCTCAAAGATAGGGCTGAAGTTGGTGCACATGTAACATTGTATAAGTAGCTGCTCTGGCTGTTCTTTTGTTTTACTTTGAGGGTTTTTTTTGCAGTGAAAAGTAGCACCGGTGGATGTTGTCACTGAGCACACAGGAATTAATCAACACTCCCAGGCAGGTAATTAGTGGTTTAGGATTAACATCACCATCACCACTGCACTTCAAAGTAAAATATTTGTTTTGTCCCAAATCCTGTGAAACAGTTTTTTCTCACACTTGTTAGTTAATACAGTACTGTATGTCAGCACAAAGCACAATCAAAGACCAAATGTTTTATGTTTAAACCCCAATTCTATCCCAGTGTGAAGAGACACAATATTTTAAGTAACCAAATTGTACTGCTGTGTATTCCTCATTTTAGGATTTTTCTTTCCTGTGTGTTTCACCGTTTTAGTCAAACCTGACTCCTTTTTCTCTGTGGCTTGAATATATGTCTGGTTCTTAATAACGAACACCATTTCTTGAGATGTAATTGTATCATTCATCATCTGTAGCATTCAGGAGACTCATTACCGCCAAAATGAAAAGCGAAAAACAAGATAAATATCACAAACAACTCTTTAGGTTCAGTGCTTAAGCCAGCGCTCTTGTGAATCCTGAATTATTCCCTATGGAACATAACACATACAAACATCTGACATACTTTATGTAACTTGTTGAATGTTGATCAACTCACACGGGGACTAAACCTGAAATAAGTCGAGAAAGCGAGGTGAACAGCAATATCTCTTGAGGGAGCCATTTATCTGTGAAGCACAGACATTCTTCATTTTTGCCCCCATTTGGAGTCATTAGGTTGTTATGTCTGCATTAGCAGCAAATGGACAGCTGTAATGAAAGCCTGGGTCTGTCCCTGACTGTGATCCATTGCTGGAGAGAATCCCTGTGAGCTGAAATTACACGTCTTGAAAATGTAATCTGTAATCTGTGTAGCTTGCCAAGATTGATCCACTGCTTCTTGGTAGCCACGTGGAATTGGTCATAGTATTGGCAATCAATACTGCTTTCTAACTCTATATGGTCATATGCTACTGTGCAAAACCTGTTCATGCATTTATGGATAACCATACTATAAATGTATTTATTTGAGATGTAAATTTGCCTATTGTAAAATAAAACATTTTGTACATTTGACATCTGTCAAACAGAAACCTAACCCACAATGTACAATGCAAACATCCTTTGCCCATTCCAAACCTTTTTACGTCAATATTAAATGCGCAGATTAACCATCACCCACACAACCCCTTTGTTTTGTCATGTCTCCTCCGAGGTGTGGTAAAGTACAGTGCCTGTGAGCTCATCCCTAACATACATCGATACGTCACCACATTCAACTAAAACACAAAAGGTTTTCATCCAGCTCATTTGGCCACAGGGGAGTGTCTCTTTGTCCTGGTTGCGGATCACAGAGATACAGCTGAGCCTTTGTCGTACTGGACAAAAGCCCGGGGCCTGCGTTTCAGCCGAGCGGCTAGCTGCCCTGTCGGTGCTTCTCTACAGTCAGTCACTGTTTACTGGGCACCAAATAACAACGATACCGGCACGCAGTCGCTATCGATTGAGTGATCTGTTGTGGAGTGACAGTTGTCCAGATCAGTTTTGTCTCAAAAGGTATCCGGTGGGAACAGATGACCTTTCAACCAGGTGCTTGTCTCCCGTCACATCCGCTGTGAGTTGAGGTTCATATTGGAATCTGTTAGATCTTTACAAACTACTGTCTGGAACCTTCTATGAGTTGTGATGGTTGTTAGTAAAGGCCTTATTAGGTGGTCAGTTAGACCACTGTGGGCTACTTTCCGTGTCAGAGTCATTAAAGTTATCTGAACATGAAAAAATGACATGAAAAGTCCCCTGACTCACGGGTTGTTTTTGCGTTAATTAGACACGATTCTCTTCGTTGCTCACATTCTGAAGGTGTTTCCAAAATAAAGGTTGTTTATATTTTGTAATCAGTCCATAGAATTTATTCAAAACCATACACAAGCTATCACCCCGAAACACACTGTGGAAACTGATCAAATTCTTAAATGGCCGTGGAAAGTGATTCATGGGGAACAGAATCTCAACTGGTCGAGGACTGGAAAGAGAGGCTTAGCGAGATGAGATCACCCCGTCTACAAAGTTTCTCCAACGAGAGTGCTGTTTTTGGTCTACGCTTGTGACGCAACCAAACAAATCCAAACAACTAAACAATCTCCACTCCACCGTGTTCTCCACGCCTTGTTGCCATAGGGGCCCCAGGTTCTTGTCTTTAGGTTAGTATAGGTCTAAGGTTAGTATAGGTTATTTAAGCAATAAGCCCCACGGACTCCGCTTTGCGTCGTACCAAACAACTCCCCTTACCTGTTCTAAAATCAGCGTAAACCACGGACTCGCGGGGCTTATTGCTTTTCTAAAACTGTTACTACAAATATTTGATATGGTTTCATCAATAAAAACAATTAGAAACAAAATCGTTTAATAATAAACCGTCATTCTTCCGCTACTAAAAAGTATAGTTCCTACATAAATCGTTGCCACGCAACAGACAGATGGACATCTTTGCCGTCTTTTTCAATTAGAAATATTCGATGCGCAGTAATATGGAATGTTAAAGAATGTTATGAGGACAACCTGTGAGGTTATGCTGGATTTTACAACGGCATGGAATGCGATATAGCCAATCACAATCAAGGATGGGAACAACCAGTTTTAGAATGTGTATTAGAGTTTAGTATACTGTATTGTATATTATTTTGTATATTTAGGATTTTTGCTTATCATAGGTGTCATTTATGTTCTGAGTACTTATATTTTATGTAATGCCAGGTTGCTTTGCGTTGTCTTGTCCAATGAATTTCAGTGCCCAGTCTGACTCTGTGTTGTTTTGTGCATCTGACAGTAAAAGACTTCAACTTGAACTTGAGGTTTGCTCATCCTCTCGTGATTCTAGAGTTTGAAAAAGAGGATGACGTGTGTCTGTCTAAAGGTTAGCCCCGCTATTTTTTATCCATTTGATGTAGTGATCTAATTCACTATTGTTCAGAGAAGGACTCTGAAGAATCTCCAAACTAGGCGAAAACTGACGGGTTTGTTTGGCCGGCTGTTTGTGATTAGCAAGGGACATAGAGCTAAGTGGCCAATTCTAACTTTTCTTCCCAAGCCACTGGCACAATTAAAAGTCCCCAAATTGTGGCAAGTGTGGTATTTGACTCCTAATTCACATCTGCAAACTAATTAGAGCTCTATTGTGTCCACTGGCTGTTCTACATTTACAAGTTCTGTGTTTTTGAGAAGTATCTCCCTTCAATGGCAGCTCAGACTGTGTTTACCCATTACCAGAAATCAGCCAGCATGGATTTAGTCAACCTATTTGTTTTTTAATTTATTTCAATTTTACATGAGCCATTTGCACATACGTTAATAATTTTATGCTAATAACGTAAGCTTTTTTCCGCTGCAAAATAATGCAACAAGGCCAATATATCAAAAGACTTCAAAGGGACATTTCCCTTCACATTCAGTAGAGATTTGCCGAATTATTCCTGTCAAAAAAACAGTCAAATCTGCCCTACCCTGCATGCATTGAAATGAGGGTATAAAAAGTAACTAAACCTTGACCCCCTACAGCTGCAGTGATGGCTTGAACTTGTTTTTCCTCTACCTCTGGTAAGGCTTTTAGGCAGAGAGCTTCAGGGAATTCATCAGGCTTTCAGAGGTCAGCACATTGGGCCTCGATGGCCCACGGCTGTCTTTTCTCCCTCACCCATGTCTCTCCAGTGTGTGGGTTGACAAAGGCACAAGTCGCAAACCCAGCTTCTACTTAAAATCTGTCTCCGTTATTCAGGTTTAAAGGGCACAGAGTAGTATACTGTAGCAGCAAGGGGAACTTGAGTAGAAAATTGGACAATGTTATCGCACACACACAAAAGCAATCAACTTAGCCATACCTACTGTAAATTGGAAAATAACTTTTTCCCCCAAAAAATCTGGGGCCTATCTAGGCTTAGACAATATGACTTATTATTTTACTGGTAGACATTCTCTACACAATCTAGCTAGGTAAACACCCAAAACAATCCTATAAAAGGTGAAGCGCAAACCTGCACATGAAGCCTGCACATGAAGCCTGCACATGAAGCCTGCACATGAAGCCTGCACATGAAGCCTGCACATGAAGCCTGCACATGAAGCCTGCACATGAAGCCTGCACATGAAGCCTGCACATGAAGCCTGCACATGAAGCCTGCACATGAAGCCTGCACATGAAGCCTGCACATGAGTGAAACGATATTTTCTAAATAACATCCTCAGTAAATAACTGCCATTCTCCCTCACCCATACAGCTTATGAATTATGAGAGCAGATTTGTTGAAGGGGCATATTAGACTGGGTGTGGATGAGCCATGGAGAGCAGAAGGACTCATTTTCATATTTTCACATTCAGTAAAAGAACACAGTGGGGCTTCTGAATTGTTTATCGCAGCATAATCATATTTGCTCGGAACATAAACAGGCTACAGATGCGGTGGCCAGAAGGGCTGCGATACCACACGATATAACCCGCATACCACGACTGGAAGAGACAGACCTTGTCTGGAGTTTTGACTCCTAGCCCGACCCACTTATATCTTTACTCTGAGGGTAGATGAATCATAGGATGACTCAGGGATGGGGGGGGGGGGGGTAGCGTTTAACCTGACAAAACAAAACATCAGAGCTTTCCTGGACGATACTGCTCTCAACCTACCATGTCCTCACCAGCCGGACACAAACATCTCTCCTTTCTCACTTCCTCCAGCAGTGGCTGCAGCAGAGGACGATCGCAATGCAACGACAACAAAATAGTGTTCATTTTGCAGACACTTTCAGACACGCCACAAGGGCTGTTTGAACCTGCAACCTCTCGATCCGCAGTCAAACCCCTCCACCACTGTGCTAAATTCATCCCCCTTTGATCTTCGTTCCGTGACGATCCAGACCAGTTTTGACCCCGCCCAATCGGAGGACACTCTCTAGGACAGATGGCGCGTGTGACAGTCCTCTACATCACCAGCAGAGTACAGGGCATCGCTGTGCCCCCACCAGCACCGCCCAGCCAGGCCCACATGTCCCTCATGTCCCACTCTGCAAGGCGGTGGAGTGGAGCGCCCAAAGGCCCGCTCGGCAGAGTGACACCCAGCGATGGGGCTTGGCCTGGGCCTGGCTTCCACTGGGAAAAGGAACAATCCACCACGTGGAGTTACAAAAAGGGGAGGAGGAGGCATCGTCTTGTATTAGAAAGAGATGTCCCACCCACGTTTGAAAATAAAACCTACCGTTCTGAATAACATGCAGGCTTGCACGTAATCTAATGACGCTTAGAGCTATACTCCACTGGATGGATTACTGAGCTAAATGAATAGCAGATGTTTTGACCCTCTTGTGACCCCCTCCAGGGTCCACTCCGATGGCAGGTTTTGATGGCCAGTTACATTTAGATGAATCAGCCATCCCTGAATGGTGATTTGATGGTTTCTGTTGGGTGAAATATACATGAGCTGTTGCTGAAGCCCTGCCATGTCAACTGGCAGGACCACCAGGTCACGGTGTGAAGATGGTGATTAACACAGGCCCTCCTATATGGAGGAACTAGCGGAGGGTCTATCACTCTATAACGGGGATCCAAAAGCGCTACACGTTTACCTTGCACTATATTTCACACAAATCCACCCCTTATACACTCAAACACACACACTCCCTCTGTCTCACTGTTACAGATAATCACACATTTGTGCACTCACACACAAGTAAGGCAAGGATGTGTGCACAGCCCGCCCACACACACACACACACACACACACAATCCAACCAGACACAAGTACACATGATAAACAGCCTTGCTCACCAAACAGAGAGAGATCATTTAGTAGACCTGTAGTTGAGTCCTGGAGGACCTGATTAGCCTCTGTGTTTGTTCTAGGACACAGAGAGAGAGCAGGTGGAGGTGGGCAGGGGAGGTGGGAGGCAGGGGGGAAGAACCACAGAGAGACAGTCCAGAGAAGCTGTCACCTTAAGGGAGCCGGTCTCATGAACGCCATATCGGTCGGTTTAAACCTGGCCGTGGTAGATAAGGCCTCCACTGCCAAGATTACACATAAGGAAGGGTGGCCATCTTGGATGCCGGTCAAGGAGACCCAGCATGATCTTGGACTATGAACCTTTCAACCCTGCCAGAAGATGACGCTCTTCTGTCCCTGGAAGGGCTAGGGTACGGCTGCCTGCCGAGTTGGAAACCCTGAGCGGAAAATACGTGGTTATCCAAGAGTCAACGTCACGCGTCTATATTTGACATTCACCGTGGTTCCTTTGGAATCACGGCAGAATCCGAGGCGTTTGTAACCATTTCATATTCCAATGCACAGTATTCAGTGTTTTCGCACACTTGCCTAGTCTCACCCTGTACCCTAGCCCTCTGTGACATTGCTCGTAAAAAGGTCTACGCAAATAACATTTGATTTGATGCACTGATATCATATATTGTGTTCATAGCAACACTACAACATACAGCACCACTCTTACCCAAACACAACATGGCTGTCGGATCATATGTCTGTCCCAGACTCTGAACGTCACCAGAACACCTTCTTCTACGTTAAACTGAACCATTAGATGCTAAATTGCCATGAGTAAGGAACTACGGATGACAAAGCAAGCTTGCATCACTGCAAACAACCAAGCCAAGTGAGTCACTCGCCTGAGGCTTTGTCACTGACAGACGGGAGTAAGACCACACGGTGTTATGCTTGGGAGTACTGTGTCAGGGGTGTGTCTGTGTGTGTGTATAATGTGTGTGTGTATAATGTGTGTGTGTGTGTATGCCTGTACGGTATGTGTATGTTTGTGTGCGTATGGTGTATTTGTGTGCGTGTCCATGTGCATGAGTGTGCATATGGTGTGTGTGCGTGTGTGTGTGTGTAAGGTGTGTGTGAGAGAGTCTGTGGCAGGTGTTCTCTCTCTGCACCAGGGCTCTCAGGATGGCAGCGAGGGGTCTGGAGCTCTCTGGTAATCCCCTCTGGCCCACGCAAGGAAGCCCTGGTTCTGCCTGGTGGGCTGGGCTGAGGACAAGCAGTTGGTCCTGGTGAGGACTCTGGGTCTGGCTGGGCGGGATCTGTCTGGGCCCTGACCTCTGACCTTCCCTACACTACGCCTGTCCTGGGGAGGAGAGCCAGACAGTCAACAAGTCAAGTGTACTGGAGGAGGGACGGCGGTGTTTGTTGTCTGTGTAAATATGCGTTTGTGTGTTTTGCGCGTATTTCTGAGTGTGTGTATGTCTGTGTGTGTGTGTGGGTGTGTGTTTCTATGTGTGTGTGTGCATGCCATTTTATTCGCCTGAGACGCCACAAATAAGAACTGTGACAAGCAGCAGCTCGTCTCGGGAGCCTGTTCATTGGAGTGTGATATCTTCCCGCCACTCACTTCCTGGTCGACCGTTACCGTTAAAACAACAGTCCGCGGGCGCCCCGGTAACTCGCTTGGTGAGACCTCGTACCATTAGGGCTCATTCCTAACACCTGGCTTCAAATCTGACTGAGTTTCCTGTCGCTCCCTAATAGTCAATAATCAAAGCTGATAAAAGAAAGAGAAAACACAGTTTAAAAACAACAACGGTCCGTCTCAGTGTGAGCCATTAGCCATTTGTAGGCCGACGCATGACTCAGTGAGCGGTAGCGCTCGCATGCTGTAATACACGCCTGGCTTCCCGCAGCCTTAGGTCGACTGTTTGGATTCCAGGCTCCCCGCGAAGCCAGAGAGGAGAAGCCACTTGGAAACATAATTAGTCTGACGGAGCCAAAGATGTTTTTTAGTACTTGTGGTAAAAAAAGAAAAACAACCTGAATACAAATAAGAATTAATTTGGTTGCACAGATGACTGGGCGAAAGCCACACACACACACACACACACACACACACACACACGCACGCACACACACACGCTAACACCAGATCACAGGGCTTTCGCCCAGTCACACACACACACACAAACACACACACACGCTAACACACACACACACACACGCTAACACCACATCACAGGGCTTTACTGTGATGTGGTGTTAGCGTGTGTGTGTGTGTGTGTGTGTGTGTGTGTGTGTGGTGTTAGCGTGTGTGTGTGTGTGTGGTGTTAGCGTGTGTGTGTGTGTGTGTGTGTGCGTGTGCGTGTGCGTGCGTGTATGTGTGCGTGCGTGAGTGCTGTTTATTTGTTTATCATTGATGCTGATGTTGGTTATTATAATGCCATTGTGATTGTGCTTTTTACATATTGATTTTAAGACTTCCTCACATCATTCATACGTTGAGCTTATAACCTTAATTATGCCAGTGTTCCTAAACATTTATTTTATATCAAACTGATTTGAAAATCCAACTTGATTTGAAACTAGGATTTCTTTGTGGGGAAGCAAGACTGTGGCACTGGTACAAAACAACACACAGTGAAGAATGTAATGGACAAACTGGATTGAAACGACCCTGATCCACAGTGAAAAGCTCTAAAACACACATGTTTTACTCCAAGGCTTTCATGGTTTCACAGTTTCCATCACAGGGAACCAGATGAGCCAGTTAGTCTAGGAGTGTCCACCAGAGGATCTCAACAGTTAGTCACCAACCGCACAGGCCAATCGCATCCAAGAACAGCCCCCAGACCCGGCTTGGGCCTCCTCAATCTATCATGATTACACCGTCACACACAGCCTCATGCTGGCTCTTTCAGGGACGGCAGCAAGGACAGACTTCGAGGGATTGATGGACACCCACCGATACATCGATCATGTTCAGACGGCCCTCTCCTCTTCTCACCTCTGGGCCTGTCTAGAGCAGTCTGGTACAGCCGCTCCGCCTTAGCTCCGCCTTAGCCCCGCCTTAGCTCCGCCTTAGCTCTGCCTTAGCTCCGCCTCAGAACTGCCTTAGTCCCGCCTTAGCTCCGCCTTAGCTCCGCCTTAGCTCCGCCTTAGCTCCGCCTTAGACCCGCCTTAGACCCGCCTTAGACCCGCCTTACCCCCGCCTTATATCCGGCTTAGATCCGCTGGTTCCGTACTGAGCTGAGAACTGTAATCAATCAATCATGTTAACTCCTTTATCTCCTTACTTCTACATCACCACCATCATCTGTTATCACGCACGGAAGACTGCATGCACTTTTAATTTTTGATAATTTAGCAGCAAAACTAAGGTGTTAAGGCAGCGTTGTTGTTTTTTTTCAGTGAAAATAAGATATTTTATTGCATCCAAAGTGTTGAACAGGCTACGGGGGGGGGGGGGGGGGGGGGGGGGGTCAAACCTGCAACCTCATGATCTGCCGTAAAACTCCCCACCACTGAGCTATGCCCATCCATCAGTTTCCGAGTCCTTTAGCATCTCAGCAGTACAGCAGGGAGGCCCACGGGCCTCATATGTCAACACATCCATAATGGATGCTCTGGTCCACACCATGGAAGAGAAACTGCAACACCGCCGTCCTGGACTGGTGCTGGTGTACGACACAGCTCTCTCTCTCTCTCTCTCTCTCTCTCTCTCTCTCTCTCTCTCTCTCTTTCTCTCGCACTTCTGTTCTGGAGACAGTTTGTCCTTGTCTTTCTGGAGGGTCTGGATTGGTTACAGGAGATGATCTACTGGCATCTGTCAAACACTCTGGGACATTGCTTGTAAGAAAAAGGGCTATGCAAATAAAATGTGATCTGGTTTTGGTCTCGATTCCGTTCCATGGCAGAGAACAGGAGCTTGTTATCGATACTGTGAATCAATCATGTATACTCATGTATAATCCTTTCTTCTTTAAGTCTACAGTCTAGACATGTCCAGGGAGAGACCAGACTGGGTCTAGAGCTGCTGCTTACAATGCAGTATTACGGTTGTTTTGCATGTTGGATGGTCAACTGCCTTTCAGAATTAGCCCTTCTGTTCCCCAACACTTCCCACATTGCACATGAGCAGCATATATGTGTGGATTAAACTTCTAACCAGAAGTCAAGCTATGATGTGAAAACCAGCAACCCAGTTAGTTTCCCAGCCAGGGATTTAAACCTGTTGCTGGACCAAGCCTTTAGCCCACTGGGCTAACTAGGCTGGTTCTGTGCCCTCTGCCCTTCATCCTGTCTGAGCAGAGAGAGGAAAGGAGGGAGAGGGAGGAGGGAGAACAGAGAGGAGGGAGAGAAGAGGAGAGGGAAGAGAGGAAGGCGGGAGGGGACAGAAAGGAGAGAGGAAAGGAAGACAAAAGGGAGGATGGAGAGGAGAGGGAGGAGAAGAGAGGAGGGAGAGGAGAGGAAAGAGAGGAGGGAGAGGAGGGGGAGGAGAAGAGAGGAGGGAGAGGAGAGGAAAGAGAGGAGAGGGAGGAGAAGAGAGGAGGGGGAGGAGAGGCTATGCGTGCAGCTCACATGGAGGTGCTGCGTGTTCTGCTTGTTAGTGGCCTGGAAGCCCCCGAGGAGGCGCGGAAAGACGGGAAGATGGAGGGAGAAGAGAGGGAGAGGAGAGGGAGGAGGTGGACGAGAAGGACTATTGATGTAACCGATTGGAGAAGGGAATAGGTACGCTATTGTGTCAATGTGCGTGTGTGTGTGTGTCTACATAACCACCCCCCCCCCCTCACACAATTTCCCTGTGCATTCTAGTCACTCGGCAGGTCTCTGTCTAACCCCCCCGATTACTCCAAGATTGGGGCTCTCGGTGTCTTCCTCCCATCTGAGGTGACCTTGAGCCCTGGGATGATTTAACACAGGCCTAAGGTCCCCTTCATCATTCTAGCTCAGCCCTGACTTTATTACCTAATACTTGCAAAGGTCTTTTTTTCTAAATCCCCACTCTCCCCCATCCTCCCCCACCCTCCGCCTCACCCCTGCCAGGAATAATCCCAACGACTGGGTAGCGGTTGCGTCCCCCCGTCCTCAGGTTTACAGTCATGGACTCGGGGTCTCTCCACCTCAGAGGAGGAGCATTGGGCAGCGTTCCTCCTCGGAGCTCCAGGGCTCAGGGCGTTTACAGCCACATCGACCCACATTATAAAAAAACCCGGTTTAAAGATCAATCTGTCTTTTTGTATCTGCTGCCCGGCTCCGGAGTGCACCGGTCTGGAAGGCTGGGAGTATCAGGATGGGAGAGGGGGTGGGGGGGGGGGAGGGAGAGGGATGTGTGGGGTGTCATCTTTCTTTGTACGAGCCGTTTTGGTGATGTAATGCACGGTAAACAGGCCCCTTTGTCATAAGCAGAGCGCACAGTTCTATTGTCCTACAGTACGCCAGGGCACTCATCAGACCACATTCAAACACTGCAGGATTGGAGAGTGTTCTCCCCTCCATGCTGTCCGTAACATGAGACTCGGTGTCGCACAAACACACAACACACATTCCTGTCCACCACACACGCACAACACACAGCCCTGTTAACCACACACAGCCCTGTCTACCACACAGTAGACCAAGTGGATGGCTCTTTAGAGGGAAGGGGGGGGGGGGGGCTGGTGCAGAAAAACTTCATCAACTACCCAGCGAAACCATTCCAGGGCGACACAACAAAACTTGTCTTCAGAAACAGCTGAAGGTGAGGACCTTGACACCTCTCAGTTTTTCCAAGCGTAAAATCCCTTCACGCGCAGCTCAGTGAATTCCAGTCATTTTCTTCGATCGATGGAGATATATCTTGGACCGGGAAGTTGGGGGAGAGGGGGGGCGCCGATCCACTACCAACCCCCACCCTCCCACCCCCACCCTCCCACCCCCACCTCCCCTGACATCACCTGGCTGGGTAAAGCTAATCTCCCTCCTCCCTTCCGTCCTCCTTCTCTTCCTGAAGCATGACAATCTCTCTCACCTCACACCACAGGCCTGACCAGGGGTCACCCTGGTGACAGAGAACACTGATGATGAAGGGCTGTGTAAGAGGATACCACGCTAGCTCATCTTTTAATGGTGGAGCAGCTTCAGTCTGATAGTGCTTCTGGAGGTTTGATCAAGAGTTCCTGTCACTGGAGCCCACCTAGACTGGAGACATCCATCTACACAAGCCACCTAAGCAATAAGTCACCGTAAACGGCAATGGTATCCATTATTATATCAAATGAATATGTTCCGTTCGCCTAAAATACTATTGTTTGGCCTCGTTGCCACAATCGCTTAAGAAATTAATTTCGCTGTTATGTGCATAAATTCTATTTTGCTGAGAAGTGCATTTCCTAATGACAGCACTTTTGTGTATGAGTAAGGAAATCAAGTTTTTTTTTTTTAGCAAATGGGGATTTTTTGTTGTTGTCTAGAACAGAATATCCTTTAATAGTTCAACATATGTTACATATCAGCAACTGGTTCACGGTTAACAGCTATGTTGGCCCAGCGCTTTGCACCTTGTGTACAGAGATTCCCTGCAGACGCGAAAAATGCGCAAAACTGTCTGACCATGCAACCACACGGAACTGTAGTAGAGACTTGGACACTGGAGTTCCATGTCAAAATACAGATAATGGATTTAATGTGGATTTCATTTGGACGTGTGGATTTCAATTGGTTTTTTTTAAATAAAAAGCAATCGATTAGTCAAACAGCTGGACCAGGGGCTTTCCAGACCAATTGACCAACCTACTCACTCTACATCGCATGTTGCTGATGGACGGAAGAAAGGCACTTACCTCCCAACGCTTGCTTCATAACAAAATTCATGATGATGGCTTTTAGATCCTGCCTTTTTTATCCTCACGATATTACATGCAGGTAGAACAGAAGAAATAGTCCTTTAAGGCCAGATCTATGGGGGGAAAAAATAGGAACTTGTTACTCAACCGAACTTTTAAACATAAACTACATATCACAACATGTTAGAGACAAGGACAATCCCATACGGTGACGACTGCAGAGAGGTTGCCGACGGAAAAGGCAACCCATAACGGTACAAAGGACCAAATGAAGGACACCAAGGTCAATAGATTCACGCAGCCTAAACGCAGGCTTTTAAGACACCGCAAGCATGCAGACATTACCTTTCAGGGTCGAAGCCAGTTTACCAAAAAGAATCCATCACACTCACTTTCAGAACATGAAGTTCACTTGATTGTGATGTTTATAATCCAGCGTGTTGCTCATGCCAGGCTAAAATACGCTCACTATAACTTAAACCAGTCCCCAACTATTTATACTCGTGGAGGTCTTCAATTCCCCCCAGATGTAATGATTTAAGGGTGAATATAAAAATACCAAACGAACACAAAAACTTTCAATTTTCTTACACGGGGAATTGGTACTGTTGTCATATGACCGATCCCAAGTGTACCGATCGCACATAAGCTTAATAAGAAACCAGTGTCCTTTGATGACAGTGGTATTTACACAAATATGTGTCTTTTTATGAATTGCACAAATGTTCTTTTAAATATCCATCATAGTATCATTTATCCGATTATATAATGCGTTCATGATAGTGAAAGCGACGTGCAAATGATCTCGGTGATTCAAAACCACTTCCTTGTTCGATCAAAGGCTGATTTCAGCACCATAGCTTGTGGATAGCTCCCTTCTCATCCGTTAACCGGGTAAACCGTTCAGCAAGCATTTCCTTCATGCATTCATAATTACCTGTCCGGCGATTGGAATCTTTTTTTTTTCAAATACGATTATTTACAGATCTTCGAAAATGAAATTGTCATAAAATGGAAGATTGTGATAGGCTGTTAAATGCTCGCGCCTAGCACCTCCAGCTTCCAGGCAAGAAAAGGACGTCCTTGGTTCTTCGTGCACAGTGGCTGTATGAGGGGAACTGCAGCGCCTGATGATGAACGAACTCACTGAATCACATGGAGTGCTGGTCCTATCTGAAACGTCCCACGTTCAGACCGAAAGAGACCAATCAATTATTTACGTCGGTCAATCGTTATGCCTCCGCCCCTTTCGTTGCAATGGACTACGCTACGTTCAAGACTAGTTTGCGCGAGGTCATGTAGCAAACACTCATTAGACTATATTTAACCTTCTCAACCACGTCGATCTTTTTAATTAACCTATGTTATGTCTCTCACCAGGTCTAAATGTTTTACTATGTGTAGGTTTGATCATGTGTTGTTTTAAAGAGGAACCAACTCGTTTATGATGCCACTCTAAACAGGATCACCAAACCGATGTGTTTTCTTTTATCAGTGTTGGGTATGTGCTGTCTAAAATGCGTAGGCTTGTTTAGGTATAATGGTTTGTAGAGTGCCGCACACACACACACACACACACACACACACACACACACACACACACACACACACATACACTCCCAGGCTATCTGCGACCAATCAACGCGGTGCCATGACAATGAAGTAGCCTAATATCCAAAACTCTAAAGCTTGTTTCAAATATTTTTGCATTTATGCCAGAGCGGATGACGCACGTTTCAAATACTAAACGTTGGTAATAGCATGGATTACAGACCGACGTGGGTGATGTTTCTTGCTGTAGTTCAAACCTGGCATTTACTGTTTTTCTTTTTCTCCACCCACTGAGTGTGGAAAAGCATAGCAGAAAACCTGTATCTGCTGATGTACTCTCGCGCGCCCACGTGAAATCAGGCCCACACACACAGTGTGAAGGGCAAAACAAACGGGTTAATTTTTCATGCTTTGGAACTGAATCAGGATAACTATTCTTTTTTTTCTTCCCTTGATTTCATAGGATAGGCTGCGTTTTCTGATCGGGTTGTTGTCAGTTTGAAGTCAACGTTTTCGCTCAAAGAGATAAAATCCAACAAAATACTACGATCTCCCTCAGGTCCGGAGGAGGTCTAAAGGAGGAATTCCAAATATCCAAGTGCTTTACGATATTCAACTCTAATATTTTACAGCTTTGTACAGCGGCTTTGTACTGCAGTCAGTGAACTAGGCTTAACCTAATTAGAGACCTGTGTGAATACAGGCAGCATACAAAAAATGTAAAACATTTGCATATGTAAATTGCATCTTTTTCGAAGGCCTTATGTATTCAGTCAGTAATAGACTGACGCCTTTCCTGAAATTAGGGCGCGTGCAAGGAATTTTTAATCCTCTCACGTTTTTTTTATCGCTCTCACTCGCTTCATTTGAAGAATTACAATAACGGTGGATTGAACAGGCTTGCCAAAAACCAGGTAATTAGACTTACCCAGAACGTCTCTGCAGAGGCTTTTCCAAAGCCCTACGACTTGAAAAGAGAAGATAAAGAAAAAATATACTCAAACAGCAATATTGCTTTTGTTTTACTGTGACTGAAATAAGTAAAACTGCACTGTGAAGTCCACAGAACATACAGCGAGCTCAACACTGACGCAATTTAACTCTATTTTATCATCAAAAAAGAAACCAACTTTAACAAGCTTTACTTTCAGTTTACAACTGAATTTCGGTTGATTCAAGCTCTGTTCCTTACTCAGCACAGTTTAGGGGGTTGTAGTTGATTCAATCTCTAAGCTGCTGATTGACATGAGGTCCATTTGGGTCACCTATGTATCAACTCTAGACTCCCTTGAGATCGATCCAGAATTAATATTGATTCCCATTCATCAAGTGAATTTGATTCTACATTCTGCCAAAGGGACCAACCCAAATCTTTTCCTCAAAGTGGTAGAAGGAATGGTGTTCAGCGGTTTACGATATAAATGCAGACAACTAATATGGGTGAACCTTTGAGCAGTTGGCCTGAGATTGTTGAACATGTCAGCTATCAGACATGTTAGAGATTTGGGGGTCATGTTTTCAGAAAGGAGCCAATGGGCTGTCTTCATGTCCTGCTGCAGTTGCTAGTCCTCTCTAGCTATGATAGTGAATGTTCTCTCTGGGTGTTGAACCAAGCTGACCTCCAGTATTACCTGAGGGAAGGGCGCAGGGGGGTCGGAGGGGGGCAGGGGTGCTGGTGGGGGGTGGAGGGTGGGGGGGCGGGTGGGTATCAAAGTTTCTGAGGATAAACATTTTGTCAGTAGAAAAAATTGCATAATCTTTTCCATGATTGCACCTCTGTGCCTGAATTTGAATTTGGTTCCTAGAGTGATTCACCCAGATGTTCAGATGCCCTCAAGGTGCTGACATTTGTTAATACGTTTTCGCAGAAATTCTTGAATCCGGGAATTCAACGTTTTCAAATGAATTTTTCTTTAGCACTCAAACTCATTAAGAAATGCAGCTGCATTAAACAGTGCAAGGACTGTCAATGAAGTCTAATATCAACCTGTCTAATATCTAACTTGGATAATTACTGAAGCATCGTCCCTGAAGTGCCTGTCCCTTTGGTGTAACAGCATTTTATTGAAGTTGCACTTATAGGCTTAAGGGGATTTTTGATGTGTGCTTAAATTATTGAATTTTCAGTATTAAATAATATACCTCGAAGTTGTTCATGGGAGATTTGGGTTATCAGTTTAATGAGAAAGTAAGCATGCGGGTGATATGAAAACCAAATGACTTCATCAAAATATCAGATACAGTGGATACCTCAACTGAAAAGTTAAACCACACTTCATTAAAAGTCAAATGTGGATCTTTCTGGAAACCATGATCAAGAGTTAGTTTAAATAGTTAGTTTTGTCTAATCCAGGTCTACTGGCTTGGTTAGGGTTAGCATCAGACTGAATTGCTGCCATTAACTGCCACATTAGCAGTGTTTGGTGCCGGCATACTATAGCTTCTGTAGACATGTAGGTTGTACTAGCGTTCTGTTAGCAGTTAGGGGTCATTAAGCTCCTGGCTTCGCAGGAGGGTTGGGGAGGGCTGTGGTAGGGAGTCAAGGTGGGATGAGTAATGACGGGACACTCCGAATATCATGGTCAATTATCCTGTAACTCCCATTGGCCAAAAGGGCTGAGTAGGGTACACACACACGCGCACTGACACAGACACACACATCCACGCACACACATCCACGCACACACACACCCACGCACACACACACATCCACGTACAGACACACACATCCACGTACAGACACACCCGCACGCAGGCTGCTCTCAGACAGTGAGTCACAACATGACCTTTCCTAACATTGCTCCTATGATTAGTTCACTGCTGCTTCTTAATGGGGCTCTGATGAAGCACACTAATGCTGCACATGAACTCATTACGTAACACCATCACCACTCTGGTTAGAGGATTCTCACTCAAATGGGATATAAAAACGACACTTCAGTTCCCCCAAGTTCCACAGTGTTACATTATTCTTTTGTGGACCGCTCAAAGTTGAGGCCATTAAATTAGCTGTTCCATGGTCCCATTGTTCAAGGACACACATGCAGTCAGTCGTTCCCAAACTCAGCTGTGATAAGCTCCCACGCTGGTGACGGCAGTGCTGCCAACGACCCACCTGCCTGTTTACCAGGGATCTGCCGTTTTCCTTCCCAGCTCCCCCCTCGCCCTCCACAGGCTCCTCTCGCATTATTTCTGGGTCACACAGCAAAACAAAGATCCCCTTGCCACCATCAGCCCCCTTCCTAAGCGAGTCCTGGCAGGATGGGATGGTATGTTTGTGTGTGGATGTGATGACGTGTCTGTGTATGGATATGGACTGGGCCTGTGTGTGAGATGGCATCGGGGACTACTTCTTGTCTTTTGTCTCATCTGGTTTTTGTGGCACCGGAAGTCAGGATGGGATGGTATGTTTGTGTGTGGATGTGATGACGTGTCTGTGTATGGATATGGACTGGGCCTGTGTGTGAGATGGCATCGGGGACTACTTCTTGTCTTTTGTCTCATCTGGTTTTTGTGGCACCGGAAGTCAGGATGGGATGGTATGTTTGTGTGTGGATGTGATGACGTGTCTGTGTATGGATATGGACTGGGCCTGTGTGTGAGATGGCATCGGGGACTACTTCTTGTCTTTTGGCTCATCTGGTTTTTGTGGCACCGGAAGTCAGGATGGGATGGTATGTTTGTGTGTGGATGTGATGACGTGTCTGTGTATGGATATGGACTGGGCCAGTGTGTGAGATGGCATCGGGGACTACTTCTTGTCTTTTGTCTCATCTGGTTTTTGTGGCACCGGAAGTCTTTTTCCGGACAATGAACGGTAATTTGAAGTTATGCTCTGGGGAGAGAAACAGGTTGTTAAGATGAATCACAGAGAAACAGGTTGTTAAGATGAATCACAGAAAAACAAGGACTGGATTTGGGGTTAGTCAAAGATGCAGCTGTGATTGTGCAGCAGATGTTCATGATTTTTCTTATGATCAGAGCAAGGAAATGTCTGTAGAATTCAGTAAGTAGTAGTTTATGCATTGGAGAACATTTGTGAAACAGTATTACTACGCACTGCGGAAGACTTTTGTCAATATGATTCATACAGAGTTTTGAGCATTGACCTTGTAGTAAACAGAATCAAGGCACTAACACAAAAAAATACAAACTCCAGGTTCTTTAAAATCCAACAAAATACCTTTCATTCTCCTTGTTAGATAACCAACAGATCATTTTGTTGTTCTAGACAGAGAACAGAACTACAGAGATATATCCTAACAATAATTTTTTCTCCATTGGTGACATTTTTACTTATAAACTGACTAGCTGTCTGTTTCTCTCTGGAGAGGGAGAGAGAGAGACAGAGGGGCCTGTGTTTGTTAGAGGTGTAAGTGTTGTTTGTAATTGACTCCTTGTCTTGGGAAGAGAAAGCGAGGTTGGTATTGTTTAATTTGCTTGGTGGGAGTGTCTGTAAAGGACCTTACTGTTTGGAACTTGGCGAGTCATCAGTCACTGTAGACCACCGACTGATATTAACTCCTGAGTCTCTCCCCTCCCCCTTTCTCCTGCCCCTCTTCCCTCCTACCATCCTATCCCCCCTTTCCCCTTCCTACCCCTCATCCTCCCTCCTTACCCCACCCTCCTCTTCCCTCATCCCTCCTCCTCTTCCCTCCTACCATCCCATCCCCCCTCCTCTCTTCCCTCTCCTCTTCTCCCCCTCTCCCCTTCCCGACATTCCTCTTTCCTTCACCCCTCCTCTCCCCTCCCCTCCCCACCCTCCTCTCCTCTCTTTCCCACCCTCCACCTCTCCCCTCCCCACCCTCCTCCCCTCTCTTTCCCACCCTCCACCTCTCTCCTCCCCTCCCCACCCTCCTCTCCTTCCTGTGCTCAGGATGTGGAAGAAGGGAGTCTGATTGTAGGATGTTTGGCACAGCTTTTCATCACCTGCATTCTAGTGATTGCTGAGACACTATAAAAGTCTAAAAAGAATACATCAAATGACATGTTATTTTTTGTACATGAGGAGAGGAACTAGTGGACTTTTAAATGTAATTCCTTGGTCATTACAGTGTGATAAACCCTTTCCAGGGTTAAAATAATTGGATATTGTTATTATATTATCAGATTGGCTAGCCAAAGAACATTCAAAAGTCTCCTTCCGTTTGTGATTTTAAAGACGCTCCAACTCCAAAACTAAATGGCTGTAATCAAATCTACTGATTGCCTGAGCTTGCCTCCTCAGTAAACCTCTCTCAAGATGCATATCTGCTCAAATCTGTTTGCAGCAGTCAACTTCAGTGAGGTAATAGTGTAGCTGTTATTTGTATTAAGCGAAAAGTTTATTATCACGCTTAGTTATATTGTGAGATGAGTGTTTTATAACTCGATATCTGGCCTGTATGTGTCCAAGGATACAAGGGGATGTATTACTTTCAGCTCTGTGTTTAGGATTGATTACAAACACACAGGCACACACACCTCCCTGGAATTAAAATCAATGCATCATTCAGTTAACAATAACAGGCTAAGACTTTCCACTCCGGGCCACAACCTTGATTAAAGTGATCAATTGGAAACAGAGTTTTTCCGTGCTGTGGCCTCATGCAATTTTAATTTGAGAAAATATTAATATTTAATTATCAAACATTTGACCAAAATCTTCAACATCCGACCAACCACAGAGAGAATGGCAGCTTTGGGGTGAAATTCAGAGCACGTTTACACATGACCTCAACCAGATGAAAACCTGCCCTGTCACCCATCCCCTCATGGAGGCCAACCCTGTTGAACACCGATCTCACATTAGAATCATCACTAATATAAAACCTTTATTTTACAGTTCACAAAATACACAGCACGTTCATTTTCTAGCTGCGGGAGAATAGCAGCTACAATAGCTATTGAGGCTGTAAGGCCATAAATTGCCCCAAATGTTGTTTGCTGCAAAGTCACGTCTGATTCTCCATTCCCGGTCTCTTTAATCTGGCTTCACTATCTCTCCTTCTGAGGCTAACCCTCCCTGATAGGGAAGGTCATTCATCCTCTATGTAGGACCTTAAGTTCAAATCCTCTGTTGTCAATGAGGTATGTGACAGGCTATCTTACCCACAGCACACAAGCAGTAATTATCATCCCCTGATAGGTGTAAAAATGTTAATTGTTGGACTGAATGTTTTGCCTCAATTTTCATCAAGGCTAAACAACAGGTGAAATCAGTCGCACATTTCACAATGAATGAAACATAGCATGCAGGGCCGATCTGACCCAATAAACAAACTAAACATTTGTTTAGGGCCCCGCAATTGGTTTGGGGGGGGGGGGGGGGGGAGGGGTTGCCAATCAAAGGGCCCCCACAAGGTGCTTGCTCTTGCAACAGGTGGAGGTATTAAGATCAACGGCAAAACAAAACAACATTTCTGAATTAGTACAGTCGTATTTAATCTGTAACAATAATATTTTAATGAATGGATTATGTTTGACTGGAACACTGATTAGTTCGGGGTTTTAGCCAGCTAACTGTACTGTGGCTAATTCGCAAAACGTCCCACAGATCTTGTATTTTATCTCTTGATCCATTCCCCCCAGCTCCCAGTGTCAGTAATCTCACCTTGGTCGCGTCTGCATGGGTAATGACTGATCACTGAGGGGTTCAGGGTCCTCGTTAGTGCAACCAAGGCCAGACGGCTCATGGCTGAAACGTGTGGAGGATGTGACACGCCGTCAACAGCCGCTCCGCCGGGATCCACGCCTCACTTCTCCTCCCCAACTTTCGGCCTGGTCTCCTCTCAGAAACCTGGTCGTGAGCGAGCACCAAATGTCAGCGAGACAGAGTGCGAGACGTGCCTCCTTTTCTGGGCTGGCTCCCGGCGGCGCGCTCTCCTCTCATTAGAAGACATAACATGATCTCGCCCTTCTCCCCAAATCAAATAAGCGCTGTGTGATTGGGACCCTCACGACCCAGAGGCTCCTAATGAGTTTGGCTGGAGCGCTGGAGACGGCCTCTCAGGTGCCCTCCAGCCAGGGCCAAACAATACATTATCATTAGATACCAATCTATCACAATAAAACAAACATATTGCTTTCAGTAAATCTTTCTGGTCCAGTGTTTGTGTTTGTTTGTGTTTAACTGGTAATTATTATCTTCAAATGTGGGTGGTGAAATGTTTCGGAATGTGAGTTTCGGCCTCATTTCTGATTAACTGCTTTTTCTGTCCGAGCTGTTGGAAAGGATGTCTCTTCCAAATGAAGGAATTCACCCCTTCCAAGGTTACTGAGGTGCCTATACTTCAATTTTACACACATTTGATATAGATATAGCCTACATCATGCTTTGCGTCTCAAAGAGAGGTGCAATTCACGGGGCCTCATCTATACACAATTTAAAGTGCGTGGCCAATTCTACTTGCTGTGAACCCAATTTCTTTTGATATAGGCCTTTGAGATATCACATAAATTACTCACCATTTTGTCTCGTCATCCATGCTAGATATGATAATATGAAGCCGATGCTGCCTCGCTGGTTGCATATTATCGACAACAATACAGACTTTCTTCCTAAAAATGTTTTACCCACTAGTGTCTTGCAAAGGCTAGTTTTAGCCACTGAAATGGGAACATTTCCTGTCAATATAGTTTATTGCTGAACTGTTCAGAATACATCACTATATCACCGATCAACTATAATCCCCTTGGAAATTGCAATGACACACAGAAAAATACGTCATATTGTTTTCATGGTAAATCAAGCACAAAAAAGACCCAACAATACTGTAATACAGGGAGTCTTTGAAATGGTCTTTCTACCAATGAGCGTTTTCAGCAAAGAAATCTCTAAATCTCTAAATCTCTCTTATAATTAAAACATGTGGCAGTTGTTCCATCTACCTTCTGGGTCAGTTCTCCTGAAGAATAACCCAGCTCCCACCTCAGAATCCACTCTGAGCTCAATTCTGATTTACAGTTAACAAGCAATAGGACTTACCCAGGCCATAGGTTATAACAAGGTGCTTTGTAATTAGGTAATCATTTATCAGACGATTTCATCCAACAGTTACAAGGTTTGAACCTGTGGCCTCTTGATCTGCAGTCAGGGCTGTAGCGCAGTGCTACACCTAAACCTGTGGAGATGTTCAGAGCAAGGCTGGTGCATAGTTTGGGATTCCATTAAATGTCATATTGTGTCAAAGGAAAAATGTACACTGGCTCTCAAAAAGAAGGCTCTTTCAAAACAGCTTTTGGTTTTACAACTGTAGCCTACCTGTGTATCCTCAGAAAAATCCTATTGATTCTAGCCAGAGGCATTTCATCAATGAAAGGTAACTACGATACATTACACAGATCTACAAAGATTTTTAGTCATTTAGCAGATGCTCTTATCCAGAGTGACTTACAGTAAGTACAGGGACATTCTCCCTGAGGCAAGTAGGGTGAAGTGCCTTGCCTAAGGACACAACATCATTTGGAGGGCCGGGAATCGAACTGGCAACCTTCGGATTAATATCCCGACTCCCTAACCGCTCAGCCATCTGACCCAAGAGACAAGTGAAAAAAACATTTCATTCCAGATCCGGGCTAAAAGGCTAAAACAACAATAGCTTCAAAAAAGCCCTTACGGACAGTGATATCCAGACGATCTCAGTCATTCTCTTCGTGACACGCATGATAAACATCTCCCTCCTCTCTGCCAAGCCCTTCCTAAAGTGCACATATTACGGTTGTGCTGATCGACTGCGAATGGTTTTGTAAATCCTTTCGCGCGCGACAGCGGAGGCACGTGCGCGGAGTGCTTTCTTTGTAGATCAATTATCCTGCCAAATTGCACGAGAGTGTTGGAAACATGAGAAGCAGATGGAACACCTACGTATCATTACACCAAATTCTGTATGTAAATCTCTGGAACCCCAAACAAATCTTGAGGAGAATAGATACAAATCAGTAGGTCTTCAGTGGCAACACATAGGTCTATGAGTTTAGTTTGGTAAAATCCGTATTAATATCGAAGTACAGTATTTAGAATTGCGTATGATGTTTGCTCGCAGACTAGAGATAAGCATGTGATTTTGATGTTGTTATGATATTTGTTATGTTTTCGGCATGGCAATGATCACCAGAGCTATCCCTAAACGACATGCCTATGCAAATACACACAGCATGGTATGGCTGAAATGTATATATTTAACATAATTTCTCATGCTTCTTTTGTACTCATATCTGTAGACATGCATAATGAATAGGCCATGATTGACCCTCTCGTCCTTTCAGTTCTTAGTAAAGAAGCAGATTGAATACAGGTTATGAGCAATGGGAACTATTACTCATTGGCAGTTCAAAGAAATATACTTCTTCACCGTGTAAAGGTTTATTTCTCACAGTATAAAGTCGTAATTTGAAGGAAAAGCTAGATGAGGCACGATGCAGGCAAGATAAGGAATCCAATATGCATGAGGACAATTCCTGTGGGTTCATCTTGACACTATAAAACCCTCAGATTTTCCAAGCTTATCTTATTAGTCGATCATAAAATTGTAGAATATGTTGTATTAAAACTAATAATTCTGTGGGCTTGGTCTAGTGGGCTCTCCCTTTGTGTCTGAAACAAGGTGTTGGTCTTTTGAGGCCTACTCATCCTGTAACACAGTGCTCTTCTGTCCTGGTCCTCAGGGCCCATTGTCCTATGTGTTTAAATGTGCACGTCCGGGAATCGAACTGGCAACCTTCTGATTAATAGCCCGACTCCCTAACCGCTCAACCATCTGAGCCCCATTTTCTCCTTCTACTTCCCCGCTGGGCAGACCCCCCCCAAAGCCCCTGGCCTGCTCAGCCCACCGCTTCTCTGCGTCCCCAGATCAGAGAGCTGCCAAATTATTGCACTATTGCACTAACTTACTCCACTTGTCTTAGGTTAGTATAGGTCTTTTCTTTGGTTAGTTAGGTCTATAAGGTTAGTATAGGTCATTATGCGTATTAGAGGTCTAGTATATTGTATGGATATTGCATACTATATTGTATATTTAGGAGGTTTATTATTATTTTATTTAGCTTATCATAGATGTAATCTATGTTCTTAGTACTTATATGTTATGCCAGGTTGCTCGTGTCTTGTCCATAGAATGTCAGTGCCCAGTCTGACCTTGGGTTGTTCTGTGCACCTGACCATAAAAAACATGAAACTTGAAATCCAGGTAGCCAAACATACACAGCATCCTTCTCCACCCTAGGAGCAGTGTGAACCAATAAGACCTGGGAGAACAGCAGCTGTGAAGTAAACACAATGCTTTCGTCTAGGCTTTGGGGCCTGCTTATTTAGTCATTAGTCTTCACGCTTGTCCTAGGTTCAGTGCTTATCAAAGGGTCAATTATCTAGCAGGGGGCAGACTTGTCTAGGATATGATCTGGTAATGTTGGAAAGTCGGATAATTACACTGCCTTTTCTGGTTGGTTGTCATCGTCCTTTCTTCCACAGTTTAACGTGGGGGTGTAGGTGTATCCCACTGCACACACTCAGAAATGAACTGTGGGAAATTGATCAACCAGGAAGCTATTTGAGCAACACATTACATCAAGTACATAAACTACCACGTAGCAACACCCAAAGTAGTCATATGTTGAAAAAGACTGCTGTGGAGTTGTACGAGTGAAACTTTGTATGGTAGAGGCTGGGCTTTCTAGGGGTAATTGGATGTTAACATTGATCTTGTTTTGGTAACTCAACCTTGGACTGGCCCTTTATTATCCTGGGAACCAGACGAATCTGGGAGCTCATGTTTTATTTGCTCTGGCAGATGAGGTTGGCCATCCTTCCGTTCAAACAGACTTCCAACTGGCCTGGAATGAACCGTTTATTTGATATGGCGAGGGTTTAACATGATGATTGTGCAGAAGAGCACCGTTGAGGCATTTTTTGTAAGCAACTACATTTTGATGCTCTGATTGGTTGTGTGTATCCAATTTTATCTAATAGATGGGGTTGATTTTGAATTGTGAAATACTCCCATCACTGAGCTGTCCCCTCCATCAGGTTACCTGAAGAAGGAGACTGATGCTGTGTAGTTACTAGGGGTGGGAGGAAAAATCGATTCACATTTGAATCGCGATTCAGTGTTCTACCAATTCACAAATGTTTTGTTTTTTTATATTATAAATTTTTTGTACAGATTCTTTTTTTCAAGATCGCAAAAAATCGTGAATAGATTTTTAATCGATTTCTGATCCCAATAATCGATTTGAATCGAATCAAGAGGTACCAAAAGATTTCCACCCCTATTTTTACTATTCATGGTATGGGAACACCAATGACATAAAAGCAAATTGTCATGTTTAAGCACATATGTCATGTTTACTGTATATAATGCAATGCATTTCATTATTGTTCTGCTGTGCTGATTCCCCAGAAAATAACAAGAATGCTCAAACTTTTTATATATAGGTTTAAGCACTTCTTTGATTCATAATTCAATGTACTGTATTTCGTAATGGTGTTTTTGTTCTGTTTAACTTGAGCATCAACCAACAAGTATCTAGTGACAAAGGGCTTGTCAAAGCTGTATAAAGACAGAAATCTATACTAGTTTACAATCTAGCATGCTCTTATGTGTTCTCTTGCTAGACTGCAGTTCTTCTGAAACTCAGTGCTAACCGAAACCCATGAATATCTACTACAAGTTATGCCAAAACACTCCACTGGATAGTGAAACCACTACATCTTCACTTCAGTAAGTTCTGCTTCTGACCAGACAAGATGGCTGCTGTGATTCTCACTTCCTCAACTCCTCTGTGATGTAGTGATAAACACAGGTTGCTACCATGCTGCTCTCCATGTATTCACTGCACTTTGTAAATGTTAGTCCTCCTCCTCACAGATGCTCATGGGTGGTGGCCCGTAGAGAGAGGAGAAAGCCTCATTACTCTCTGAGATATTACCCTACTTCATAGTCACTTGTGCCGACTACCACACACGCCATCCACTGCTGTTCTCCTCCTCTCCTACTCTGCAACAGCAGGGACGTTCCAGAAATACAATACACTGTATTATGTTCAGTCAGTGGTCACCAGAGCGAGACTGACGGCCTCTCTATGAGGCCTCTATAAACCCGTCACTATCTTGGAGGACAGCAGGATCTGCTGCAGAGGATTGTCAGACAGACAGCAATTTATATTTATATTTAGTCATTTAGCAGACGCTCTTATCCAGAGCGACTTACAGTAAGTACAGGGACATTCCCCCCGGGGCAAGTAGGGTGAAGTGCCTTGCCCAAGGACACAACGTCATTTTGGCACGGCGGGGAATCGATCCGGCAACCTTCTGATTACTAGCCCGACTCCCTCACCTCAATTCCTGGTGTAGTTTTGACGAGGAGGCCGGCTGCGGGGTGGGTCACTGGCGAGGGCTGAGAAAGGAGGAGGAAGAACGTGGAGGGAAATGACAGATGGAGAAAATGTATCAAAATGATAGGAGAGACTTAGGAAGGCAATCCAGAATGCTTGGACAGCAATCTAGAATGCTTGGACAGTTCTTTGGAGAAGGAATGGCATGGATAATCACTATAAATGATTATTACTTCGCTATTTCTGTAATTCTGTGTATTTAAATCTATACAAGTTTCAAATGTTTTGTGTCATGATTTTCTATTTCTCATGTTACCACACAATATCGAATGTGGCTCGGAATGCATGTTATTTTTATGGTTGGCATTGAAGCTAGTGGAGTTTGACAAAGACAAGTCGCACTGTCAAATGTGTTTTGATGTATCCTAACCAAGGAAGCTCCTGTGATTGAGGTGATGTGGGGTAGTACAGCTACATGCCAAACGAGGACAAATCTCAGGAAAGTGCTGCTCTGATTCCCTTACTGCTGCAGTTTAAATCCCCCAACTGTTTGCCAAAGTTGGTGAGATTAAACAGAATCTGTGTGAGACGTCTGCTCTTACTGCCGTCTTTGCAGTTCTCTATTGTGTCGTGTCTGTGTGCGTGTGTGTGTGTATAGACACTGTGTATACGTGTGTCCCTGTATGTGTGCGTGTGATTGCACGTGTGTGTGTTTGTATGTGTGTGTTTGTGTGTGTGTGTTCGGCATTACTGCAGACAACAAGCGGAGATGGGAGTTTTCAGGATGGATGTCTGGGAGGTTGCGGCTCCCGGAGGTGGTGTTGTGTAGAGGTGAACTGAGCCTCCAGGGTCTCCTGTCCCCTGGGTTTCTCTGAGTGGGGGCTCCCTCTCTCCTGCCTGGAGGAACACAGGGAATAATAACCTGTCTCATAAATAAAAACCAAGAGGAACGTTGCACAGTGCATGCCCGGTCCTTTGTGAGGGTGACATGCTGTAAATGCTTTTATGTCATGGTTTAACAGAGCCATTGTGAACACTTAACATGCGTCTTGTTTGGAACAGAGCGAGTTGGTAGCCTGTTTACTGCACTGCTGGAAACCAAATGCTAATGGACAATTACATTAACATGGAAAAAATAATTACATTACTGTCAACGCTAACGTAAACAAAACTCTGTAGTGGATGGTTTTTGTTTTCCAGTATGAGCCGTTTGGTTGGAGAAGTGTCGATGCGTTTCTGATCTGGAGAGGAAGTTTTCTGTGCCACAGTGTGAGTTCCCGTGCTCCAGACTGCCTGGATGCAGTATTGATCTGGGTTGGCTTGGGTAATGAAGATCGCTCTCAGCTCAGACAAACATGCATGTGATCCTGAAAACAGCATCCAGCTGCTGCTGCTCCTCCAGACCTGCTGGGTGAAACTGGAGGTTTACGGCCTGGCCACAGCTTCTGTCTCATGTTCGGTCTGAGTATATTTCGAAATCAAGAATGAAACGGATTGGTTGGCTTGATTTTCACATTCACTCATCATTTCTGGACAGAAACCAGAAACTACAAAGAACCAAACAAGACGTAGGTGGACATGAGACAAACGAGAACAGAAACCACACTACGAGAACCCCAGGGGCGAATCTAGGTTCCCACTTTTGGGGGGGGGTAAGCCCCTAGATAAATCCTTTTATTTCTCCTGTGACTCAGCAAAACTAGGGGGGTCTGGGGGCATGTTCCCCCAAAATTTTTTGTTAAAATATCCTTTTAAATTGTGTCCTCTTGTGGGTTTTACGAAGAGAAATGAACACATTTAGATTTAATATATGAAGAAAAAAATACTAACATAGTTTTTGAAATTTAATTAAAATAAATTGGGGGGGCTAATGAAACTTTTGGGTGGGGCTCCAGCCCGAGACAAAACCAAAAACAACAATGGGGCACGGCTGTGGCCGTGACAATTATTATTTCCAATGGATAATCTTTCCCTGTTAATCTGAAGACATGTATCAGATGTGGTAGTCTAGGCCTTTTTTATTTCTAGGCATGTTCTATATTTAAAACAAAACTGAACCTAAACTGATTGTCTCACCGTTCCAGGTGAGAACGACATAATCTCCCTAACATATCAAAGGGATGAAGGAGAGCATGTGGTGCTTGTGCTAACCGTGTATCGGTGTGAAATACACCACAGGTGCAGAGTAAACAAAATTACTCGCAGACTACAGACACAGCAACGCGCGAGAGGAAGTGTCATAAATCTTCCTACTTGCGTAGCTTGAGATTCCACTCTGAACGCATGTGTCTGGAATCACTCGCCGTGTGTGCAACCATAACTCTCGAGCGATTGTCATGTGTAGCAAAGTGTGCACGCTATTGCTTTGATGTACCCGCTCTAGAAAATACTCGTCGAGTGTGCAAAGCCCTTTAAACCGAAACAACATAACCTTTTTTTATCTGCCTTCAGCACGGCACCGTTCTGAGGTACAACACATCGGTTGAGATGGACCAGAACAGATAGCTGATTTAAAGATAACAGATTTTTCCTGCAATGAGAAGAGCCGATAAAACGAGCTCCCGTAGCCTATCTGATGCCTAGGAAGCAGGGCCGTGCTCAGATAAGAATTATCACAAACAAGCACACAGGCCCTGCGAGTGGTGAATAAACCATTATTTAGCCCATTTTACAGTGTCACTCAGTTCTACACTTCGTCTTGAACCGATGGTGAAAAAGCTTTTGTAACGTTTAGTCTTCACTGATGAAAACCAAACCAAAAATGGTGTGCAAAATCGATTTCATTTTTTGTAACAACAGTATTCAGTGGCAAGAAGTTAGGACAAAAAATTCTTATTTTTTATCCTGAAAGAACAAGAGGCTTTAACCTTAGGGTATTCCTGTGTTCGACCCTGTAGAGATAGTAACATATTATTGCTGTTCTAAAATGTAACAGTAAAACATATCTCAATCGTCGTCGTCGTCGTCGTCATCTGCCGCTTGTCCGGGGATCGGGTCGCGGGGGCCGCGACCTAAGCAGGGAGGCCCAGACTTCCCTCCCCCCGGCCACTTCCGCCAGCTCTTCCTGGGGGACCCCAAGGCGTTCCCAGGCCAGCTGAGAGACATAGTCCCTCCAGCGTGTCCTGGGTCTTCCCCGGGGCCTCTTCCCAGTGGGACGTGCCCGGAACACCTCACCAGGGAGGCGTCCAGGAGGCATCCTAATCAGATGCCCGAGCCACCTCAGCTGGCTCCTCTCGACGCGGAGGAGCAGCGGTTCTACTCTGAGCCCCTCCCGGATGACCGAGCTTCTCACCCTATCTCTAAGGGAGAGCCCGGACACCCTACGGAGAAAGCTCATTTCGGCCGCTTGTATTCGCGATCTCGTTCTTTCGGTCACTACCCATAGTTCGTGACCATAGGTGAGGGTAGGAACGTAGATCGACTGGTAAATAGAGAGCTTCGCCTTTCGACTCAGCTCCTTCTTCACCACGACGGACCGATGCAGAGCCCGCATCACTGCGGACGCCGCACCGATCCGCCTGTCGACCTCGCGCTCCATTCTTCCCTCACTCGTGAACAAGACCCCGAGATACTTGAACTCCTCCGCTTGGTTCAGGATCTCCTCCCCGACCCGGAGATGGCACTCCACCCTTTTCCGGTCGATTACCATGGCCTCAGATTTGGAGGTGCTGATTCGCATCCCAGCCGCTTCACATTCGGTTGCGAACCGCTCCAGTGAGAGCTGAAGGTCACGGCCCGATGAAGCCAACAGGACCACATCATCCGCAAAAAGCAGCGACCCGATCCTGAGGTCACCAAACCGGACCCCCTCAACACCCTGGCTGCGCCTAGAAATTCTGTCCATATAGGTAATGAACAGAATCGGTGACATAGGGCAGCCCTGGCGGAGTCCAACCCTCACCGGAAACAAGTTCGACTTACTACCGGCAATGCGGACCAAACTCTGGCACCGGTCGTACAGGGACCGGACAGCCCCGATCAGGAAATCCGGTACCCCGTACTCTCGGAGCACCCCCCACATGAGCCCCCGAGGGACACGGTCGAACGCCTTTTCCAAATCCACAAAACATGTGTAGACTGGTTGGGCGAACTCCCATGTACCCTCCAGGACTCCGCGGAGGGTATAAAGCTGGTCCACTGTTCCACGGCCAGGACGAAAACCACATTGCTCCTCCTGAATCCGAGGTTCGACAATCCGACGGACCCTCCTCTCCAGGACCCCTGAATAGACTTTCCCAGGGAGGCTGAGGAGTGTGATCCCCCTAAAGTTGGAGCACACCCTCCGGTCCCCCTTTTTAAAGAGGGGAACCACCACCCCGGTCTGCCAGTCCAGAGGCACTGTCCCCGATGTCCACGCGATGTTGCAGTCAAGTTGCATCTCAATCAAGTTGCATCTCAATCAAATAAATATAAATGTATTTGTCCAACCCTATATACAAGCAATGACCCAGAGGGCTTTACAGATGCCCACATATCAGCACCTAATAAGCAACCTACATCCTCAGAGTAGCCAATGAAAATCTCCCAAGGAGATATAAGCCAAATCACACATTATTTATGAAGTCTTCGGAGGTGTTACTTTATCACAGGTTGGAATTAATCAGTGAACGTCCAGATCGTCCATAATGCATTCAAACACTTTTCAGTGTGAAGGCTCGTCCTCCAATCCTTTCATCCATATTCAGTCTGCGGCCAGAGGAATTCCTCCAACCAGGCGTCAGAAGGAGATGCTCCTCTCATCTCTCCACTCATGTCTCAAGATGGCCCCTCTCAGCTCGACCCTCCAGGATCTGCGGCTCCACCACCAGACCTCCCTCCCTCGCGTGACGGGGCCGGCTGCAGGGAAACGATCCCAAAACATCAGCCTTCGACATGTCCGCGTAGCGGGAGAGGTGGAGGGTGTCGCTTTGGTTTAGTTTTGGTACGCGTCCACACAGCAGGAAGGTGAAGACCCTGGTGTGAGACCTGATGGAGGAGACACTGTCTCAAAGAGAGAGGGGGGGAGGCTGTGGAGGGACATTGTTCCTGCTGTTATTGTGTAGGGCTGGGGGACAGGGACTGTTTGTGTGTGGCTAGGGACCAGAGACTAGGATGCCTCCACACATCGGCAGCCGGTAGGTAAGAGGCTTGTTGGGTATGGCCTTCTCTCTCACTCTGCTCACAGGTACAGCCTTCTCTCTCACTCTGCTCACAGGTACAGCCTTCTCTCTCACTCCGCTCACGGGTACAGCCTTCTCTTTCACTCCGCTCACAGGTACAGCCTTCTCTCTCACTCCGCTCACGGGTACAGCCTTCTCTCTCACTCCGCTCACAGGTACAGCCTTCTCTCTCACTCCGCTCACAGGTGTTGGCGTCTGACAAAGGCTGTCTGGGTTTGAGGTGGTGCTGCTGATTACTGAACTGCCTTGAACAAGTTACACAGAAAGAAAGCTGTTGTCTAGCTTGTTATAGCGAGGAAGTCAGAATTACAGTCAGATTCTAGTTTTACTTAAGTACTTCATCTGATGTATTATATGTGGAAGTGCTTGTGTACTGCAGAACAAGTTTGCATGAATTTATCTTCGAATATGTTTGCAATATTCTTTTAACAAGATCATCAAGATTTTACATACCGTTAATCTTAAAGGTTGGCAAAGAGATATTACAGACGTTTTGACCACAATTATACTTTGCTTCTATGAACTGTATCACGGCACTACTGTGAGTGATAAAAAGAGAAGGAAAGGTTCTGTTGTTCAAAGGAATTGTTTCTAAGAAAACAGAATGGCTGTCCCATTTAAGAGGTCAAGGACGCTGTCAGGTGGTGTTAGGGGGAATGTGGAGTTCAAACCCGCTCTCTCAATTACGCAGTGCATCATGGGTAACACAACAAAGTGTCTGACAGCTTCATTTTAGAGGTATAAACAATCGCTTTTCAACAGATCGAGATTTAGGGTGGAGCCGTGTGGTGAGGAGAGAGGGGGGGAGGGGAGCGAGGCTTTCGTCTTCCAAGCTACCCTCAGAGCAGCACCTTCCAGCTGTGCAACGACTTGGACATTCTGCAATAATTATCTATGTTTTTTTACGAACCAATTCGAAGATCTGCAAAGATCCCATTCCCTTTTAAAGAGATCAAAATTCAACCCTGTGTGATTGTGCTAGCCCCACATGGCTCAGTTAATTAAGTTCATCATCTCAAAGGTCAGCTGATGTGGAGAGGTGTTTTTCATATGCTAGTCTTTTTCCACCTCCACAGGAAACCTTGTTTAACCAAAACCACCTGTGGTTGGGTGAAAGAAAGAGCATTTCATGCTAATTTGCCAGGTGATCTTGCTGTACAGTTAGCTGAAATAACTTCAGAGGCCTTGTGTTTTTAGCCAGTCATATACCACGTACCAACCACACACTGTAAATTGACAGGAATCCTGCTATTAGGCCTTGGAAAGCCATTTGGATAATAAGACCATTGTAAACATGGAACGTTTCCTACCATTAGTGAGCAAGGCTGGCAGGGAGCAGACGCTCCCTCTCCATGCACTGTGCCTGATATGGTAATTTGTTTCAAACAGAATACTCACTCACTCGAGCTTCTGTTGTTGACATGCGTCTCAGAATCTGCTGCTCTTCGGCCTTGCGGAGGCCTGAAAGCAGCTCTGATCGCTGGAAAGGAGCGTTCTGTTCTGCTGCCGTGTTGCTGTTTCCCCTTACCTAGCCTCCAGAAGACTAGCCTCCACCAGCCTGTACCAGCCTGTACCAGCCACCATCCTCTACCAGCCTCCACCAGCCTGTACCAGCCTTCACCAGCCTCTACCAGTCTCCACCAGCCTCTACCAGCCTGTACCAGCCTCCACCAGCCTCTACCAGCCTTCACCAGCCTCTACCAGTCTCCACCAGCCTCTGCCTCCACCAGCTTCCACCAGCCTTCACCAGCCTCTACTAGCCTCTACCAGCCTCTACCAGCCTCCACCAGCCTCTACCAGCCTTCACCAGCCACCTTCCACAACCCAAGCCTTCACTAGCCTCTATAACCCCACCCTCCAACATCCTCTACCACCCCAGTATTTCTTTCTTATACAGAATATTGATGTTCTTCAATGGCACGGCTTATCGTAAATAAAATACGAAAAGTAAACATCAACACGGTTATGCTTATTCAGTTTATTTCACACCCAAAGCTTGAAATCCAGCATTACATTGCTGATAAATCCGTTAATGTGCATATAGGACCTGGAACTTGAACTTGTCGTGTTATGTAACGGTTGGGGACTTATAATTTAAAGAAGCCAATCAGGAACCAGACATAGTTGTTCTATATTATACAGTGTATTATGTAAAGGTCTTTCGTAAGGGAAATCAAAGCTCATTCTTTCCGTCCTTCTAAACGCATCATCTTCCCTACAGCACACTCTTTCATCTCGCTCTTAAACAGGATGTGGGGTCTTGCGTGTGAAAATGATCATTTACTCGCAAGGTTTGCTTGAGCTTAAAAAAAGGCATCTTTTTGCTGAGAATAATGCTATGTGTTTGTCACTTGTGTGACAGTATTGCCTGCACAGCCATGATCCATCAAATGGATCAAGCTGCTTGTCAAAACTAGTGACTCTTTCAAAAAGGGACATTCTCCATGTTTTTATGAAGGTTTTTTTTTATTTTTTATGGTGCAACGCATTAAAATCCTAACTATTTATAACCTTACGGAACAATTAGAAGACCTTTAAAGACACAGCAGGACACTCCGTCAGAAGAAATGCAAGTTGTCAAATTGTGAAATGAACAAACATTAGTTTTGAAGACTTGTGTCGCTTATGGTAGTAATTTCCATTCAGTCATCTTAATTTAATTCTCTTCACTTGGACATATTGCTGAGTTAATTTCACTCCAGGATGGTTTCTCCTCTGGTTGAGTGGGCACGGTTCTCTAAGCTCATCTGTACGTGCTGGTGTTTCTCTGCTCAGGACTCCTGTGGATTCTGAAAGGTTAGTCACTCCAGGACCACCTCCCACACACACGCTAACACACACACACACACACACACACACGTGGATGCAGGCTTGAACACACACATGCACACTTGCTCTCCCCCACACACACACACACATATACACACACATGCACACAACATCTCCTAAGGCCAACACTATTATAATGTGAACAAGATAGCCTCATGGGAAAGAAATGCAAAAAGAATATAACGAGAATAACACAATATTCTTAAGATCCCATGTAAGACTTTTGTATATGCCACACACATACAATTCATAGGATAATACTACAGCAATTCCCTTGGGGCTGATGGGGTAAACAAGTTTTTTTGGGGGATATGCTGTGAAAACAAGCTTTTTAGTAGGTTTCACTGACGACAATGTCAGTGACATTTTAAACACGTGGGAATGTTCTATTGAGAGTGTCTATCAACATCCCTTGGGTAATAATGAAGTCAAAACCACTGTTGACTCACAATACAGGAGTGAACGATTAAACCTAGAACCAATTTTAAGGATTTGAAATGTTAACGTTTATGCCAGTGTTTCAGGAGTGCCACACAGGATGAGTTTGGATCCCTGTTTTTCTTTTGTTTTTCCCTCTCCCTCCCTCTCCCTCTCCCTCGCCCTCCCTACCTCCCTCTCTCCCTCCCCCCATCTCTCTCTCTCTCTCTCTCTCTCTCTCTCTCTCTCTCTCTCTCTCTCTCTCTCTCTCTCCCTCTCTCCCCCTCCCTCTCTCTCTCTCTCTCTCTCTCTCTCTCTCTCTCTCTCTCTCTCTCTCTCTCTCTCTCCCTCTCTCCCCCTCCCTCTCTCTCTCCCTCTCTCTCTCTCTCTCTCTCTCTCTCTCTCTCTCTCTCCCTCTCTCCCCCTCCCTCTCTCTCTCTCTCTCTCTCTCTCTCTCTCTCTCTCTCTCTCTCTCTCTCTCTCCCTCTCTCCCCCTCCCTCTCTCTCTCCCTTTCTCTCTCTCTCTCTCTCTCTCTCTCTCTCTCTCCCTCTCCTCTCTCCCTCTCTCCCCCTCCCTCTCTCTCTCCCCTCTCTCTCTCTCTCTCTCTCTCTCTCTCTCTCTCTCTCTCTCTCTCTCTCTCTCTCTCTCTCTCTCTCGATCTCTCCCCCTCCCTCCTAAAGACTGGGTGTCTCCTCACGCTCTGATTCCCTGTCCGTCTCGTGTTGACGGAAGCCCCAGCACCCTTTGGGAACCCTACATCTGTGCGCCCATCGAACTGAAACCCAGTCACAGCAGACTCCCTCAGTAACGAAGGATCCGTCATGTTTTTGAGCCGTTTAATCAGAAACATAGTAATTCAGCTCCCCATATCTCTCCTTCCGGTAAATCCTGAATGAGATGTTGCAGGATGTTAGGAAGTAATGCTATATTTACTAGACACCACTAAATGAGGGGTTGTAGACCAATATGTTTACAGGAGACATTTCCTGAAAACCCCCTAGATCCTGCAGCTACAGATTCCATTTGACCTTCCAGGAGAGGCCAGCTGAAGAGAAGACAATCGAATGGGGATCAGTCCTAGAAGAAGCTTAAACCGTAGCACCATCAAAAAGACAGATTCTTTAAACCAATACCTTGCCCGCTTTTGATTCAAACAGAGCGAAGTTGGCAGAAAGTAGCCAGAGTTTAACAAGCTTCCTTAACTTGCCACAGGCTTTCATGTGTCATCCTTCAACTCCAGCACATTTGCTCGTTGGTTGTTAATGAGCCTTTAGCGCAATACCTCATTGTCTTTCTTCTTCTCTGGTCACGAGTCGGTGATGATACATAACACGCCTGCTTAGGAAGACAGAGTATACAACGCCTCGGTGCCTCGTTTGCTTTTGTCTCCGCCGACATGAGGCTCTCTGTGTTGTTATGATTAGATTTTCACTGTGTGCTTCTCTGTGTGTGTCTTTCTGTGTGTGTGTGTGTGTGTGTGTGTGTGTGTGTGTGTGTGTGTGTGTGTGTGTGTTGAGGGAGATATCAAGGGAGTGTGTGCGTGTGTGTGTGTGTGTGGTAAGATCAATGCCAGAGAGAGAGAGAGAGAGAGAGAGACAGGGCTGGCCACTTCTCCACTCACTCTAAACACTGATGTTGACTCTTCCTATTTGCATGCATGCTGAGCTAGTCTCCAGCAGGGGTAATCCGCACACCGCAGTCCCAGCTGAACAGACAGATATTGACCAGGGAAGGTCTCCTGTAGCTTGCTCCAGCCTCTGTGCCGCTTGCACAAGAAGGAATGAGAGGAAAGCTGTTTCATGACACCCAGCAGCTCAGCCTGACTTTATCACACGGCACAGGCCTGTTGGAACCAGAGCGTTCGGTTTGAGTTAACCAATGGGTGCTGTGTTTATTGGATGGTCATTGAATTACCTTGTGGCCTTGATCTTTTATAGTTTTTCTCTTTGAATTAGATTGTTCATTAGTAGCGTTGGGGCTGTCTGGAAAAACCTTTCAAAGAATAATCAAAGGTTTGGAAGTGGGGAAGGGGATATTGCATGTCTTTATTGTTTAAAAATTCAAATTGTGACAAGTGTCTTCAACTGGCCCGTGCATCAAAAGGATGGAAAATAAAGTTAGACCTTGATACAAATGTGAACTCACTGACATTACTGACAGTAAAAACTTCAAAAGATAAATTACAAAAATCTCGACCTCATTTATGTATTTTGATGCCTTCAAAATGCCCACAAATTATATTTTGAAATTATTTAATTGTTTCTGAATGTATTAAATAGTAATGCAGCATTGGTTAAGTATGTGATGACGTAACTTTGGGACTGAGAGCAGGAGATCCTCAGGTGAGAGCTGCTTGTCATCTGACATTAGTTGACCCACGCTGACAAAACGATGCCGCACATCTATAGACCTCCTCGCAATGTCAACGCTGATTGCTTTCTTCGCATCTTTTGAAGTTTCCTAATGAAAGTTGAAAGCCGTGACAGTCAGAGGAAATGACTGACACGTTTTCGACAAACGCTGAGAGAACCAATTTCCTCAGCTGACAACAGTGACGGTCTGGAAAACAAAGGTAATACCAAAAGCTAGTGTACCATTAAGGTAGAATAGTGTGTGTAGGAAGTGTTAGAAAATAGGAAAGGAAGACATGGTAGTGTGTATATATATATATATAGAGACGTTGTAGTAAATTATTCAGGCCTCTGCTTCAGTGTTGACATTTTCACTAATGGCTGCTGAGACTGGTCTGGTCTTGTTAAGGTAGCTCTGCTTCTCTCTGACTGAAGCTGGTGGCACATCCAGCTGAGTGGGCTGATGACTGGATCACACACACACAAACACACACACAAGCACACACACGCATTCACACACACACATACACACACATTCACACACACACATACACGCATTCAGACACACACACATTATATAAATAGTTTCTAAATCACTGGTCCTGTTCTGTGGTCCCAGGTGAGTGATGCTAGATACATTTGGCTCCATTATGTGTGATTGCAGAAAAGGGCTTGTGAGGACTCTTGTCATCTGCTCTCTTTTTCCTTTCTCTTTTTCCTAAAAAGACACGTTCTTTTTTGAAGAACCCAGCTTTGGATGTGAGTGCTGATATGTTTGTGACTTGCCCTGCTGTGTACGACTCTGTGTACGGCATGGTCGTCTCTAGAAAGGTCTATGACACATCTCATATGCATGGCAATGGCTTGACATTTGTGTCATTGTGTAGTTCATACGCAGTGCCGCACATGCCACTTACTGTACAATGTGTTGAGGCTGTGAGGGTCGTTTGACAGGAGACTCGTCTGTGGAGTGAGTGGTTGTTTTCATAGCGACTGAAGATGAGACAGAATGAATCTTGACAACTGATACATCAGTTTTGTGTAGCAAGTAGCCTAGCATCAACATGAGCGCTAGGCACTCATGCATTATATACACACTTTGACAAAGGGCTTATTTTAAATGTAATTTATGGTGCATAAAACAGCAGCAAATCTCCAAAATGCTTGATGTTCAGTAGAATTCTATTGAATTATTGGAATGTTGAGGGATTCTTGGAATGTTGAGGGATTCTTGGAATGCTGTGGAGGTTTATGCAGATGAAACTAAATTAGAAGCAAAAAGAGAATGGAACTACAACTTGATCGACAGACACGAAAGGCATTCCTGAAGGTTCCAAAGGGAAGCCAGGGCCTGTGCTAATCTTTTGCGGCCTATCTAAACCTCTACTAAGTACTCAAAACCTGTAATAATAATTCCTAACCAATGTGAGCTACTATACTTATCGACAATACACAGTATATTTGTCTACATGGTACACAAAAGTGACAGAGCAAAGCAGGATACTTTCGCCCCTCCTTCAATAGTGAATGTACACAAAAGCTTAGAAACTGTAGGTTATTATGAAATCCTTGTAGAAAGTATTCAAGGACACAGTAGATGTGTGACTAAACACTTTGAGTTTGACCCCAACAGCTCAAACTGAAAGCAGTTCAGGCACATTCAAACAACATTTAGTTACATTTATGAAACATTTGCTGGAACTATCCCAGTTGACAGTAGAATATGCCGTTTGATGTTTATTATGTTGTGCTAACACCTCGTTTATTCACATTCACCTATTCGCATTTAGCATACGCTTTGTATCTATCGTGATAAACAGCACAGGGGAATTTGAACCTGTGACCTCTTGTCATTTTCCAACAAATGCTCTAATTACTGAGCTATACCCTTCTCCAACTTGATTATTATAAACTGACAATTTAGTGGTTCCACTTTCAGGACTGAAAGGTATGTGGAGTGCAAGACTGGCTTTGATTACATTAGTAGAACTTTTGGAAGCCAAATCTCTAAGGTTTTGAGCATTTTTATTTATTGTTTCAAAACTAAAATCCCCATAACCTTGTGAAGTCAAGGATGACTGCTTTACATTGTCTTCAGCAGAGATAAATAAAACATGTTCTTGTCAGTCATGAACGAGTGACTTCTTGTCTGTTTTATTTGAAAAGCCTTTGAAATAAATTCTTTCTGATCTCCACAACCCCCAATATTATTTCCAAGTTTTCCAGAACGTGTTGATCAGACTTAAATAAAACGTGTGATCACAGCGATGGTGTGTATCCGTTACATGTTCTCCTACTGTGCCAGTTTAACTGCAGGTGAGATCTGAATCGTGTTTAGTTTTTTTTAACGTTTTTTCAGACCTACCACAGAGCAGCAGGCGTTAAGAATCCCGAGGCAGGGTGTGATTACGATATCAACGAGCTGTATTCGACAGCTATTATTTTATTGTCGTGCGGTATAAAAATGGCAGGGTGGTAAAGTTAACAGAAGCTGAGGATAGGACAGCTTGCCACAGGGAACTCAGACGAAGGTGTATGCGCTAACCAGCAGTGGGCAGGTATGTTTACCCTCTCTGTGTTCCTGAGCTGGTGGGAGAGACAAATCTTTCTGCTCAGTCACACACAAGCTAAGAGCCCCCCCTTCTCTCAGTGGAGCAGTAATGATCATAGATGGGTCTGGAGTGGGGCCTACCACAGCCCTAATGACTGCCTCTGAATTGTATTTTTTTTCTTTCATGCTTCAATATTTTCCATTACGTGTGGTTGATATCCCTTTTGGCGGAAGTCATGGGAATCTTTTTGTAGAACATCACTGACTCCCTGTGATATTGTCTGCATATCTGTCTTATAAACCAATATTATTTAGTGTACTGTATCCTGGGTGGTAGAACAGTACATTTGCAATAACATTTGTGAGCATCTCTTTCAAGCTGTATTACCCATACAACGTGAGGTCAAATATTGATGATAAACTCATTCGCTGCAGCACTGCATATTTTTGTTATAATGCATATATGTGAAACAGCAGAACAAAGAACTCAGTGTAGCTCTCAAGCTGTTGCTGATCGGCACCACTTGCTCTTGTCATCACGGCACCACATGAATCCTGAGTTCTGACTCCTTACCACTAACACACAGCCTGAGTTCTGACTCCTTACCACTAACATACAGCCTGAGTTCTGACTCCTTACCACTAACATACAGCCTGAGTTCTGACTCCTTACCACTAACATACAGCCTGAGTTCTGACTCCTTACCACTAACATACAGCCTGAGTTCTGACTCCTTACCACTAACATACAGCCTGAGTTCTGACTCCTTACCACTAACATACAGCCTGAGTTCTGACTCCTTACCACTAACATACAGCCTGAGTTCTGACTCCTTACCACTAACATACAGCCTGAGTTCTGACTCCTTACCACTAACATACAGCCTGAGTTCTGACTCCTTACCACCAACATACAGCCTGAGTTCTGACTCCTTACCACTAACATACAGCCTGAGTTCTGACTCCTTACCACTAACATACAGCCTGAGTGCTGACTCCTTACCACTAACATACAGCCTGAGTTCTGACTCCTTACCACTAACATACAGCCTGAGTTCTGACTCCTTACCACTAACATACAGCCTGAGTTCTGACTCCTTACCACTAACACACAGCCTGAGTTCTGACTCCTTACCACTAACATACAGCCTGAGTTCTGACTCCTTACCACTAACACACAGTCTGAGTTCTGACTCCTTACCACTAACACACAGCCTGAGTTCTGAATCCTTACCACTAACACACAGCCTGAGTTCTGACTCCTTACCACTAACACACAGCCTGAGTTCTGACTCCTTACCACTAACACACAGCCTGAGTTCTGACTCCTTACCACTAACACACAGCCTGAGTTCTGACTCCTTACCACTAACATACAGCCTGAGTTCTGACTCCTTACCACTAACATACAGCCTGAGTTCTGACTCCTTACCACTAACATACAGCCTGAGTTCTGACTCCTTACCACTAACATACAGCCTGAGTTCTGACTCCTTACCACTAACATACAGCCTGAGTTCTGACTCCTTACCACTAACATACGGCACAATGTACTTTACTGTCCCCTTTAGGAAATATTTTTCTTAGGATCAGTGTTGCTGCATTTAATAACGAGACCCTAAATTTAACATACGGAGAATCTAGACATGTGACACAGTCCACCACAAACTAGTAATCATCCATGTACAGTGCAGTTTCTAAAGACTGTAAACTAAGACTTTTGCACAAAAACGGTCTTCATGCTTTAGTGCACTATGAAGGGGAAAACAGATGGGGAGAAATTATAGTTAAAATGAGTGTCACGTTATTCCCGGATTATTAATACCAGAAGAAGGATTCCACAGCAGCGCAGACAAAACCTGACAGCTTGGATGTAGGCAATTCTTTCCCCCTATTGTGGCGTTTGAGAGGGACACAACCCTAACACTAAACACAATCATTCATCTCCCAATCCCCTCAATGTATTCTCATGGACGAGGCGGCAAATTAAATACATCAAAACATCATATTCATGAGGGGAACCATTGATTAAAATGGCATGTGTTGCTGTCTTGGCTGAACTCAGCAGAGACCCGGCTTAGAAAGGCTTGTTATTACTCTGAGAGCAAGGAGGACGTGGAGGACCGAGATAGCAAGCGCGAGATAAGATGGTCTTTAATATCGCTAGGAACGTGCTCTGGAAATCCCCCGTGTCACTTTAATTCTGTTTGTCATCTTTCTGGGGTCTTGTCAAAGAGAGGCTGACTGCTTGACAAGGAGAATAGAGAATATGAAAAATAAAATAACATCTTGACTTATCAAATCTTTCGGATCAAATTTGTTGCCCGGTAGCTCCTATGGAAGATTTATTTTTGTTTTATGGAACATATTGAGGTGTAGTCTATCTATTTGTTAAATAATCGGGTCTGGTAAAAAATAAGGTGCTCAAGTTACAAACAAGGATTCAGCATCATCTTGCTAAACAAATACTCGAAATGACATGGTGTTTTACTTCAATATTGTTAGGTTAGGATGTAAAAAAGAATATATCTCACTTAAGCTTTTGGTTCAGTTACTATGTATTAACTCAATAATGTTACAGTCTGTTAGTGTAGAGTCTAAAGTAGAGGCCCTGATACAAAGACATGAGCAGAATGTGATACACTTTCCAAGTCTGAGGTGCGTCGCTAAATCAGGATAAATATGGATGCCAGTCAGGGGGCTCTGCCCCAGCCTTCTCAACCTGCTCACCTGTGTCAGGGAGTCAGGGAGGTAAGGGGAGTCAGGGAGGTGGAGGGAGTCAGGGAGGTGGGGGGAGTCAGGGAGGTGGGGGGACTCAGGGAGGTGGGGGGAGTCAGGGAGGTGGAGGGAGTCAGGGAAGTGGAGGGAGTCAAGGAGGTGGGGGGAGTCAGGGAGGTGGGGGGAGTCAGGGAGGTTGGGGGAGTCAGGGAGGTGGAGGGAGTCAGGGAGGTGGGGGGACTCAGGGAGGTGGGGGGAGTCAGGGAGGTGGGGGGAGTCAGGGAGGTGGGGGGAGTCAGGGAGGTGGAGGGAGTCAGGGAGGTGGAGGGAGTCAGGGAGGTGGGGGGAGCCAGGGAGGTGGGGGGAGTCAGGGAGGTGGGGGGAGTCAGGGAGGTGGGGGAAGTCAGGGAGGTGGAGGGAGTCAGGGAGGTGGGGGGAGTCAGGGAGGTGGAGGGAGTCAGGGAGGTGGAGGGAGTCAGGGAGGTGGGGGGAGTCAGGGAGGTGGGGGGAGGCAGGGAGGTGGGGGGAATCAGGGAGGTGGAGGGAGTCAGGGAGGTGGGGGGAGTCAGGGAGGTGGAGGGAGTTAGGGAGGTGGGGGGAGTCAGGGAGGTGGAGGGAGTCAGGGAGGTGGGGGGAGTCAGGGAGGTGGGGGGACTCAGGGAGGTGGGGGGAGTCAGGGAGGTGGAGGGAGTCGTCAGGGAGGTGGGGGGAGTCAGGGAGGTGGAGGGAGTCAGGGAGGTGGGGGGAGTCAGGGAGGTGGAGGGAGTCAGGGAGGTGGGGGCCCAAGACCTGTGACTCACATCCGTCTTCACCCAAGCCTGACAACATGTCTCATCTCCACTAATGAATTATAAATATGGGCTCACATCTCCAGAAGTAAAAAAAAAAAATCGTCTGACCCCAAAAGGTCAAATGTCCTCTATGCTAATAGGTTTTCGAAAACCTCTGTCCGTAATCTTCCGGAAGGGGAAGGGGAAGTGGAAGATCTTGTCGAGGAGAAGATGAGAACATTACAGGTTTGTCATGCTTGTTAGTGAAAAGTTCACAAGGTTTCGAAGAGGGTGTCTATGCTGCATGCCGACCTGGGCGTGTTTCCCTGAGCGACATCCTGTGTTATTTTCCTCGTCAGACGGAATCTATTCCGAGGAATGGAGATAAATGTTTGCATCCCTGTCACTGGAGAAAGCACACCATGGTCCAAGTTTTTTTAAGCGTAGCAACAAATTATTAACAGGCGGTGATTTTCTGAACGTGCCAATTACAGTCCGCTATCTCTAACTGAAGTTCACCCAGAGATATGAGCAGAGTAAAGAGGTTAACCATGAAGCGCCAACTCCAAGCAAAGAAAACATTATACTTCAAGCATACTTCCAAGGTACAAGTACAAACCTACTCACTAAGTATGTGAATATGCAAATTCAGTACATTTTGTGTAGACTTCCCATTGTTCAGAAAAAGATAAATAATGAAGATTTAACCAGCTCTCATTTCATATATTTAAATTAACTTTAATTACACTTAATTATACCTTGGATCAACACGATGGGAAAAACTTAAAGTATTTGGTTACATAAGGAGCCTCCAAAGGGTACAAGGAATATAATGTTGTAATGTCAAATACAACATAATAGCATAACATAACAACCCCTTAATTAGGGCTGATCTCTGTCGGTGTCAGTGATCCTACACATCCATGGTGTGAACACTGCAGCCTGTGATAGAGTAGGTCATTTCCCGGGGCTAAATGATGTGTCCACTTGATTAACGTCAAGATCCTACAATGAGAGGAAATTACGATGGTTGTTGATAGAGCCATACAGCTCAGCAATACCCAACTTTCCTGTCTCTCTGTTTTGTTTTGCCTTTCTCTTTTCTTCTCTCTCCCTCTGTCTCTTTCTGTCTTTCTCTCTATCGTTTCTGTCTGTTTCACACATAGTTTCCCTTCTCTCTCTCTCTCTCTCTCTCCCCCCCCACCTTTCTCTCTCTCTCTCTCTCTCTCTCTCTCTCTCTCTCTCTCTCTCTCTCTCTCTCCCCCCCACCTTTCTGTCCCTCTCTCCCTCTCTCTCTCTCTCTCGTTCTGTATCGTTTTGCCTTTCTCGTCCTCTTCCTTTGTCTCTTGTTTTCTGTCTCTCGTCCATGATGTTAGGCCGTGTGACATCAAAGATTAAACCATCAGTGTGGATACTGTTACTGCTTGTGTGACATGGTATCCTATCGACCCAATCAATGATGTCTGTCTGCCTAGCTGTGGCAGAGGTGGGGAGAGTCTGTGTGTTGTATCTCCTGCACTGTCTCTGGTATATGTCATAGTTAATATTTCCTCTCACGTTGTTCTGTGTTCAAACGAACACCTGCACCTCGAGAGGGGGTAGAAACTGCAGATGTCTGAACTGACAAATCTCCTTCTGTACACTTCAGTCAGCCTGGGTACTGTGGGTGGGTGTGAGTGTGTGTGTGTGTGTGCGTGCGTGTGTGTGTGTGGGGGCCTGTAGATATGGACAGTGGACCCATTTGTCATGTTTCTGTAACAAGGATGGTAGTATTGTGGGTAGTGTAGTCACCAGACAGGTGACAGAGGAAGACATACAGACATATAAATGAAGCCCATGTGATGTCCAGCTGCTTTTCGGTGTTTAAAACACATGCTGTAGCCTCCATCTTAGCGGTTTGGGGTCACAACCATTTCTCTCTGTCTAACACTGTCTTTTAGTGTCCAAGTTTAAGATTCGAACATGTCCTACTTTTAAGACAGTCTCATTATGTATGGATCCTAATGATCATGTAATCATTGTTAGTATTGTGTGACAATGGTCATTGGAACTGATGGTGTCTTGTACAACATTGGGTAGAAAGTGTTTGTTCAACACAAGCCATGTTGCACAGTGATACATTTTATAACCAAAATAATGAATATAATACATATTAAATAAAGACAGCACACTACATATTTAATGTGGAACCTAAAATCGAATGCAAATATTGAAAGATGACGTCATTCTCATTATCAGGGTTTTGACCTTTTCAAACTGGCTTTTTGCCGTACTTTCAGCCATTTCCCTCAGCCCAGACCCTCTCCCATGGCGTCAAATGTCACTCTTTTTTTGAGAAAGTGTTAATATACAGGGTCTCACAATAGGAAGGAAGCTGGCCGTGACATTTAGGGCTTAGTTGTTTTCCAGCAGTCACCCCTGAGAGCCTTCGAGAGCTTTTTGGTCTCTTTCAATATTAGAAAAGGACCCATGCCAGTCTTGGCTCTTAAGACAGTCACCGCTATACGACAATCATCTCAGTCTGTGACTGTTATGACAGCTGGAGCACAGTGTGAATGTACATTATATCCTCAACCAACTGAAACCAGAATATATACAATGAGAGAGATACCATGTAGCTGACAGATGTGGTCAAATTGGAAGTGCAAGCCTCTATAGTAGATGTCTCACACGTCATTTTTCTCCCTGACAAGGAAATTGGTTGCTGAGGACAGCTTTCAGCATATTCTACGGAAAGATGGATTTAGTTATTATCTTGACCCTGTATTCTTGTGACTAAGACACAGAGAATCAATACAGAGGAGAAATGTGAGGCAAATACAAATGGATCGTCGAAATTGGCCACGAGTGGAACACTTAGCAACAGAAAACAAGGGCCCGCGCTATCCATGCTTTCTTTTGTATCCATTTTCATTCGCCAGTCATTCTGCAATTACCGTAATAATTATCCCCAAGTAATTATTTGTCTTTTGTGCATAATAACTTTCATTCAACCTCTGGTACCTGTTTGTTTCTTTGTACATACATGCAAATGTACATGGTTTAAATGTCGTAATTACTAACTTTCATTCAGTTAGCACACATTTTGTTGTGATTCCTTTTCTGAGGAGTAACTGGAGAGCTGTATTAGAAAATATAAAGGATTTGGTTTACCAATTACTGGATCCAACTCAGTTGTAGATGATTTGACTGCAGATCAAGACGTTTTAGGCTAGGGTCAAAGCATTCTGAATGATCAGTGGATCATTGGTAGCTTTGTTATGGTGAGACCAGAAAGGACAGCATTGCAGTAATCAGGCCTGCTATGATAAAAGCATGCATAGGTCTCACAGTATCTGCCTGGCAGAGAAACGACTGTACTTTAGCAACGTTTCTAAGGCGGTTTTAGTGATATTTCTGCACCCACAAGCCTTCTACCAAGAGATAGCCTACTACTACACCCTATAATGTGAGGCCCTCTGTATTTTCAGACCTTCCCCCCCCAAAAAAACAAGATATATTTCTTGAAAAAGACCAAACACTGGTAGATGTCACATTTAGTTGCATGCAAACCGTGGCCTGAGTCAAGACGACAGGCCGGCACCTGAACAGATCGCACCAACATCGTAACATCCGCTTGTGTCAGCACTTGGGTTTTTTCAAATACAATGCTGCGAGACCGCTTCAGGTCCTTTTTAACTGAATAGCGGTAACCATAGCCCCCGCTCACAGCTTCGCGAGAAGGAGGATGCCCTTGTGCTGGGTATCTCAACGGCCCAGACAGCTCAGGGACTCACGCGCATCTGTTTGTGTATAGACGTATCGCCTCACAGGCACTATCCTGTTTTTACCCGAGCGTTTTATCACCTCAATGTCCCATTATTCACCACGCCTCGGCACTAGCTGTTATGATATGAAAAGACCCGATTGAGGGCCTTTGTTTGCTTTTATGCTCTTGAGCATTTCTAACGGAGATTCACCGTTTCCTACCGTTTTCGGCAGGCCTATTGTTGTTGTTTTGCTGCCTTTTCTCATGCCTTTGAGACTGGCAAATCGATAAGAGTTTATAAACGATTCCCATTTCCCTCTTTTATGTCTATTGAGAATGATGCAGATGCCAATAGGACTAGCCCTGGATTCAAGGACCCACCTAGGGGCTGATATATCAAGAACTCCGGGCACTAAGACCCTCCGCCCACCCCTGGGTGGTACTGATGAAAACACCCAGCCATTATCTGGCAAAGGTGAGGGGTGGTGAGGACGCATTAATGGACCCCTGTGCTTGATGTAGCCTACCACCAGATTACACTTGAGCTATCCCCTTCTCAGAAGGTTCAACAAATAGGTCGTGTTTTGGATCTTTTTGTTGTTGTTGTAGTTTTGTTAGGTCAGACGCACCCAGGGCCAGCCCAAGGCATAAGCGAACTAAGCGGCTGCTTAGGGCCCCCATGGCCACCACAGGGCACAGGGCCCACAAGAACACATTCAATTACAGTTTAATATTTTTTTTAAATATATATATATATATTAACAACGCCAAGGGGCCCCCAAATCAATTCTGCTTAAGTACACGTAAAGGCTTGGGCCAGCCCTGGACGCACCCCTTGAGATGTGACATCGTTGTGAGAGGGTTGATGGATGGGTCTGCACCTGCAACTCGCAGTGGCAAAGACAACGTTCCTAAAGTTTAACGATTGGTAATTTTTTTAGACCAAAATAGGCCAAAGTGATTTGTTTTCTTTGTTGGTTTATTGCATCCCACAGAATAAAACAGCAAGCACGTCTTGATCTTGTCGTCTGCAGGCCCATTAAACCAAGCCAGAACTGTAATGTGTCAGATTCATTTAGAAAGTGAATGTGGTTTTGAGGGGGATTCTGTCAAATTGGTTTCATGAACCCATGAACAACTAGCTTGGACTGGGCTGGTGCTGCAACATAACCTTGAAAGACCTTCACAAGCATAATTACTGAGGGAAAACTGGCCTTGCCATATAGCTATCTGCTACCGCCCCCTGTTGGACAAATATTGTGAAAGCATTTGTGAAAAGCAATCGCAGGGGCCGATCACACTGAGAGCGTTTTTAAAATAAAAAGCGCTTGAAGCGCTCAAGAGAGTCCAGTCCAGGATGTACCATATGAAACGGGATTTATAAGCACTGGTTTTTTTAAAACGCTCCGTGTGTTTGGCCCCTAAATACAGAAAAAGCTTGGAGATAAGGTGCTAGTCAATGTCACACTTGACCCAGGCAGCCAATCAAATCAAGCAAAAGGCGGGCTTTAATACTTTACAACTTCCTCCCTCTTTTCTGTTTTGATGCCGGCCAGTAAATTTGAGTTCAACTCATCAAATCATTATAGAAAAGCGACAATATAAAATGATGTATTTTAAATGTATATTGTGAACAAATGTATATCAATATTTCAACCATAATCACCACAGATTTTATTCAAAGTAAGACACAGAGGAGTGACTTAAACCGTGGACCACTTGCTCTGTGTTCAAGTGCTCTACTACTACATATCTACTTCAGTTATTCTTAAATTTCAAAAACAACGCAAATCAGTGTGAAACCTTTGTATATAATTGTTAGCAATACCACAAGGGGGTAATGAACACCAAGAGAAGTCATGTTATAGTTAATTCCTGTACAGTTCATTGCCTCAAAAACACATTCACATTCTAAACCTTCTACCTCCACCTATCCTTTGTCAAAGTTAGAATGCTGAAATTGAGTAAGTAAAATCTATATGATGAGCACATGTATGTCAAAATTGAATATGCTGGAGAACTGTATAACTGGAAAGGTACAATTCTGGTGCTCATTACATTTTAAGCAACTAATATTACATTTACATTACATGTATTCATTTAGCAGACGCTTTTATCCAAAGCGACTTCCAAGAGAGAGCTTTACAAAGTGCATAAGTCATTGATAATAACAACAAGATAGCCCCGAAAACATTGCGGGTAGCCAAAACATGAAGCACATATTGTGAACAACCAAAATAAGTGCCAAAGAGAAGAACCATAAGATTATGTAGTTAAACAAGATACAATTAAACAACATGAATTGCTATAAGTCCAAGTGTACCTGTAGAAAAGCAAGCAACAATAACATAATATTTTACAGAGAGAGCAACAATTTAAATTAATTACCACTAAATTGTGGTACCACTATATTGTTGTACTGATATGTATACAAGTTGGTTGATAGACAGTTTAATGATATATTACCAAACATGGATTAAGCCTGGTCATAAAGAAAAAATATATGATCTCCACTGAACAGTTTTCAGTCTATAAAGTTCTCTCTAAGATCATTGAGGAGGCTATATAGATGCCTTTCTTTCTGAATTTTCACAATTCAATATTTTGTATTTTAGGATTATTTTGTGCAGCAATTTTACAAAAATGTCACTCAACCATATTACCAATAACAATATGAACACTATAGAACATCTTAAAAAAAGGAACATAATATATAGTATATTTATACACGACCAAAAAATGTATACACAAAACAATATACAGTGCCTGTGCAGAAGTCTTAGGCACCCAAGATTGCTATTTATTTATATTGATTTGTGTATTCATTTTTGGACGTCTGTATTGTTTCGGTAGTATAAAATTTGAAATACGGAAAGTACAATTATTTTACTTATTTCTTAAAGCATTTAAGCTTACGCATAATTTTTTACATTATTACCAAAGACTTTTGCACAGTACTGTATATATTCATATCGTTGTGAGTGTGTGGTTATCACATTCAAACACACCATATTCATCTTTACAAAGTGATGCATTAACAGGAACATGACTTCCCTGAAGGATTCCTCCTCAATGGCATCTATTCTAACAGACACAGCAACACTGAGGACTCATTGTACCCTGCTCTGAGACCTGGATATAGGGGCTCAGTGAATGTGGTGCGGAATGTGTACAGGTGGGTCAGTGTGTCAGAGGAGACTGTGTAGAAGGACAGAGTGCCGGCTGGCCGGTCCAGATACACTCCTACTCTGTGAGACTGAGAGAAAGGTAGGCTAATGCTCTCCTCATTGTGCCAAACATTGTAATTTTTATCAGAACAGACCAGACTCCAGGACCTCTCATTGGATCCAAACCTACAATCATCACCCCCTCCATGCCTCCTGATGGATTTATATGCCACTCCTATAGAAACCCCTCCTCCACTCCACTCTGCCTCCCAGTAACAGCGCCCAGACAGACCCTCTCTACACAGCACCTGTGGACATCAGCCCTTAAATCTCTCTGGGTGATCAGGATACGGTTGCTTCTCTGTTCCCCATGTCACCTTTCTGTTCTCCTTAGAGAGAGAAAGGCGCTTGTTTGTCGTGTTTGGGTCCAATGTGAGCTTACAGCCATCTGATGGGGTAGACCAAGGTACATGTATTAATTTTATAACAAAGGCATCCGCTATCTCTTTTTTCTCCAACAGCAGATACAGTGCATTCATGAATGCTTTCTGGACTTTTTATGGAAAAGCTAAAGATAACACTATTCCTAATAGTCTAGATGTCCAATACACTATTTTATCAATGTATCATATTACATAGAGCATTTTATGACTTATGTGTGCTTAGCATTTTTATTGTAGTTCATTTTCACTTGAAGTCAGGCTAAGGTAGCACATATGACTCACATTTTCTAGGCCCAGGCTTGATTCTGTGCTCTCCACCATCATCCACACTGTAGGGATAAGCAGAGACATTATTACGTGATGAAATGACAATTGACAATGACAACACCAAAAAAAAAAAAGCATTCATATATGTAGGGGCTTATGTCAACCCATGTTGCATATAAACATATATTTAAAAATGTAATAAATGTTGGAACTCTTTACTTGAGTTTCTCCAGTCTGGACTGTGGATCCTCCAGTACAACAGAGAGCAGCTCAAATCCTTTTTTCCCTGGATGATTGTAGCTCAGGTCCAGTTCCTTCAGGTTGGAGAGGTTTACCCTCAGAGCTGAGGCCAGAGAAGCACACCCTTCCTCTGTAATCATACAGCCAGAGAGCCTGTAGAAGTTTCAGTGGTGAAAAGAAAAGTATGAAGGATTTATATTCCATCGTCAAGTCATAGAACCATTTACCCAGACAAGTACATTCACATCCTTCTGAAGAAGAATAAGAAAAAAACGAATTGAAAAATGTACAGCAAATATAGCTAATCAGAAGGACAGTGGGTTGATGTCACATTCTACTTCTAACAGCTTATCAGTTCTCTATTGAAATAAATACAGACCTTAGTGTCTCCAGTTGACATTTTAAATTCCCAAGTTCATCAGAGAGCAGCTTCACTCCTGAATTTTGCAGGTCATTGTTACTCAGGTCCAGCTCTCTCAGGTAGTCAGGGTTTGACTTCAGAGCTGTAGCCAGAAAGCCACAGCCTTTTTCTGTGACAAGACAGCCTGACAGTCTGTAGAAAGTAGAAAAATACCCCATTGTAATAATGTCAGATCAAACACAATTTTCATTGCGATTTGAATTAAATCATGTAGACTGAGTCTCGCATATCCTGCAGCGCAGCCGAGCTTTGACTATGGATACTTGTCTATTGTAAAGACCTTCAAATCAGCCTCAGACAAGAAAAAGAAGCTTCGATCTCACATTGATCAATCCTGATTAAGTAATGATCTGCTAAAATTGTGTGTATGTCATTTATATCAGAAGGACTGTGGGTGGATGTCACATTCTATTTTTAGAAGATGAACAGATTAACAATTTACAGACCTTAGTGTCTCCAGTTTACATTGTGAATTCCCCAGTTCATCAGAGAGCAGCTTCACTCCTGAATCTTGCAGGTTGTTGTTACTCAGGTCCAGCTCTCTCAGGTAGTCAGGGTTTGACTTCAGAGCTGTAGCCAGAAAGCCACAGCCCTTTTCTGTGACACGACAGCCCGATAGCCTGTAGAATGATTAGTATTGTTATTTCTATTATTTTTTACTAACCTTATAACAAATTATTCCAGATTAATACCATGTCTGTGTAGAATGGTTAATACTCCTGGAATGTGACATACATTACAATAATAGTTAGCTAGAAGTTCAATGAAAGTCCCAAAATTATTTATTCATTAGAAATGATCAAGTATGGTAAAAACCTAGTGATTGTTTTCGTGTCATAATACTATTATTGTTATGCCTGCACACGCACTCCTCACCACTCAAACATTACTGCAGCTAGTTAGCCAATCATTAGTCAGCCCAATGACACCTCCTAAGATGGTTAAAAATGATGTACCTCAGAGTCTCAAGTCTCAATCCAGAAGAGATCAGCTGCACTCCTGAGTCTTGAAGATGATTGTAGCTCAGGTCCAGCTCTTTATAACTTGAGGTGTTGGACATGGCTGAGACCAGCAAAGCACAGCCTTCATTTGTGACCCCACAATGTGAAAGCCTGCACAGTTTATAACAATTGATTTAACAGCCTCTGAAGCAATCTCTGTTTTGCTATAATCAGTACATATTAAAATAAAGGGTTGACCAATTGTTTCTAAAGTACTGCCATTCATATACAACTTCATTCATAATTCATATATCTGGTAAACGTTCTTACTTTCGCTATATTAGTGTATCTTATATTCTCTGTGAGAATGTAAGATAAGAATCTCTTTGTAAAATCCCACTGTGTATATCAGACCAACAGTCACAGAAACTAGCTGATCCTTGGCATCATCGTGTATGAAAGTGCCTGCTAAATTCATAATTAATCCAATTAAATGTAGAAACCATTTTAATAATGCAACCTAGTTGTAAAATTTAACTAGAAAATTCGAATAAGTTTTACTCATATTCATATATTTGAAATCAGTATCTTTATTGACACTTTAGTCCAATCAATGAAACTGGTTTGCTCACAAATACCAACCTCAGTCTCTCCAGCTGTAGTTGTCCTAATCCTAACATCTCCACTCCTGAATCCTGGAGTTTGTTGTTACTCAGGTCCAACTCTCTGACCTGTGACCCGGACAGAGCTGACACCAGATCTTTACAGCAGAATTTGGACAGGTAACAGTTGTCAAGCCTGAAACACAGAAGGAGACAAATGTGAATGTTACCCCCCACAGTGTTCAAAATCTGGTCCACTGACTTACAACTTGACGACCACCACTAATTATCACTCTAGCTACGCTGCCGAAAAGACAGCTCTTAGTTGACACCTGTTTGCAGTGTTTATAATGTTGAGTGAGTTTCAACCAATTTTGATATTTAGGAATCAAACATTACAGAATGAACATATACATCATGTTTTATCTACTATCCATCCAAATATCTGTATACTTACAAAACCGTTTTAGAGCCTTTGACAACTGGCAGAAGTTTTAGAAGACCTGTCTCTGATCTGAAGTACTTCTTCAGGTCAAACACATCCATCCTCTCTTCTGAAGTCAGCAACACAAAGACCAGAGCTGACCACTGTGTAGATGAGAGCTTCTCACTGGAGAGACTTCCTGAGCTCAGGTAGTGTTGGATCTCCTCCACCAGAGAATGATCATTCAGTTCATTCAGACAGTGGAACAGATTCATGCATTTATCTGGAGAGGGATTCTTTCGGATCTTCTTCTTGATGTACTTGACTGTTTCCTCATGGCCGTTTCCTGTCTGTGTCAGGAGACCTCGTAAGAGCTTCTGATTGGCCTCCATTGAAAGGCCCAAAAGGAAGCGAAGGAAAAAATCCATGTGTCCATTAGGACTGCTTAAAGCCTTGTCCACAGCAGCCTTGTGAAGCTCGGACAGCGGCATTGCTTTTTTAGACTTTACATGAGGTTCATGTATCCAATTCTCGTTTTCGTTGATGAACATCAGAGATACAAACAACGCAGCCAGATACTCCTGCATGCTCTGATAAGTGAAACGAAAGAACTTGTCATGGTAGAGTCCACGCTGCTCTTTGAAGATCTGTGTGAACACTCCTGAGTACCATGAGGCATCTTGGAGATTGATGCCACATTGTTTCAGGTCTTCTTCATAAAAATGCAGGTTGCCTTTGTTTAGCTGTTGAAAGGCCATTTTTCCCAGGGAATGAATACTCTTGGTGCTCTCTTTATCCCAGTGTGGATCTGTCTCAGTTTTTCCATGATACTTCATATTCTTCTGTTTGGTCTGTAACACCATGAAGTATGTGTACATCTCAGTCACAGTCTTGGGCATCTCCACACTTTTATCCGTGGAAAGCATGTGCTCAAGAACCGTAGCAGAAGTCCATGCGAAGACTGGAACTTCAGACATTGTGTTGAGGACCACCGATTTTGTGATGTGTGATATTATTCTTTTGGCCATGTTTTGATCACTGATTCTCTTCATGAAGTACTCTGTCTTCTGTGACTCATTGAACCCTCGTACCACCGTTACACGGTCAACATACTCAGAAGGGATCTCCCTGGCTCCTGCAGGTCGAGTGGTTATCCAAATGGATGCAGAGGGAAGCAGATTCCCCTTAATGAGGTTTGTCAACAGCGCATCCACTGAGGTTTGCTGCGTGACATCAGACAAGCTCTTGTTATGTTGAAAGTTAAGGGGCAATCGGCACTCATCTAGACCATCAAAGACAAACAGAGTGTTGTACTTGTTGTAGTCAGAGATTCCAAAGTCTTTGGTTTCAACCAAGAAGTAATTAAGAAGTCCCATCAAACTGAATTTGTCGTCTTTCAACTGATTCAGCTCTCGAAATGGGAGTGGAAAGATGAACTTGATATCCTGATTGGCGTTCCCTTCTGCCCAGTCCATAATGAACTGATGTACAGAGAATGTTTTTCCGACCCCGGCATCTCCCTTTGTCAGAACAGTTCTAATTGGTTGGTTTTGTTCAGGTGAGGGTTTGAACATGTCACTGCATATGATGGCTGTCTTTGATTTCTTGGGTGCATTTATGGATGCTTTCTCTATCTGTCTCATCTGTTCATCATCAAGCTTTTCATCATCTTCTGTAATGTACAGATCTGTGTAGACATTACTGAGAAGTGTTTATTTTCCTTTTATTCCCTCAAACACATTTTTAAACTTGTTCTTCAGTTTGGATTTCAGTTGACGTTGCCAAATCACAGCAAGCTCATCTTAATGACAAAAGCAAAGAACACATTTATTAAGGCTCTTGTTTTCTAGAACCAGTTTTAAAGTCCAAAACAAAAAAACAATAAAACAGATGGTTACTAATAGTGTCATTTTGTGTAATCATACTTTGTTGATTGTAGTGTGCTCCGAATTTTAATTTAAACACACTATTACACTGATGTTACCCTGATACTCTCAATGCTCCCAAAGAATACACATCATATGGTGTGGTAGACAGGTTAAATGCATAAGATCTTACTTCTCTCCAGTTTGTCAGCCAGTTCCTTCTGGTTCCTGATCCTCAGTAGGTGCAGTATGATCTTCAGAGCTCCCTTTTTGGCACTGCTCTCGTGTTTCTGATATTCAGGGTCCACAACGTCCTGGTCCTCCGTCTGACACTGTACTCTTTCTGGGAGATCTGAACTTACAACTTGCTGGAGTCTTCTCAACTCATCTTTGAAAAACGTGATTCCATCCTCCTCAAGTTTCTAAAACAAGGATGAAACAAGGAATCTTAACTAGGAAGGCACCGATATTAAGACTATTTTGACTATCTCATCCATATCTTTTCCACTTTTTATGTTATGAAATCTTATGTTTGTAATTGATTTTTTAATCAAAAACGTATTTGCCTACCTGATATTCAGTCCTGAAAATTACATCAAGCCCTACCGACAGATGACATAAAAAATGTGCCAATTTTGTGAAACCCCCAAACAAAAGCGCATATCCCTACAGACTTCTTGAGGGTACCCCCCCCTCATTTAGAGCCCTGAGTAAATAGGTTTCTGGCATTTAAATATTTCCCTGTCTCATCTACTCAGGAAATGATGGCAGCACAAAGTTGCATTTGGACTTGTTATCTTACCGTGGAACATATTTATAGATCCACACTGCATGAGGGTAAACCTAATGGGCCAGCTCTGTGTTGCACTTGTAGTCTATATTTTAGTTTTGTGACAAGTATTGTTTTTGCACATCAGCAATAAATTACACAGAGCCAATTATGGCATTTTTTTCTAATATCGACAGAGACTGGTATGCTGATATATCGTGCAATCCCTAATCAAAACATTCACCACACAATAAAACAATGGTATTGTTTAATGATCTCACAGTATTTAGTACAGACACTAAGGCCGAATCCCAATTATCTACCCCGTACCCCTACCTCTTAGTTTTGCACGTTCACGTGAGAATAAGGGCTGTCCCAATACTTGTTTTGATCAAGGGGTAGGTTTAAGGGGTAGATACCCCTTAAAACCAAGTGTTTTCGGGAGCTTATTTGAAATGACTAGGTATGTGAAAACTGCGTAACCGGCAACAATGGCGGCCAGATCATCCGGAGTCCCATCAATGTAATATTTTCGGTTTTAAAGTTTGCTACGCTAACGTTGCATTTCCCGCATTTCTCTGACTGGCCTTGAATGGACTCCATGCATGTCTACAGTCTAACGAAACTCCATTAGCAGCGAATTTCGTTTGGTATCAGTGCATAACACTACTTGCATCGAAAACATCTATATACGTAACCGTAACCAAGTGGAGTCTCATTTCATAAGGGTATTTAACCCTTAACACTCAGTTTCGAGGGACATGGGGTAGCGGTAAGGGGTAAGACAGAGAACTGGGAATCGGCCAAATCCACTAACCATAAATATGGAAGAAACATCCTCATGATGACTCTGGTCGGTCTGCTGACTTTCTTTGCTGCGGAAAAGAGATTACAGTATTTATTCAGATGAACTAGATAAACAAAGGCTTGAGTATATACTACAATATTATTTGACATTTTAGTCAAACACTGAATAACAGCAGTATTCAGTACATACTCTTTCTCATCAGCAGGTCTGTCTCCATCACTGAACTTGGGAGGTGGCCCCATGGAGCGGTCACTCTTCATGGACACACAGCTGGGTACAGGAGAGGCTGGTCTCTGCTGTTTGATCCTGGTAAAAGTAACACAAATATTGGGCAAATGCAGTGTTTCCTATACATTTATTTATTCTTGCGGCCACCAAATGTAACAATTTACCACCAGAATTTTTTTTGGGGGACTGTTTAACTTTTGATTCGCTCAGCCTCTTCTTGCAACGCTTGCGTTTTCTCTCTCTCTCTCTCTCTCTCTCTCTCTCTCTCTCTCTCTCTCTCTCTCTCTCTCTCTCTCTCTCTCCCTCCCTCCCTCCCTCCCTCCCTCCCTCCCTCCCTCCCTCTCTCTCTCTCTCTCTCTCTCTCTCTCTCTCCCTCTCCCTCTCTCTATATATCTATCTATCTGCCCCTGCCTTCTGCCACAAATACAATCACATTAATTTGACTACTAGATTATTTGACATTTTAGTCAAACACTGAATAACAGCAGTGGTCTGCATCTTACTCTTTCTCATCAGCAGGTCTGTCTCCATCACTGAATTTGGGAGGTGGACCCATGGAGCGGTCACTCTTCATGGACACACAGCTGGGTACAGGAGAGGCTGGTCTCTGCTGTTTGATCCTGGTAAAAGTAACACAAATATTGGGCAAATGCAGTGTTTCCCATATATTTATTCTGGCGGCCCGCCAAAAGTAAAAATTTACCACCACAAATGTCTCTTTTTTTGTTTTGACAGTTTAACTTTTCATTCGCTCAGCCCCTTCTTGCCATACATGCACTCTCTCTCTCTCTCTCTCTCTCTCTCTCTCTCTCTCTCTCTCTCTCTCTCTCTCACTTCAACAGACCAGTTTGTGAATAGTCCTCTCTCCATGCACGCTCTGAATCAATGCATGGGACAAACAGGTTTTCCAGAGAATCGGCAGTAGAATCAATCTGGAGTTTACGAACGGTTAGTTTTGTGATTCTCTGCACAAATGTGTCCAAACGGATACATTCAAGTTCATTATAATAATATTCATAGTACGTAACGTTTATATTAGTCTGCGTAAAGCTCCAAAACGATTTAGCGCTCAGAATGTATGCAAATACATTTCTCGCGCTCTCGCATTACTTGTCAACGTCCTTATCTACACTCAAATCTAACAGGACATAGGCTACCCAGCCATACATTTTTACAACGTCTAGATCTGCCCCTTCCTACCGCCACAAATATAATCACATTAAATTGGGAACCATCTTCATCAAATTACATTTAACAGCAGTGGTCTGCATCTTACTCTTTCTCATCAGCAGGTCTGTCTCCATCACTGAACTTGGGAGGTGGCCCCATGGAGCGGTCACTCTTCATGGACACACAGCTGGGTACAGGAGAGGCTGATCTCTCCTGCTGGAGTGAACTTTGACACAATAGAGGCAGCGTTAAGTCACTCATTGTTTCTAAATTATGACTCTGTTATAATATCATACTGAGCTCTGAGATGGAGAGTTGTTATGACCAGTTACGAGATGTCATAATACCTCTGAGCTTCAGTGTCCATGTCATGTTCTTGAGGAAGACTTGTTTTAGAGGCAGAGCCCCCCTTCTCTTTCTCCCCAGACAGACTCATGTTAGAGCAGCGTCCCCCTGTTTCAAAGATTTTAATTAGAGACTCAATGAATTCATTTGAATTCATTTTAAAGATTGTACATCCTTCTTCTTCAGGGTCAAACCAGGAGATTGATTAATAAGATGGATGTGTAGACCTATAAACAATCAACAGTTAGAATCAGCCACTGGACCGCAGGAAAAAGCAGGAATAATTGAGGAATAAGAATAATTCCTCAAAGGAGGAATAAATTGAAACTGAAACTGAATCCTAATTTAGTCACTTCTACACCACAGCTTTAGCAGTTAGATAACCTTGATCGCACAATCATTAAGATCATGTTGACATAGCACAAAGAAATCTACTCTGTCATTCTTTAACCTCAAATAACTGACAATTCAGTTGCTAGGACTATATGGTTGACAGGCATGGGCTATTTTTTATTTAACCTTAAGTTAACCAAGCAGGACATTTGAAATCTATTTTTCAACAGCAACTTGGTCAAGATAGTTGGAACCAAGTCATTACACCCTGACAAGACCAGACAATACGACACTACAAGTCAATCAAATTATCGTCATCTTATCCCAGGAGTATAGCTCACAGATCGATTGCTTGACAATCTTGAGCAGTTAGGGAGCTAGAGGGTCATGACGTTGGTATGCAGGGCTCCAACATTCTATACAAAGTTTGGCTTGAGAATCTCAAAGTTAGACTACCTGACCTGTTCACGTGACCTTGTGATGTTTCTGGTTGGCTGGGTTCTGAGTATGTGTAACTCGAAACAACTATAAACTCGGCAGAAATATGCATATTGTCCATTAATTGAACTAGGGACAAGTCACTTAATTACTTCTCAGCTTGAGAAATGGTTAAAATGCGTATGAAATACAAGGTTTAGTGTGATAGCGTGAGAAATCGTCGAGACTCGAGAGCCCTAAGGCTGTTGATGTCTTAAGATAATATTACGTATAGGCTATGGCTCTGCCATAAAAAGATCCAATGTTTTACAGTTCAATATACAGCAATACGTTCAATAAATTTAATAAAAGTAGTATTAGGCCAACAGTTGAATGATCAGATTGTATTTTTAATTAGATTAGATTTGCAACACCTTTCATTTGGCATATCTCTCTCACCAATGTCAATATAGGCCTACCTGTTTTGTATTTTCTTGCTTTAGAAAACTTGTGACGATACACTGTTCGAGTTTATGTCCAGATCTCCTTCATCTGTATTCCGTATAATGACAGTTCCGTTTGAGATTTTCGGAGCGTACTACTTTAATTATATCTTTTGTATTACAAGTTTCACGATGTATGCGTAGGTACTCGTTGCATTTCTAAATGCGCAATAACATACTTTCACTTTCTATATTAGGCTATACTCTTGGGTGGAGCTCTTTTTGAGACTTTTTCAGTAGGCTGCATGGTCAATTTATTTGTAAATTGAATGTAGTCTACGCTAGATGGGAGATTTCTGGGGCAAAGTTGGATGAATAGGGCTGTCATACATTTAAACCATGTATTTTCCATGACAACACATGATTTTAATTGTTGTGGTTAATACTGGGTGTGAATGCTGACTTAAGCTAATCATGTAGATTCACTCCTGTCGTGTAGATTCACCCTGTACAACAACCGGAAGATCAGGAGATACCTGTCCGAGCACTCCACCCAGCTGCTCGTCCAAGCACTTGTCCTCTCCAAGTTGAACTACTGCAACTCGCTGCTCGCCGGTGTTGTATCACCCGATGCATGACTCTCTGGATTGGCACCCCCTCGCGGGAGCGCGCGCGATTCAAAGAGTGAAGGATTTCGTCTTGATATCGCATCCAAAAGAAGGGGAGACAGAAGTCTCACATTATACCGTCTTTGTTGTTGAATTCAAGAGAAGGATGTCTGTTATCTGTGTAAATATCAGATGCTATTTTCAACACAAAATCCTTAAAATTCGTCATTCAAACGGTATAGTAACGAACGCGAACCAACATTCTTGCTCCACGACAGCGCATTCTGAGGAAAAATACCCCAGTATGATCATGATTATTGCTATACAAAATGTATTTTGTGTAGCAGGTTCAAAGTATTTCACATGGCATGGCTCTTCATACTAATGTATAGGTTCAAAGGCATGCGATTTTAATGCAGTTAGCCTGTGCGTAGGGTGGGTTACTCAGACAGGTCGAAAACAACAGCCTTCTGATCCAGAATAGGCTATCAGCTGTCCTGAAAAGGGACCACAGGTTCACATGCCTAGCCTACAAAAGACAAGTACTAAAAACAATGTATCAACCATGTATCAACATTAAAAGAACCATCAAATCCTTTTTTAAGATAGGAAATATTATTCTTATTGTTTAAGTCAATGAAATAAATGAAAAAATAAAACATAATAATCCCTCACCTACCATGGACTATTCTGTTTTCAGACCTGTCCACCCTACACATGTATTGGTATTCAATTTATGCTATTAAATGTACATAATGCTGGCGATAGAAACGTATGCGGGGGAGAGCATTTCATGGCAGGTTTTCCATTAGATGTAAGTGCAATGCACCCCCTGTTAACCCTGACTAGGACAGTGTGACATGCCTGAAACTTACTGTGCTTACTCATACTAGTGCCCTCATGTACAGTAAGAATCATTTGATGCTGGGATATACAGAACAGACAATAGAGAGGGGGGGAGGGGTGCATCTCACGACTTAATGCACCCCCTGCTAACCCTGACTAGGAATATTACGGATATTACGACTCCCTTTTTTGGAGTATGCAGTAGGTTACATCCCCAGACCGTAGGCCTACTGCAGACAGAGGCTTTAGCGCTAACTTTATTGTGTCGCCCTTTACACTATAGACAATAATAAACGTGTACCTCTACATATTTGAATAGCCATGTTGACTTGTGCAGTATTAGGCTATAGCCTTTCACAACCCAGTCCTTGATTCCGTATCCCTAAAAACATGCATGCTATCTAAGCAGAAAGTGGCGACTTTTATTTTGAAAGTAAGACCCTGCTCTGACTCCGCCCATTCAAGGAACAGCTAGCGTTGTTTGTGTGTGCAGTTTCTCTACTCTGAAGTTTTGAGAAATTGTATCTAAATCATGTCTCTGGAAGTCGAATCCGCCGAGTAAGTATCATATCGATAACATGCATACATATACGTGATACAGGCATCATTTCTTAGATTGTTATATTTCACTACGTTTTATCACAAGTCTTTTCTCTGACTGAGGCCTAGCTATCCATGCTTGCGGGACATGTTTGCGGCTATTAGCTTGGTACTGGTAGCATTACACAGCTAACTCGTACGCTACTAGTTTTAGGCTACCTGCTTATTTCCGTTTGCTATTCTTCTAACCAAAAGAGTGTTAGTTGGATAGATAGAAACATCGTAATAATTACCTAAGATGTGTTATGCGTAGCCTAGTGTTACTCATTTAGGCAGATCTGCTACTTGTCAGGTTGCTTGCCTACCTAGGCTAGCAGTGTGTCAAAGGAGCCATATTTTGGTAGTTAGCTTGTCAGGCAGTACCAATTAGCTACAGAGTAACCGTAGAGACAACCGTGCGGGGAATATTACTGATTGTGCATGAAATATAACAAACTGTCTCCGTCACAGCGTCATTCGTCTGATAATGCAGTACCTAAAAGAGAACAACCTGCAGCGAACTCTAGCCACTCTACAGGAGGAAACAACGGTTTCTTTGAACACCGTGGACAGTATTGAGAGTTTCGTGGCAGACATCAACAGCGGCCATTGGGACACCGTGCTACAGGCTATACAATCCCTAAAGCTTCCCGATAAGACCTTGATAGACCTGTATGAACAGGTATGACTTGACTGTTTATATTGTGTCCCTCATCACTATAAAAAAAATGTTCCAGCTACAATGCTCTTTACACGGTATTGCAATGCTGCAGTTGCCTCTTGGCCCTTATCGAGCAGAGATCGATACGTGGGCACCTGTGAAGCCCTCTGTGGCACTATTAGTAAAGACTTCCACACGTACACAAATCTGATTTGAATGTGTTTTTCCTCAGGTGGTGCTGGAGCTTATTGAGCTGAGAGAGCTGGGAGCAGCCAGGTCTCTACTGAGGCAGACCGACCCCATGATCATGCTCAAGCAGACCCAGCCGGAGAGATACATCCACCTGGAGAACCTGCTGGCTCGCTCCTACTTCGACCCCAGGGAGGTGAGTCAAACTCAGCCTTACCCCCCCACCCCCACCCCTTTCCATGGACTGAGTGCATGTGATAATAAAAATGCAGTCATTTAGCTGATGCTTTTCACACAGTGATAACACTGTTTGGGATTGCGACCTCTGGACCTGCAGTCGAGTGTTCTACCACTGAGCTGTAGCTGTACCTTGTTAGTGTGTCTGTCCAGTGTGTTAGAAGGTTTGTGTGACTGCTCAGTATCTCAGTGTGACTCTGTCTTCTCCGTGTGCACCAGGCCTACCCATACCCCCATTGTGTCAGTGTAATGTTTGACTGGGTCTCCTGTGTATGCCAGGCCTACCCATACGCTCAGTGTGACAGTGTAATGTTTGACTGGGTCTCCTCTGTATGCCAGGCCTACCCAGACGGCAGCAGTAAGGAGAAGCGGCGCGTGGCCATCGCCCAGGCTCTGGCAGGGGAGGTGAGCGTGGTGCCGCCCTCTCGTCTGATGGCTCTACTGGGACAGGTAAGACAGTACACACACCTGGATAGGTAGGAGTCCGCATACTGCTGGACAGTGGAATGATAAGGTTTTCTTTTAGCAAACGCTCGGAGCGACAGATGGAAGATTTAAACCTGCGACCGATTGATCTGGAATCATGTTCTGTACCTCTGGGCTATCCCTTTACCATAAAAATAACTATTAAAAAAACGAAAGCTTTACAAACTTTTCACAAAGTTTTAAGCGTGTGTGTGATCTGTCTCAATCGATGCTAACTGATCTAAATCGAATAAGTACCTGTGCCCTCCCTCCCTCCACCAGTCCCTGAAGTGGCAGCAGCACCAGGGTCTCCTCCCCCCTGGTATGACCATTGATCTGTTCAGGGGCAAGGCTGCTGTGAAGGACGTGGAGGAGGAGCGCTTCCCCACCCAGCTTACCAGGCACATCAAGGTAGGCTGCCCAAATCATATGATTCATAGTATTGCTAATGTACAATGTGGTAAATTGTAAAATACCATTGTTTTATCTTGATTAGGTGTGATGGAAATCTGATGTGTTGAATGTGATGTTTCCTGCTGCTGAGTTCTGCGGATATCTCATGACACTGGATTAACACTCACAAGTGAATCTAATCAGACAATCTGGGTGATAGGAGGTTTATATTGAGTTTGGTCTTTAAAGACCTTGATAGACATGTTCTTTTCCATCGACAGTTTGGACAGAAGTCCCACGTGGAGTGTTCCCGCTTCTCCCCTGACGGTCAGTACCTGGTGACCGGGTCAGTGGACGGCTTCATCGAGGTCTGGAACTTCACCACCGGCAAGATCCGAAAGGTACGATCGTCGAAGTTTGAAAAGTTCAACGCGGTTCCAACTCAGTTTGTCCCTGCAGGCTTTTTGATCTGCAAAAGCTCTGCCACTGAACTAAACCCATCCTCAATATGAAGATTACGTACACTGCTGCATTGACGTTTGTTTGTTTGTTGTTGCCACATTTTAATATGCCACTGAGCCTGATAAATGACTACATTCTAAATGGATCCATGTTTGATTTTTGCTGTTCTTGTTGTCTGGCAGGATCTCAAGTACCAGGCCCAGGATAACTTCATGATGATGGACGATGCGGTCCTCTGCATGTGCTTCAGCAGAGACACAGAGATGCTGGCTACAGGAGCGCAGGATGGCAAGATCAAGGTCTGGATCACCAACACTCCTACGACACCCCTACGACACCCCTACGTCACTCCTACGACACTCCTACGACACTCCTTCGACACTCCTACGACACTCCTTCGACACTCCTACGACACTCCTACGACACTCCTTCGACACTCCTACGACACTCCTACGTCACCCCTACGACACCCCTACGTCACTCCTACGACACTCCTTCGACACTCCTTCGACACTCCTACGACACTCCTACGACACTCCTACGACACTCCTAGTACCCGGTAGCTTACTGAGGTGTCTGTGTGGGGTGTGCCTGGTGTTGCCTGTGTCTCCAGGTGTGGAAGATCCAGAGTGGCCAGTGTCTCAGGAGGTTTGAGAGAGCCCACAGTAAAGGTGTCACCTGCCTCAGCTTCTGCAAGGACAGCAGCCAGCTGCTCAGCGCCTCCTTCGACCAGACCATCAGGTGACCTGGACACTTACTCAGTCTTTTTTCCTCTCTCTGTCTCTCTCTCTCTCTCTCTCTCTCTCTCTCAAGGACTAATCCCATGTCTCGCTGCACATGTATAAACAAAAGTGTTGTGTTCTCTGCAGGGTCCATGGACTGAAGTCTGGCAAGTCTCTGAAGGAGTTCAGAGGTCACTCCTCCTTTGTGAACGAGGCCACGTTCACGCCCGACGGACACCACATCGTCAGCGCCTCCTCCGACGGCACCGTTAAGGTAAACCACCACCGTGGGAAAACAGACAAGCTTTACTGGATGAAAAGTTAATTAACTACTTACCCCACTGGGTTAAAATAAAAGTTAGCTAGTTTTATCTCCTGGGTTAAACAAGGGTGTGGCTAGTCAATCCACTGGGTGTAAGAATGGGTCAACTAGTTAACCCACAGGGCTAGAACAAGTCAACTAGTCAACCCCACAGGGCTAGAATAGATGTTGACAGCGCGTGTGAATGCGTGTTCCTCAGGTGTGGAACATGAAGACCACAGAGTGCACCAGCACCTTCAAGTCACTGGGAACCTCGGCCGGCTCTGACATCACGGTCAACAACGTCATCCTGCTTCCCAAGAACCCCGAGCACTTTGTCGTGTGTAACCGCTCCAACACGGTGGTCATCATGAACATGCAGGGACAGGTCAGACAGCAGCCTGAACATGCTACTCTGGATTATAACTGTTATAGGACATGTGTACCTTACCATATGTTATTATAGAGTGGATGTGGTTGACCTTGCTTGGGCCGAGGTGTGTGTTTGCCTGGGTATCAAGATGTTTTACTGTGTCCAGGTGTGTTTGTGTGTGTCCAGGTTTGTGTGTTTGCCTTGTGTATACATTTACATTACATTTACATTTATTCATTTAGCAGACGCTTTTATCCAAAGCGACTTCCAAGAGAGAGCTTCACAAAGTGCATAGGTCACTGATAATAACAACAAGATAGCCCCACAGCATTGCGGGTAGTCAAAAACAAGAAGTACATATTGTGAACAACCAAAAAATAGTGCTAAAGGGAAGAAACCATAAGAGCATGTAGTTAAACAAGTTAAAATTACACAACATTAATCTCTAAGTGCAGGTGTACCTGTAGGAAAGCAATAAAAATAGGATTAACTAAAAAAAAAGAATACAACAGTTTAAATCAGCTACCACTAACCAACAAGAGCAACAGTCTAAGCAAGAGTCATTGTGAACCTTGAGGAAACTTGCGTTGGGTTCAGCAAACCATTCCTAAGTACCATTGTACTCCCGGAACAAGTGCGTCTTGAGCCTTCTCTTGAAGGTGGAGAGACAGTCCGTGTCTCTGATGGAGGTGGGGAGTTGATTCCACCACTGGGGTGCCAGGCAGGAGAAGAGCTTGTGCTGGGACCGGGCGGTCTTGAGAGGTGGGACCACCAGGCGGTTGTCTGAAGAAGACCGTAGGTGGCGGGTGGGGGTGTAAGGCTGCAGGAGAGACTTGATGTAGTCGGGCGCAGTCCCGTTCACTGCTCGGAAGGTCAGTACTAGGGTCTTGAATCTGATGCGGGCCGTTATGGGTAGCCAGTGGAGGGAGATGAGGAGCGGGGTAACGTGGGAGCGTCTGGGTAGATGGTAGACCAGACGGGCCGCTGCATTCTGAATTCTCTGAAGAGGGCGGGTTGCGCATGATGGGAGACCGGCGAGCAGCGAGTTGCAGTAGTCCAACTTGGAGAGGACAAGTGCTTGGACAAGCAGCTGGGTGGAGTGCTCAGACAGGTATCTCCTGATCTTCCGGATGTTGTAGAGGGTGAATCTACACGACCGGGAGACCGCAGCAATGTGGGCCGTGAGGGAGAGCTCGTCATCCATGGTAACCCCAAGGTTCCTGGCAGAGGATGAGGGGGTCACCGTCGCAGATCCCAGGGTGATTGAGAAGTCATGGGAGATGGAGGGTTTGGCCGGGATGATGAGAAGTTCCGTTTTGGCAAGGTTCAGCTGGAGGTGGTGCTCAGTCATCCAGGCGGAGATGTCTGCGAGGCAGGCCTCAATCCTAGCTGAGATCCCCGGATCGGTCGGAGGGAATGACAGGTACAGCTGCGTGTCGTCAGCGTAGCAGTGGTAGGAGAAGCCATGGGAGGTGATGATTGGTCCAAGTGAGGTGGTGTACAGAGAGAAGAGGAGGGGACCAAGGACGGAGCCCTGTGGGACACCAGTGGAGAGCTGGCGTGGGCCTGACAGTTTGCCTCCCCAGGAGACCTGGTAGGATCTTCCCGACAGGTAGGATGAGATCCACTGGAGTGCAGTGCCAGTGATGCCCATCTCAGAAAGTCTGGAGAGCAGGATCTGGTGGTTAACCGTATCAAACGCCGCAGAAAGGTCCAGCAGAATGATGACGGATGACCTGGAAGCCGCTCTGGCAGACTGGAGGGCAGTGGTGACTGAAAGGAGGGCAGTCTCTGTGGAGTGGCCGGTCTTGAAGCCCGATTGGTTGGGGTCGAGCAGGTTGTTCTGAGAAAGGAAGTTAGACAGTTGGTTAGATACAGCACGTTCAATTGTTTTAGAAAAGAAGGGCAACAATGATACCGGTCTGTAGTTCTGGAGGACGGCAGGGTTAAGGGAGGGTTTTTTGAGTAAAGGGGTAACTCTGGCCTGTTTGAAGGCAGAGGGGAAGGTGCCAGAGGTAAAAGAGGAGTTTAGAACATGGAGCAGAAAAGTTATGATAGAGGGGGAGATGGTTTGAAAGAGAGGGGAGGGGACAGGATCAAGGGGACAGGAGGTGGGGCGATGAGAGAGAATGAGGTCAGAGAGCTCTGCCTCGGACAGGGGAGAGAAGGAGTTTAGACATTTAGTTGGGTCAGTAATGGAGGGTGAGGGGGTAGGAAGGGTGGGTTTAGGGAACCGACTGCTAATGTTGGCGACTTTTTTCTCAAAGAAGGAGGAGAAGTCGTCTGCTGTGAGGGTGGAGGGAGGGGGTGGGGGAGGTGGGTTAAGAAGGGTGGAGAAGGTAGAGAAAAGTTTGTGGGGGTTTGAAGCAGAGTTAATTTTGTTAAGAAAGTAGAGGGTTTTGGCACCAGTTATGTGAGAAGAGAAGGATTTGAGGAGGGAGTGATACTTATCAAGGTCCAGACCGTCTTTGGACTTGCGCCATCTCCTCTCAGCTGCTCGAAGGGTGGACCGTTCTTCACGAATAACATCCGTAAGCCACGGGCAGGGGGGAGAAGATCGTGCAGGCCTGGTAGACAGGGGACAGAGAGAGTCAAGAGATGCAGTTAAAGTGGTTAGCAAGGTGTCGGTGGCAGTGTTAGTGGGGTGGGACGAGAACTCGTCAATGGGAGGGAGGGAGGATGTTACAATAGAGGAGAAGTGGGAGGGGGATAGCGAGCGGAGGTTGCGCCGGAAAGTTACGAGGGGAGGTAGGAGGGGTTGGAGGGAGAGAGACAGTGAATTGGATAAAGTAGTGATCAGAGATGTGCAGTGGGGTTACAGAGGTTAAGTCAGTGATACAGTTACGTGTCAGGACGAGGTCTAGCTGTTTGCCTGCCTTGTGGGTCGCCGGTGTGCTCAGCAGCGTCAGGTCGAAGGAGGTCAGGAGAGACAAGAAGTCGACAGCCTGCATTCCTTGGAGGTGGATGTTGAAGTCCCCAAGGACTATCAGGGGGGTTCCATCATCCGGAAGGACGCTGAGGAGCATGTCCAGCTCCTCCACAAAGTCGGCTAGCGGTCCTGGTGGGCGATAAAGAACAATTAAGCATGCTTTGATAGGATTAGTTAGCATCACATAATGGTGTTCAAATGATTTGGCAGTAACAGAGAGTGGTGTGGATGTGTATTTAATATGTGGGGAAAGAAGCAACCCTGTCCCACCACCCCGCCCGGTTGAGCGGGGTGAGTGAGTGAAGGAGTGCTTGACGGAGAGAGCAGCTGGAGTTGCAGTGTTCTCTGGGCGAATCCATGTCTCAGTCAGCGCAAGGGCATGAAGAGAAGCATGGGATGCAAACGCCGGGATGAAGTCTGCCTTGTTCACAGCAGACTGGCAGTTCCAGAGCCCTAAGGAAAGAGACAGGGCAGGTGGAGAAGAACTGGATAGGTAGTGAAGGTTAGAAGTTGACCGAATATACTTTGTGACATATCTACGTCTACGGGTAGTGTAATGAACAGGAATGCTAAGGAAACACATGCTAGCTATGAATAAATTCTAGGTAGAATATAATCTAAATATGAATATAAATAGGTTGATACTTATCAGAAGAGGTGATCCGCCTCGTCGGCCTTCCTCGGTGGACTCCGCAGGTAGACTCCTTGTCTTTGATCGACTGAGTCTTCGTGCGACGAGGCTGCCTCTGTAATGCTAACCGCCTTAAATATGCTAATGCAAAGATACAACGCCCTCAATTACTGCCAAACAAAAGAATATCCTGAGTACCCTGAAACCGAAAATGACTCACTGGCTAGCTACTCCTTGACCAGTTTCAACTGGTTATCTAACTGCTGACCCTTCTGCTCTGCCCAAGAGACTAACTTTTGGCTAAACTCAATAATATACTAGTCTTGATCACTCGCAGTCAATGCAGCGCTCTCGAAGTTCTCTTCAGTATGACGCTATACGCTCTCAGCTGATTCCAGGCGACTTCGGCTTTTAAACCAAATTCTACAACGCCCCCAATTACTGCCAAACAAAAGAATATCCTGAGTACCCTAAAACCGAAAATGACTCACTGGCTAGCTACTCCTTGACCAGTTTCAACTGGTTATCTAACTGCTGACCCTTCTGCTCTGCCCAAGAGACTAACTTTTGGCTAAACTCAATAATATACTAGTCTTGATCACTCGCAGTCAATGCAGCGCTCTCGAAGTTCTCTTCAGTATGACGCTATACGCTCTCATACAGATGTGTGCTTTACTGTGTCCAGGCGTGTGTGTGTGTGTTGACATCACTCCCCCCATGTCTCCAGATTGTGAGGAGTTTCAGCTCAGGTAAGAGGGAGGGAGGAGACTTTGTGTGCTGCACACTGTCCCCCAGAGGAGAGTGGATCTACTGTGTCGGAGAGGACTTTGTGCTCTACTGCTTCAGCACAGTCACCGGCAAGCTGGAGAGAACCTTGACGGTACGCAGCCCCTCTGTACACACACACACACACACACACACACACACACACACACTGGGAGAACTACACACTTCTGGGGGCACCTCTGGGTTCTAATCCGGCCATGGCTCTTTGCCGTATGGATTTCCCTTTCTCTCTCCCTGCCTTTCCTGTCACACTTCATTTAAAAACTAAAGTAAAAATGATATATCTTTAAGAACTATGCACTTCAGATCCTTGATCTTCTGCTTTATTTTCCACATGCACTATTTATACGTCGCTTTGAATAACAGCTAAATGGATTAACATGTAAAAGCACACTATCGGACTGATCCGTTTCCAAATCCAAAATGTCTGCCCCCGACTGTTGTCAGGTATCTCCTTTCCCCAGGAGGGCGAGGGTAGTGACGGCTGTGTTGTTTCTCCTCTAGATTCACGAGAAGGACGTGATTGGGATCGCTCACCATCCTCACCAGAACCTGATAGCCACCTACAGTGAAGACGGGCTGCTTAAACTCTGGAAGCCTTGAGTGCCGTCGCCATGCCAACCCCCCAGGAGAAGATTACCCCTTCTTTTTTAATACCAACTTCTTCTTTTTTTTGTAAATATATTTTTACAAGCGTTTTCTTGAGAACATTTGTTTAAACATCTGGTTGAATATATTGCCTTGTGTGTCTGTTTTGTTTATTTTATGGCAATAAATGAGGGCTTTATTTCTTTCTTTTTTTCCGGTATCCTCAATATGATATTGGATATTTTTGATATTCCCATGTTTGTATTTGAAGCATATAATTAACTGTCAATCAGTCCACATTTGACTGTATCTGTGTATTCCTCGTGATATCTTGCATGTGCTACTAAACATATTTGACCAGTTGATTATTGGACTTGTCATTAAACTCCCAAGACAGCGCAAGCCCACTGATGTGTTACCAGAAAATAACAGCCGTATTATAAATACCAACGTCGCTGTTTATGTTTATGTTTGTTTTTCAAACTTAAATCTCCATTACGTTTTTAAAAAACATTTGTCACCAAATGATGTTGATTGGTAATGCTGTGAAGTATTCACATCTTACGATAGTATGGGAACGTGCCCTGCTCATTAGCCGGTCTGGTGGAAATGAGCGGTAACGGTTCGGTAGCCAGGGGTCAGGTGTTCGATCGTTCTTGCTTGCTGGACAGTTTTGTGGAAGTACCCAATAGCGAAGCCTCGAAAACTACACATTTTTCGCAGGGTTGTCTGAAAGCGCCGACATGGCACTAGCTCTGCATATAATCTTTAGCGCGCTGTTTTTAATGGATGTGTCATTTGGTATCGTAAACCCTACAAATGATACGACAACAGTGACATCCACAACCGACACGGTGAGAAATGTTACCGAGACTACAAGACGCTTTTCTACAATTAACGCAAATGTGAAAAACTTAAGCAAGAGTGTCACCGACGCACCGCTCCGGTTCTCTACAACCATTAAATCAACGGTGTTGACAAAAACACTGAGTTCGACGGTCTCTGGTAAATTTGATACCGAGGATTTAAATGAAGGAATCGACAAAAAAGTAGAAAAACGAGTTTGGAATAAACCCGAAGAGGAGCCGCTGGAATTAGGTGAGGCATTGCATTTTCAGGTAATCGTGTTGAAGTAAAACGGTTGCCTATGGAAGTGTGGTTAAAACCACATGAAAATGTATTTGCATAGTTCTCTTTTCAAGCAGTGTCAGAGGGTTTGTGATGATAATTTGCTATTAAACCAACATTTGTATTATAATTCATTGTTCATAATTAATCTCTATAAGTATAGCATACAACAAACAACCTTAAATGCATTTTAGTGATTGGTCAATTCAGCTTAACAACCATATTGACCTCACAGTAATACTGGAAGGGAGGATAGTATTGCAAATCAAGGGAGTTTCGCTGGAAAGATAGTTGAAGCCTCTGCAAGCATAGTTGTGTGGTCTTAGAGATAGTGGTCTCAGAGACAGTGTCCAGGGGGTTGGTGTGTACATCTGGCCTCGACACTTTTGTGGGTCATCACAGTGTTTCTGAGAAAATGGAAACCAGCTGTCCTGTGAAAACATCTAGACACATACAAAGTAGTGTTATCCAAAGACCACTAGCCCATCAGCCATTTGAAAAGGGGACGTGAATTCAGCATCCCAAACGATCCTCAAAAGCTCAATAGGTACTGTGTTGATCTCTGTTCGTAAAACGATGTACCTTTTGTAGTGAAGAGGTCCAGGAGGATGGTTAAGGTTGTAAAGAAGCCAAGAAAGGTCTGGAAGAAACCCAAACTGGTCCCTAAGAAGCCCAGGGTTGTTTTAAAGCGCAGACCCACAGTCAAAGTCCGCCCTTCTCTGCCTGTGATGCCAGCAACACGTATGTACAGTGCCGGGACTAGCTCCTGCCCTGACATATACAGTATGGGAATGGGATTCCCTCCTGTGTGTGACACATACTGTATATAGATCTGCTTCATGTCGTGAGACGTTTTAAGCTTCTTTTTTGTTTTCCGTTTCTCCTTGCAGAATTGTTCTTGCTGAGTTTTCCTCAGAGAGATTGAAGCATAAATACTGTTTGTGTTCCACATCTGTGCCTTTTCCTGCTAGCTATCCTCCTTGTAGCACCTCTCTCTCTCCTTCTTTTCTCTCTCTCTCTGTCTCCTCTCTCTCTCTGTCTCCTCTCTCTCTTTCTCTCTCTCTCAATCTCTTTCATGTGGTTTTCCATGTCTCTCCAGCACGTTGGCTGCCCATGCCCTCCCTCCTCAGGGATGGTCTCCAGCCTCACCCTGACCCCAGCCCTTCCAGAAGTCTAGGGGGACAACAGTTATGAAATGCAGCAGAAAGAGAACAGGAGGAAGGGGGGGTCTTGGTGGTCGGATGGTTGAGCTGGAACTGAGCCAGGAAGAAAGTGTGTATAATAAGGCCTTGTTTGAGGAGCTAGAGGAATGGAAGGGGGCTCCCCAAGGTCCACAAGAATGCTCTATTTTTCTTAGTTTTGAAAGAAACCCGTGGAACCTTCAGTTGGTTTTGTGTTGTTTTTTTCTTTCAAGCATTATCGATCTAAAAAGCTGAAGAAGAAAGAATACTCTGAAGAGCATCTTCCACCGTAGCAGAACAAACCACAGGTCAAATACATCTGCACGACCAGTCCTTAGTCTTTGTACATAGTCTCTGTTTGTGGTATAGTGCTAAAAACTGTTTTATGATTAGTTGACTATTTGGCCGGGAACAGCAGCATCTTATATCAACAACGCCACTGAAGTTTCAAACCATTAGCTCTTGGAATTCCACAGTGGTCTGAGTCATGAACCCAGAGGAGATCCAGCAGGCTTCAAAGGCAGAAGGGTAGTGAGGCTGTGGAGACAGAGAGCTCCTAACAAGCCTGGGTTCTGGCAGAGTGGCCAGGGAACCAGGCTGAACTCTTCAGGCGAGGAAAGCGTGTGTTTTTTTAATGGAGCAGAGGAAGATTGGGTAATCTCTTTGGTTCTTCCTCTCTCTTTCCCTCCCTCCCCATTTTTGGGCGATGCTGTTTGTTTTCCTTTTCATTCATGGTCACATGCTTTCTGATTTTCATGCCTTTCTATTTCTCATGCTTTCTGCTTCATGCCTGACAAGGTGTAGCTTACTGTGTATCTTTCTATCTGTCTAATTCATCCATCCATCATACTATTGTTTACTGTCCGTGTCTCCCAGAATGCCCTCCGCTGGGTCTGGAGTCTCTGCGGGTGAAGGACTCCCAGTTGAGAGCCTCTTCCTTCCAGCGCCGCGGCCTGGGCCCTCATCGTGGCAGGCTCAACATCCAGGTGAACAGCCTGGCTCTGGAGGCATTCAGACCACAGCAGGAATGACTATCAGACAACAGCAGGAATGACTATCAGACAAATCTGTGTGTGTGTGTGACCAGTACATTGTGATTTTAAATTGAGTCTAATAACGTTGTTTTTGTACCAACTGTATCTATGTTTTGATGTCTTAAATGGTGTTTTAATAATTGACTTGCCTACCGTTGCTGCCCCCTGGCCAGGGCGTCATTGTAAATGAGAATTGATTCTAAGTTGACCAACCTGGTTAAAGAACAGTGTGTGTGTGTGTCTAGTCTGGCATCGCAGACGGGGACATCTACGACGGCGCGTGGTGTGCCCAGTACGAGGACACGAAGCAGTGGCTGGAGGTGGACGCCAAGAAGCTCACCCTCTTCACAGGGGTCATCCTACAGGGTCGCAACTCCATCTGGAGGTCAGCCAAGGTCACGGCCCAGGTCACGGCCCAGGTCACCAACAACCCAGTCCCAACTGCTGAGCTGATGAAAAGCTGTTTCTGTTGTTGTCTTTCAGCTGGGACTTGGTTCACAGCTACAAGGTGCAGTTCAGTAACGACACCCTGACCTGGAAGCCCTGTATGAATGGAACACAGGAGGCTGTGAGTATAGTCCTTCATCCCTGCATCACTAGACAGCTCTGGAAAAAACATTTTGAGCGAGGAACAGAAGGGTAACATTTAAGAGGCCACTGCGAATGTTACTCTTCTGTTCCTCACTCAGAATTGTCCTTTTTTTATGAAAGAAAAAGGTGTAGTGGTCTCTCAATTTTTTTCCAGAGCTGTATACACACTTTGATTCTTGGGCTAGTACACATATTAGCACATACCACACTCAGACGTAGTTATACCAATGACTTAACGTGGTTTATACAGTAATGTACAGTAGACGGTTTTACCAGCCGTGGCTGGGTCAGTGGATCTTTTGGAAGTTGTGCCATGGCAAAATAGTCCTCTTCTGTTTCAGCTGTAGCACTGCCAGCTGTGTCTCTGCCAGCTGTGTCACTGCCAGCTGTGTCACTGCCAGCTGTGTCACTGCCAGCTGTGTCACTGCCAGCTCACTGGCCGCTCTCCCACACGGCCACGATGGCAGCACATAGAGATATTGATGAGGCGGCTCTGTCCCTAGTAAAACACAGACCCTTCCTTGACTCTCACCACCAAAATACAGTTAGAACCATGCACTCCTGATCCTGAAATACAGTTAGAACCATGCACTCCTGATCCTGAAATACAGTTAGAACCATGCACTCCTGATTTTTTTTTTCCGGACATACTTTCTACATGCACAATCTGTATGCCGCTTTGGATGAAAGCGTCTTCTAAATGAATAAAATGTCAATGTTATTTAACTGATTTCCCTTGAAGAGGAGTCTTCCATATCCCTGTCGCTCTGTCTGACGCTGAGCTGTGCCCGGTAGGTGTTTGAGGGGAACCAGGATGCCGAGACAGCAATTCTGGCCCTTTTTAACGAGTCGTCCACAGTAGCGCGCTACATCCACATCAACCCCCAGACCTGGTACGAGAACGGAACCATCTGCCTCAGGGCCGAGGTCCTGGGCTGTGCCCTCCCAGGTGCGTGGTCGCCGCCATGTTTGTAGTCTGCACACTCCGTTACCATGGTGACTTGTAGTCTTTTGCGGCTGTGTCTTATAACACCTTTTCAAATGCTCTCTTATAATATGTGAGACTGCTAAAGGAATACTTTATTATCACAACATTGTTTAATGGGGCCACACGCCCCATTAAGGGCTAAGGGCTTCAATATAAAGCACCGTTTGTATGAAAGGAAACTGCAGAAGCTGTTGGACTCTTGATGTGTTGACCCAGCTATCCCCATCTTCCCATCTGCTTCTGTAGATCCCAACAGCTCCCCATGGCACACAGAGCACGGGACCCAGGACAAGCTGGACTTCAGACACCACAACTACAAGGAGATGAGGAAGGTTAGGAAACACGTGCCTCTTCTCTGCCCCGCTACAAGACCTGGAATGTGGATGTGTTTTCCAGCCAAGGCCGCCTCAGTGGAACCCAAGAACAAATACTTTCTGAGGTTTTGGTCCTCACCACCCTGCCACTATAACTCTAACAGCCAGTGGTGAATCTAGCCCTTCTAATGTCCACAGAACCTAGTAGTGTATACACACACACTGCACTGTGCAAACTCTACTAAGACTGTTCTGTCGCTTAGCATTCTGTTGAGCAGTGTATATCCCAGTTCATGCCGTAGAAATGTAATTGAGCATGCACAGTACAAATGTTTGTCTTAAGATCTGCAAATGCAGTTATGTTCTTGCATCGGTTAACATGAGAACTTCACAAGCTAACATGCTAAATTCCCATGTTAACATGCAAACTCGACATTCTAACATGTTAACTACACACGCTAAAATGCTATCTCCACATGCCAACTTGCTAACTTCAGTACTAATGGCTCCCTCCCAGCTGATGAAGTCTGTGAAGGAGGCGTGTCCTGACATCACCAGGATCTACAGCATCGGGAAGAGTCACATGGGTCTCAAGCTCTACGTCATGGAGATCTCGGACAACCCAGGCAAACATGAGCTGGGTGAGCGGCCAGATATTCCCTCTGCACCAGGAAGAAATCATTTCAGAGAAAAGCCTCAAATCTCTCACTTTCTCTCTCACTCTTTCCTTTCTTTCTCTCTTTTTCTATTTTATCCCGTACTTTATCTTCCTTTCTTTCCCTCTTTCTTTCCCTCTCTCTCTCTCTCTCTCTCTCTCTCTCTCTCTCTCTTTCTCTCTCTCTCTCTCTCTCTCTCTCTCTCTCTCTCTCTTTTTCTTAATAGTTTCATAATAGTTTCTCTCTCTTTCATAATAGTTGCCATAAAACATGTGGCTGCTAGGATTTCATCTAATTTATTTCCCTTGTTATTATGACCTAATTGTCACTGTGAAACATCAAAGTCGTCTATCAGAGAAGCAGGTAATGATTCCGTGGCGCTGTTGCGTGTTCCACAGAGCGCTGTTCCGTGTTCCACAGAGCACTGTTCCGTCTGCTCATGCTGCTGCTAGGATGTTCCGTAGGGATGTGAACCGAGAGGCTTCAAATAAGTCATTTTTTCTCTGTGTTCCTACCGTTTCCAATACATTGTTATGGATGAGCTTACGCTTCAACTGCTCCGTAATACAGAACTCGGCGTTATCTCTCGCTTGAACTCACAAAAGACTCATCAAAGTGATACTGTAATTACATTTGATGGCTGTGGAATGTAATTATCAGAAGCTGAGAGGTGAAAGGGTTTAGTGGAGGTTGTCTCAAGTGGCTGTGTAAGGATGTATCTAACGTCTGGTCACGGTTGCGTGGACACGGTTTCTATTAGTCCTCATGTAGGTTTTCTGCATGTCCTGCTTGTTGTTCTCTCCTGTAGGAGCTGCCGAACCAGGCCTGCTCCTAGGTTATGGAGGGAGGGATGATGGAGGGAAGGATGAGGGGATGGAGGGATAGTGGAAGAAGAGAGGGAGTAATGATGGAGAGAGTGGGGGAGGGATAGAGCAGTCAGAATCACTGGTGTGAATGAAGAGTCTGTAACGAACGAGAGGAGATCTTGGAAAGGAAAACACAGCTTCAGCGTTGATCTCTGAACTCTCTCTCTCTGCCAAATGAAAAGTCTCCTTTGCACGTCTACAAAAACTGCTTGTGTTCCCTTTGGCTTCCAAAACATATAGCTCCTTTTTTAAGCCAAGTAAATATGCCATATAAATATTTAGAGTGAAGCTGTTGGGTATGCACGGGTCTGATGAGGTCACCAAGAGGAACGATCCTTATGGAGGCTATTGAGTTCACTCTCTCGAGTCTAGGCTATGCTGTTTTATTTATTTGCCATTTACATGTTAACTCTATAAAACGTTTACTCAGAAGAAGAAAGGTTGTGGAAGAAGTGCTAGATTTCAGAACTACCTGCCCATAGCCAGAAGTTACATGAGGGTGAACCGCGATCCATGGAGGTGTAGCTAAGACCGGCGAACCTCGGATCACAAACACGGAACCGATCTCCGCCGCTTGTCTGTGTTGTTGGACTTATCGGGAATCACTTAGCAACGTCTCTGTCGTCTTTGTGGTGTTTGTCGCCCCCTGCAGGCGAGCCGGAGTTTCGCTACGTCGCGGGCATGCACGGTAACGAGGCCCTGGGGAGAGAGCTGCTGCTGAACCTAATGCAGTACATCTGCCAGGAATACAAACAGGGAAACCAGCGTGTCGTCCGCCTGGTGAAGGAGACACGCATTCACTTGATGCCCTCCATGAACCCCGATGGATACGAGATGGCCTTTAAGAAAGTGAGGGAAAGCGGGCTGTTTGATGACGATGTGATATTCAATGACGATGGGTTGTTTAATGATGTGTTATTCAATGAAATAGGTGAGTATAGTTCAGTGGTAAAGTATTTGACAGTGAGATTTGCTGGTTCGACTCACTCGCGTACCTTGCTTTGATTAAAAGCATCTGCGTTAATAAGTGAATACGTTGATGCAACTCAGTTTTCTGAAAAATGTATTAACAATTTAGCTTAGGGCAGTTACTTTCAACCTTGCGACCTTTGACCTGTCCCCTCCCTTTATCTTGTAGGGTTCAGAGCTGGCAGGGTGGGCGCTCGGTCGCTATAGCTACGAGGGGATAGACATGAACCACAACTTCGCTGACCTGAACACAATCATGTGGAACGCCATTGAGCTGGAGACAAATAAATCCAAACTGATAAATCACTACTTCCCAATCCCAGAGTTCTACACCTCTGAGGAGGCCTTCGTGAGTACACACAGTTACTGAGGAGGCCTTCGTGAGTACACACAGTTATACTAACATAGTATGAAGGGAAACCTCTAGTTTTATATTTACACTGTCTGTTACGTTTACATTTAGTCATTTAGCAGACGCTCTTATCCAGAGAGACTTACAGTAAGTTCAGGGACATTCTCCCCGAGGCAAGTAAGGTGAAGTGCCTTGCCCAAGGACACAACGTCATTTTGCACGGCCAGGAATTGAACAGGCAACCTTCTGATAAATAGCCCGATTCCCTAACCGCTCAGCCATCTGACCCCCAAGTTGTTACAACAAATACATTGTTTGTTTGATTGTTAATGTTTATATTGTTGGTTTACTGCTGTTGTAAAACCCAAATTTCCCTGCCTGGGGATTCATAAAGTATCGTATTTTATGTTTGTATCCGACATCAGTTTAGCTTTCTCTGTTTGTATCAGGTGGCCTCAGAGACCCGCGCTGTCATCAACTGGATCCAGAACATTCCATTCGTCCTCGGGGCTAATCTCCACGGGGGGGAGCTGGTGGTCACCTACCCGTTCGACATGACGCGGGACTGGGCCCCTCGCGAGCACACCCCTACGGCCGATGAAAGCTTCTTCCGCTGGCTGGCCACGGTGTACGCCAGCACCAACCAGGTGATGTCCAACCCAGACCGCCGGCCCTGTCACAACGAGAACTTCCTGCGCTACAACAACATCATCAATGGAGCCAACTGGCACACCGTACCTGGAAGTAAGACACAGTATCAGGAAGTAAGACACAGGAAGTAGCAGAAAGACACAGGAAGTAAGACACAGAACCAGGAAGTAAGACACAGTACCAGGAAGTAAGACACAGGAAGTAGCAGAAAGACACAGGAAGTAGCAGAAAGACACAGGAAGTAGCAGAAAGACACAGGAAGTGATGACACTAAACAAGGTAGTAAGACACAGTACAAGGAAGTAAGACATGGGAAGTAGCAGAAAGACACAGGAAGTAAGATACCAAACCAGGTAGTAAGACACAGTACCAGGAGGTAAGATTCATCTTCTGTGCTTGAGATAGTGTTGCTGTTTCCAAGTTATGTAAGGGGAAAAGGGTTGAGGATACATTGTTTTGGTTACAATAAAGTTTGTTTATGTCATTGGATCCCAATTAGCTGCTACTAAGGTAGTAGCTACTTTTCTTGGGGTCTAAGTGTCTCCTGACTGTGTCGTAGGTATAAATGATTTCAGTTACCTGCACACCAACTGTTTCGACGTGACGGTGGAGCTGTCCTGTGACAAGTTTCCCCACGCCAGCGAGCTGCCTGCAGAGTGGGAGAACAACAAGGAGTCCCTGCTGGTCTACATGGAGCAGGTCAGCTCTACCTCTCTCTATCTCTCTCTACCTCTATCTCTCTCTACCTCTCTCTACCTCTCCCTCTCTCCACCTCTATCTCTCTCTCTCTACCTCTCTCTACCTCTCCCTTTCTCTATCTCTACCTCTCTCTACCTTTTCTTTCTCTACCTCCTTCTCTCCCTCTCTCTACAAGGAGTAGATTCCCACCATGTTGGCCCCACACAGAACTATGTAATATTAGCACACTTGAATATTGAACAACAGCATATAGTTTCAGTTCAACTTTGTTCATCAAACTCTATAACCTGAACAGGGCTATAGTGTCTGTAATGTGTGCTTGTGTAATAGAGGAGCCTCTTACTTCATATTCCAGGTCCATAGAGGTCTGAAGGGAGTGATTCGAGACAAGGACACAGAGGCAGGCATAGCAGACGCCATCGTCAAAGTGGACGACATAGACCACCACATCAGATCAGGTCGGCTTGTCTCTCTCTCCTGTCTCCCTGAACACCGCCTTATACAGGACCGGAGGAAATATAGTGTGGGAAAATAACTAATGAGAGAATGATTAACTGACGAAATTAACTGCTTTGAACTTCTTTTTATAATAATAATAGTAATAATTATGGCTTTTTAGTTAAGGATTTAGTATGTGTTTGATTCCAAAACCCTTCATCCTCGCTGACAGACGAAGCCGTTGACAGAGACTAAAAATATTTGAAAAATCCGGATTTTTTGTTTGTGATCTACTACGCGTTTGATAATGAACCCCCCCACCCCCATCCTGCCCTAGTTGCCGACGGAGACTACTGGCGCCTGCTGAACCCAGGCGACTACGAGGTCACGGTCAGCGCAGAGGGCTACTACCCCTCCACACGCACCTGCCGCGTGCACTACGAACACTACCCCACCATCTGTGACTTCCGCCTCACCAAGACCCCCAAGCAGCGCCTGAGGGAGATCCTGGCTAAAGGCGGGAAGATCCCCAAAGACCTGCAGCTGAGGCTGAGGCAGCTGAGGCTCCGCAAGCTGAGGGCCAGCACCAAGGCTGTCAACCGCCGGCGCGCTGCAGCCTCCAGGAGGGCCCAGAGGTCCTGATGCAGAGTCATGGAGCCTGGGAACCAGTCGGGGTTCTCTCTTTCACTGAGTCATAGAGCCTGTGAACCAATCACAGTCTTCTCTCATGGAGCCTGTGGACCAATCACAGTCTTCTCTCATGGAGACTGCGGACCAATCACAATCCTCTATTCCATGGTATGGTCTGGTATGCTTTGAGTGACAGACTACTCACTGATTGTGGAAGTTTCTGGACCATGAGAGTCGTGCGTCCAATGGATATACTTAATGTCCACGTTTTTTCAGATGTGTGTAGCAAATCAGTTGATACAGTATGCCACTAGTTCATCAGCATCAATGCTGAAAATCATAAACCAAACCCAGAAGAGTTAAACAACTCATGACATCACACAGATCTGCTTCTACAGTCTGGTACTGTTGTGTTATCGGGAGGAAATATCACATTAAAGAAATCATTTGATTTCGCATCTTTTAGTTTGTTGCTTTGATATAGCCTAGTTTTGTAACTTTTTTTAAAGACAAGTCAAAATGCTGGCATTTGGATGTTCTTGCAAACAATGATGGTGTTATTGATGGTGAAATTAATTCAAAATAAAATGTTACCTACAACAGCAAACCCTATTTCGTGTCTTTTTTACTGTACATGTAATTGTTTACACGCAGTTCAGAGAGGCCTTGAATAGGTGGCACTCAGTGATGTGTGCAGCTATGCTATACTATGTTTATATGATGATTACAAACGATCCATCCGATACGGTTTGTGTATTTACATCTACAATCCAGTAGATGGCAATGTCGTCCAAATCTCGGTCAACTTGGCAACATTGTTGACGGATCGTACTAATCATTCATTATTTTATAACAGATCTACACAACATGTATGTGTGTGTAAATAAACGGGTGCTCACAAACGAATAAGTGGTTCCGCAGAGTTTTTTTAAATTTTCATAAAATTCACACCGATTTGCATCAAGCACGGGATGAAAACACTGACGTCATATTTCCTCGACTCGTCTGCTGAAACAGATGGAGGTGACATGTACACACGGCCGCTTAACATGTAATAATTTGAAACGTGGTTTTAAGGTGAGGCAATTAATCGATTTTTATCCTACGAGCTACCTAACTAACGTTTCCCAACACACGAAGGTCGAGCTAGCTAATCCTAAGTATTTCTTCAATCTCATTTGAATGATTAGTAGTCACAGGTGGTGAAACGCTTTATCTTTGGGTTCATTCTGCCGTGGTCCCTTTGCTAAAAGTGACGACCATCTAAGCATACTCGTCACAGTTGAAGTTGACCCTTTCATGTATTCTCGTCTTGCAGATTTGAAACTATGTTGTGGTGGAAGGTACCAACAGTAGTGAGAGCTGGCTCGCTGTGTTCTGGTTATGGAATCGGACACCTGTCACAGTGTTCTCTTCTCCGCTGTGCCTTCCACGCCCCTTGCTCCCGCGACTACACCGCACACCACGTCCGCCGGTGTCCCCCCACTTCGTCGCTCCAAAACCTCTATTCTAGCGCTCCTCGTTTGCCAAGTTTATGCTCGCAGTCTCACAGGTCAGCATCGGGCACTAGTGGTACTGGATGGTACGAGAGCCTTACAGACTCCACTCCTGTCCATCTGACAGAGCAGTTGTTGATAAGCACCCACCAGGTCACAGGCCTGCCATGGTGGGCCACCATCGTGTGCACCACCTTGGCTCTCCGGACCGCCATCACTCTGCCCCTGGGAGCCTACCAGATGGTCATCCTCTCTAAGGTGCGTGTCAACATTGAAACGTTTACTGAGTCTCGGCACGTCGCGTGTAACAAGGCTGCGTGTTAAAACCGGCAGGTGTGAAGTTATTTACAATGTTTATTCTCTTGAATATACACGTGAGTGTGTGTCTGTTGGTGATGCTTCCCACTGACGTTGTGTTCCCAGAGAGACCTGCATGTTTATACTCTGTGAGGCTGGAAGTATGTGAGGTCATCTCCCGCTCCCACGGTCTTGGCCCTGCTTCTTCTTTCCTCCTCCTCTTCTATCCCTCCCTCCCTGCATCTTTCTCTCCTGCTGAGTGGAAACAAGTCTCAGATCACACACACACACACACACACAGGCGTATTGTGTAGACAGCTGTAGAACTACCCTGGCAGGCAAACTTACCCAAGCCATGGTGAATTTCTCATTCCCAACTGTACACTTACACACAGAGACATCTCATAGTTCTTCATGCTCTCCTCAAAATAGACACATGTACATTACACAATGGCAACATCCAGCATTCCTCGATAATCAGATCATGATTATTAGATTATTTAAAAGTTAATAATCTCCCATGTAGTTCCTCTCCAAGTCAGCATGAGATTTTTTTTTCTTCCTAATTGGCTTTTTGGATGGCGCCCAAATCCCAGTCCTCCAGAGACAGACTTCGGAATCCACCGTCAGTAAAAGCCCCGGTTGGACTGAATGTTTTGTTGTCATAACTCAGAGGAACCTCTCACTTATGACTCTCTGGCAGCGCAACTTCTCCCCAGACGGGAGCGACTCGGTCCAGCTTTGCCTTACCAGAATCAGGGCCGTGAAATTGAGCATAGTTGGTTGGTAATGTCAGAGGAGGCCGTGCTGAAGCAGACGTTCCCTGTCTTTGACCCCTCCCGACCCCCCCTTCCCTCCAGCTAGGTCGAAGCTCTCCAGGCTGAGATAGCAGAGCTGGCTAAGAGGCTGCACTACGAGGTCAGCGTGAGAGCCTCGCAGCGGGGCTGGACGGAGAGAGACTGCCGGTATGTAGATGACCTTTAACCCCTGTGACCTTTTAACCTCTGATCTTCGAACTCCTTTGCTCTCGGATGCCTGGGGGTCCAAGCGACCTTGATGAGCACTTGATTAACGGTAAACCCCACTGCTGTTCGCCAACCCAGTGACCCCTCCTCCTCCGTGTTCCACAAGGTACCAGTTCAAGAAGAACCTGAAGAGGATCGTGTCGGAGCTGTATGTGAGGGACAACTGCCACCCCTTCAAGGCCAGCGTGCTGGTGTGGGTGCAGCTGCCCATGTGGGTGTGCCTGTCCCTGGCCCTCCGCAACTTGAGCCTGGGGATGTCTGAGGCCTCCATGGGTGAGACCAGAGCTCTTCACGCCGAACCACAGACAGATGGACTGACAGAACGAAAGACTGAACAAAAATCCTGTTTGTGTTTTCACAGCGTTGCAGTTGGAGCTGTCAGCAGGGGGCGCTCTGTGGTTTCCTGACCTCACGCTGCCAGACGCCACCTGGATCATGCCCGTGTCTCTGGGTCTCATCAACCTGCTCATCGTGGAGGTGAGACCCAGGCCACGCCCACCACTGAGCCAGGCCACGCCCACCACTGAGCCAGGCCACGCCCACCACCACCGCTGCTCACCGTAGTTTGACGTTTCTAGAATACGGACCCACAGTTTCAGGAAACGTCATGTTTTACAAGGCCCACGGTGCTAGTCAAACAAGAAGCAAAAAATAATTATCAAGACAACTAAATGATAAGTGGTAAGAGTATCTTCTCTTACTAGTGAGGACAGTATGTTGTGTGTCTGTAGAGGATGCGTGGGGATGTCATATCTGGCTATTAGAGGGAAAAGCCTCCATCAGCCACACAGTATGGCTGTAGCTCACAGGGGAAATGGGATCCACCCTCTATTCACAGTCTTGGCACTTGGCTCTGCCTGCCTAACTAAGTCACGCCCTCAGGGGCCTTTTCTATAGTCTCTCCAAAGCTGTTATGCTGCTCAGCCTTTTGAAAAGCTCGCCGGGAGCATAGTGGTGTTGGGTTCTTGAACTTCTACCCAGTAGGCTTGTGTTCATGCTGCGTGTGTCGTGACATGTTGTGTTTCCCTCTCCCTAGATGTTTGCTCTGAGGAGACTAGAAACTTCCAAACTCCAGAAGTTTATGACCAACTTCGTCAGAGCCATCTCCCTGATTATGATACCCATAGCTGCCACTGTGCCATCGGTAAGTTTTGTGTGTCTGTGTGTGTGTGTGTGTGTGTGTGTGTGTGTGTGTGTGTGTGTGTGAGAGAGAGACAGAGAGAGAGAGGGGGGGGGGAGGAGGGATAGAGTGTTTTTGTGGGTCACACACTACTACATCAAAACCACATAGATTCCATGACGAATTTCAAACCAAACACATTCTGCCTGTAAAGACACTACCTCAACAGTTCTACCGACTGCTCCTTGAGCGCACGCACACACACACACACACACACACCAGGGCACAAACAAAAGACCATGTGTTTAGCACACATCGGTTTCATGCATGTCCAGACAGGCCCCCCCCCCCCCCTCCCTGCCCTGAGTGCCCCTCAGTCACATGACATAAGGGTGGGAGGGGGAGGGGAAGGGGTGTCATCAGTTAAATGGTAATTGTTGAAGTCCATAAAGGATGTTTTCTGCTTGACTTTGATGATAGTTCCACCAAGTCCACAGGCCCACCATGTGCTGTATCCTTATCAGTGTAACAGACACCACACGTGTCTGCCTCAACATCTAGTCCATGGAGAGGGAGGGCACATACACCTTTGGGGAGATAAGTCGAGCTCAGTGGTCGAGTGTTTGACTGCAGATCATGAGGCCCATAACCCCCCCGTATGTCGCTGTGGATAAAAGCGTCTGCCAAATGAGCACGTGATTATCTTCAAGGAAAGACATGTGCCCAGATATACATGTACACAGACATGCCAGACAGACTGCGTGGCCCTAAAGATCCTTGTCTGGTCTTTCTTCTCTCCTTTCACACACACACACACACACACACACACATACACACACACACACACACATACACACCCACACACACACACATACACACACACACACGCACTCACACACTCTCTTGCACACACACACACCTCCATCTACCTTAAAGTCCTCTGTAGGATCTCCCCTCCATTCACTCCGTCAATCTGCTGTGATAATCTGAAGCGTTATGTTGTTGTGTCTTCCTCGGACCCCCATTCTGCTTATATAACACCCCTGTCTGCCCAGCACAGACACAGCCCTGCCTGCGACAGGAAACGTTCCAAATACATCCACAGTTTACACATCCAGCAGACGCTTTCATCCACAGCCACGTAGAAATGTAGAATGTAGAAATGCATGTAGAACGAACAGCAGAAGATCAAGGATCAGGAGTGCATAGTTTTAACAGTATTTACCTGGCTCAGTCCAAAGTAACAGGCACAGAGCAACAATCATAACGTCTCAACAATGATATTCGATAGGACAGTGCAGCAAGAACAGCATATCTGAAGTCCAACATCCCAGTTTGGTAGGTGCATCTGTAGAGATACTAGGATGTGACACGGTTTATTTCTACTGTAGACAGACTTTGTATGAAGGGTGACTATCTTTCTACAGGCCTCTCCACCCAGGCCTTTTACACACCCGTTTTCTTCAGTCTCTTAGCAGAATGCATTTCATTCCCATGAATAGCAGCGTTGGAACTTTTCAGACCGACCTTTATCAGATTGACAGATCTTTACAAGCGTGGTTCTACAGGATAATGCAATTAAACCGTTTTACAGAGCTACACAGCCAACAGGAAGTTTATCTGACACCTTTGTTTGTACCCTCTTTCCCTCCTCTACCCCCCCCCCCCCCCACTGCCCCCCCCTCACACTCTCCCACCCCAAACCCTCCTCCCTTCTCCCCTCCACACACCCCCCCCCCCAACACTTTCTCACCCACTCCCCCATCTCCTCCCAACACCCCTCCTCCCACTTCCACCCCCCCCCCCCTCAACACCTCCAACCCCCCCCCACTCCCTCCACCATACTCATCCCTCCTCCCCCCTCAACACCTCTATGCCCCTCCAACCCCCCCCCACTCCCTCCACCATACTCATCCCTCCTCCCCCCTCAACACCTCTATGCCCCTCCAACCCCCCCCCACTCCCTCCACCATACTCATCCCTCCTCCCCCCTCAACACCTCTATGCCCCTCCCCCCCCCCCCCCCCCCCCCTCCAGTCCATGGCTCTGTACTGGCTGGCCTCCAGTGCGGTGGGGCTGGGCCACAACCTGCTGCTACGCTCCCCCAGCTTCAGGAGCCTGTGCCGCATCCCCCGCCTGCGCTCCGAGTCCGACACCCCTTACAGGGACCTGGGAGCCGCCTTCGCTGCCAAGTACCTCAAGTGAAGGAACGAGGGTCTCTCAGGGGGGTGCAGGAGAGAGAGACGGGGGAGAGGAGAGAGACAGGGGAGAGGAGAGAGACAGGGGAGAGGAGAGAGACAGGGGAGAGGAGAGAGAGGGGTGAGTGAGAGGGGTGAGTGAGAGGGGTGAGTGAGAGGAGAGAGTGAGAGGGGTGAGTGAGAGGGGTGAGTGAGAGGAGAGAGTGAGAGGGGTGAGTGAGAGGGGTGAGTGAGAGTGAGAGGGGTGAGTGAGAGGGGTGAGTGAGAGGAGCGAGTGAGAGGGGTGAGTGAGAGGGGTGAGTGAGAGGAGAGAGTGAGAGGAGAGAGTGAGAGGGGTGAGAGAGAGGGGTGAGTGAGAGGAGAGAGTGAGAGGGGTGAGTGAGAGGGGTGAGTGAGAGGGGTGAGTGAGAGGAGAGAGTGAGAGGGGTGAGTGAGAGGGGTGAGTGAGAGGAGAGAGTGAGAGGGGTGAGTGAGAGGGGTGAGTGAGAGGGGTGAGTGAGAGGAGCGAGTGAGAGGGGTGAGTGAGAGGGGTGAGTGAGAGGGGTGAGAGAGAGGGGTGAGAGAGAGGGGTGAGAGAGAGGGGTGAGTGAGAGGAGAGAGTGAGAGGGGTGAGAGAGAGGGGTGAGAGAGAGGGGTGAGTGAGAGGGGTGAGTGAGAGAGGAGTGTGTGTGTGTGTGTGTGTGTGTGTGTGTGTGTGTGTGTGTGTGTGTGTGTGTGTGTGTGTGAGGCCCACAGTCAGGAGGTGTGGCTCTGGATAGATGAAGGTTATCCAGGCTCCACTGAGACTCCAGCACCAACACGCTAGTTTGAGCACCTCACCCCGTGTGTCTGGGTCCTGCTACACGCCTCTCTGGCTGGGCCTTCCTCTGTTCTAGCACTGTGCATGTGGTCCAAGGACACCAAACCAAAACCACCATTTTCACATGAATGTTGCATACCATTGCATGCAGAGTTGGTATAGTGAAATTGATGCACAAGTCCAGCTGTGACCTGTTTCCCCCGTAGTTGTGGAAAATTATATTGGCATACTTTGTGTGATTGGGAGTTTTCGAGACAGATCGTGGTGAGGGACATTTGCCCATGGCATTTAGGGCTTGAAATACTTTGTTGGGTACAGGGAATTAACCAATACTGTTCACAATATTTACTGTACTCAACTGTTGGACATTGATTCATGCAGAGTAGTAAATTATAATATACTTGTGTTGAAATGTCATGATCAGTGGTTATTATTTATGAAGTAATTTTGTGTCCTTTTTATAATGTGTGAACTGCATTAAATGGTTTAATGGAGTGCAGATGTATACATGCTCGTGTCTGTTATTTAGCCGTTTTTGTTTGTACGCAAGAAAGCCATGTTGTCGAGATAGTTTAACTCTGGATGTTATTCTGTATGGACTGTTTCACTGTTACTTCAGAAACCTGAGGGATGTTACCGTCGTTATGCACGTACGAGGGAAAAAAGTACAGGACAGATTCTGGACTGGAGGCGTGGTCAGTTACACTTGAACAAAAACTCACATAAGATTTGTGCTGTGTTACAGTGTGAGATTTTCAAAGTCATACATACAGTCGACACTGGAACTCGGAAAAATGTTGGTGCTATATACCGTTGTAGTGTCCCTGGCCATTTTCTCCGCGTCTGCCAACCGTGTGGTGCGTAGCTGCGGCACTTGCGAACCCAGTCTATGCGACCCTCTCCCGGTCGAGGGATGCAAGGCTGGCACCGTTCTTGACTCTTGCGGGTGCTGTTCACTTTGCGCGGCTGGAGAAGGGGAGGTTTGCGGTGGGCGCGGTGCCTCGGTAAAACGTTGTGCGTCTGGACTGGAGTGCGTAAAAAACGACAAGAACAAGAAGACCAAACTCGGCGTTTGCGCCTGCAAGACCAATTACGAAGTGTGCGGCTCTGACGGAGTGACCTATAAAACCGGGTGCGACTTGAAAGCTGCCAGCGCAAAAGCCGTGGAAGAAGAGAAGCCTGAAATCAACGTCCTGAATAAGGGGAAATGCGCGACAGGTGAGGACTGCATGAAGCTGTTAGCGGTCGAATCATAAATTCAGATTTATGTCTACCCGCTTGTGAAACGTGGAGAAACACAGGTGCAGTGCATGAAAATAACGGTCCTTAACGTCACTATAATAGGGAAGCAAGTGGGTAGGCATTTGGGGATCATTTTGGTTACCTGACGTTTTTTCAAATGTACGCTAAATTAAATTATAGTTTCCAAATTTCCATAGTATTGATACACTTAAAACTCTTAATTTGCATGACACAACAGTACATTACTGTACTAGGACACTAGTGCTATAGGTACCGACTGAGTATACGTACAGAACTGACTACCTATACACGAATGAGAGAAAATATAATAATCCTGGCATGGGGATGGCAGTGAAAAGTTAACACCACCCCTCTGTCTCCCTCTCTGCCAAAACAAACTGTCCTGAAGTCTACCCCAGCTGTGGTTAACAAGCCACTGACGGCAGGAGCCCTGGTGGCTCACCTGTCTGTGTACAGCTGAAGCTTTATCGCAGATGCCCGGGTTTGATTCCAGCCCAGGCCATTTTATTCCATCCCCTCTACAATGTCTCTATCCCTGTCAAGCAGAAATTCACTCATGTAAAAAAAAAAAACCTGACTAAAAGCCGTCTTTCCTGGGTGGCATCTTGTCCATATAGGTGATGAGCCAACATGTCTGAAATTCCAGCTTCACCAAGAGGGATTTGACATTTTGGAAAAGAGATGTGCTCTTGATCAAACAACACTGCTCCGCTTACAAGCACACAGACACACCCTGTTGTTTTAAACCGAGCCTGTTCAGTGAACCTTCACATGATCCATTATAGCTGCATGCCGGCTCAGGATTAGTCCAGAGAAAGGGGTTTGAGACCCGGGGGGAGAACTTCAAAGGCTGGCGGAAAAAGTCACGCCACGCCAAACGCCCCAACTGTCTGCTGTTTTGTTTTCTTCCAGCAGGGCAGGGTCAGAGAGCAACTGCATGTCCACCCAGCACCAGGCCCAGGGGTCAGCGTAGAGTAATGCTGTGGTCAAGTTCAAGGCTATCCCTCGCCCCTGTAAAATAATACTGCGTTCAAATTCGAGGCTACCCCTTCCAGCTTCAAATACTCTACCACTGACCCACACCCATCCCCCTTTCCATTGTTGTTCTGATTGAGTTAATATTACGTGTTGAAATCTGCAAGACTGCAAGAAATCTGCAAGAATGTCAAAAATGCCAAATGTTCATGGTTCATAGTTTCAACTCAATCTAAACTAACTGAAAGCATGAATAGGCTTATTTGTTTAATCTTTGGATGACTTTAATACTGGATGTGTGCAAGTATCAACAATGTTTACAGTTAATATTTCACCAGATTCCTAAGTTAGGAATTGCTTTCTTAACCACAAGTAGGGGTGAATAATTATTTACTTAGAGAAGAATTCCTTTCAGACTTCAGCAGGTTGAGGTATTTGCACATATTCATGACACAAATTGTCAGCCATAATGTAAGTCTTAACAAGTATCCGCCTTTTCGGAATATCTCTTTGACATTTTCAGCTTGTCCGAGCTAGCTCCAGTGATTCCACCCTGAGGAGAAAATGAGCTCATGCAGGTAGACCTGGCGACTATCTCCAGCATATTAACTCTCTCACTCTCACTCTCTCTCTTTGTCTCTTTGTCTCTCTCTCTCTTTCTGTCCTCTCCTCCCCAGCACCTGTCATTGTGACGGCCCCCGGCGAGGTCTACAACGTGACTGGCTCCCAGGTTTTCCTCAGCTGTGAGGCCATCGGTATTCCCACCCCTGTGGTGACCTGGAAGAAGGTGGGAGCTGTTAGAGGAGATAACTGTTCATAAAACACCTGCCTGGCTGTGGGTCTCACACATTCTTTTCACTCTCTCTCCTCAATCCTCTCACTCTCCCCTCAGTCTCTCACCTCTCTCCTGTCACTCTCTCCTCTCACCCATAGTACCACTTCCTTCATGTAGAAACATATTTCTACATGAAGGAAGTGGTACCTCTCTCTACCTGGCCTTTCGTAAAATATCTGGCCAGACGTTTTTCTCTGTTTTGTCTCACTGGATCTTGGCTCCGGTCCACCACATCTTGACCTTGAGTACTTCTGGCTTGTAAACGCAATCTTTTTTTGTTGTGAGAACAGACTGGATATATCCAAATAGATGTTTCCCCTCTCGCACTGGAAGAATGTTGTTATGTCTCACATAGGAAGCTTACGCCTCCTCTTTCCCTTTCTGATCCTGAGAGTTGTTCCCTACAAGACCATCCTCGCTGGCTACTTTTATCTGCTGCGTTTTAAGTTAACTTCTCGGGTCACATTCCCCCAGTCATTCAGCCTTCCTACTGTAGGCTACTGTAGATACAGTGAGATATTCATAAATGTTCCAGTCATATCAAATTTTATTTGCATAGCCCTTTTAATAAGCAATGTCACAGAGATCTTAACAGATGCCCACAGATCAGCACCCATAACCAACCTAAACCCCCCCAGAGAATACAAGGAAAATCTCCCACCAAAACTCTCAGCGGGAACACAGCGAACGTTCCAGTCTAGTCCTCCGTTCATCCACTTCCTCCTCTTGTTTTCTCTGGCTGTGTACACGTCAGAGCGGGCTGAGAGGATGAGGAGAGGGCTTTGTTGCCCCCCCCCCCCCCCCCCCCCCCACCCCCCCCCCCCCCCCCAACACGGACACAATAACACAGGAACCAGAGGACAGGAAGTCCTACATTACACCCTGCTATTCTACAGTTCAGACTCCATGCTTACACGGACAGTGAGACTTCATAAACCCCAGTCATGATGTCGCCCTCTGAGTCAGTCATGTGTGCTTTGAGCCTGGTCTGCAGATCTGCCTGAACCTGACAGAGCTAGCCTACTGTATTTTCTACATGCAAATGAAGGACACCCTCAGGATTTCTCCTCCAAAGCTTCAAACTCTTTCAGGAGGAGAATGTTAAGGAGAGGGGATTAAAGGTCCACCAAGCGAGAACATTCCACGTGCATAGCGTAAGGACGGCCCCTTCGTTGTGTTTTAATTACTGTAGCTAGCTGAGCTGACGTTGGCCTGTCAGTTGAGGTTTTTTTTTGTTTGTTTTTTTGTAACCTTTATTTAGCCAGGCAAGTCAATAAGACCAAGTTGTTATTAACAATGGCAGCCTGGCAAGTGGTTAAAGTCACTTGAGGGGAAAGGGGAAAGGGCTGGAAGATAAAACAAACTGTATAGAGATAGTTTGTTGCTGAATGTGAGGAACTTTCCTTGGGTGTGTTTCTCCAGTAACTCCATCCGTGAGCCAGCTATGTTCTTTAGGGGACTGTTCTCAGATAGTGTCACAAAGACCCTGGGTCTGAGAGAAGCGCAGAGGAGAGGAGGAACGAGGAGATGAGAGAGGGAGGGAGAAAGAAGGGAAAGAATGTGAATAGGCATGCAGGATAGACGGGGGAGGATAAAGGAGTGATGGATATTTAGTGAATAATGAAGCGAGCAAGTAGAGTCAAGCTAGGAAAAAGACAAAAAGATTGGGAGAGGGGTGGAGCAGAGGGTTGGAAGAAACTTCAGAGTATATATAGAGTGAAGATACTGTTACTGATTATGAGAGTGACTCTTTCCTGTAGGAGGCAATATTTCCTGTCACAGTGAATTACCGTGCTATAAATTCTCTCGAAAAAAGCTGCCCAAAGACACTAAAAAAGACTTATCACTCAACTTCTTGCTGAGGGGGAAAAGAGGAGGGGAGAGCACTTCCAATGTGAGATGGATGAAGTGGACCTCACAGGTCGGGTCATGTGTGTGTCATCCTTCATTCCTTCACTACTTGTATCGAGTCTTGACGAGTCATCCACAGGACCGCTGGTTTCTCCCCCCCCTGAGTCTAACTTTCCTTAGCGTCAGTTGGCGGTTTCCATACCCCAGAGTGTTACTGCATGAGCTGAGGTAATTTAAAGAAATAACATTTCGATTCACTTCGACTAGAAACTATTGAATGAAAGCTGTCAAATGTGAATTTCTCTCACTCTCACGGCCCACAATGTGAGAGACTGCACATAGGCATACAACTTATTTTTCTTGCTTAATGTAATGCCTGACACAATATTGAGCTTACAGAAAATCCAGTATGAATAGTTGTTTCTGTGAGTTTAGCTTACGTGCCTGTTAGCTGACATGTTACTTTGCGATGCCTCTAGTAAATAGGCGTGCTACTGACCGTTCCTTGAATCTGAAATTCTTTAGAACTATAATAGTCCACCGAAATACTGTTCGAACCACTCGCTTCTGATCCTTGACCTTCTGCAGTACTTTTTCTATTCAGATAAAAGCGTCAGATGAATACGTGAATGTAAAGTAATGTTTTGTGGCGCTTCCAGATCTCCAGCAGCAAGAAGACCGAGCTGCTTCCGGGTGACAGAGACAACCTGGCCATCCAGACTCGAGGAGGCCCAGAGAAGCACGAGGTCACTGGCTGGGTGCTGGTGAGTACAGGCAGGGGAGCCGTATAGGGGGGAAAAGTTAGGACAATTCCAAGGGCCCCTGACTGACAGGGGCCCCCAAAAAATAGGTAAAAAATTATATAGAATTATACATTATATAAACCATCATCATTGAGTACATTACATTTACATTTGTAAATGTAATCATTGCGCATATATATTTCAAATAATAACATCAATGATCTCTTTGTTTTTACTGAGATGTGGTGACAACAGCTGTGCATAGGGGGCCCAATTCGATTTTTTTGTCATAGGGCCCTAAATTCCTGGTGGTGCCCCTGTGTACAGGGACAACACACACATACACACACATATCTAAATATACAGGCACATACACAAATGCACACACACTTGAGAGCAAAGTAAGCGCAGAACAGCAAATTTGGGAGAAGAATTCGGTATCTGTCTACCCACCGCTGAATTGTGCTAGAGGTCGCCCCAGCTGCCTTCCAGTGTTAACCATTAAAAACAGTCTTATTAAAACATTATTCATGTCCCCTCGTCCACTACATCCACAGGAAGTGTGACCGCTGTAGTTAATGAAAAGCAAACGTTGTTCAGTCTGGGTCAGCTTGTTCTATGTTCCTCGCTGGTGAGGAGTTATCACGCTGGATGTTTGTGCTTGCATAGGGAGTGCGTGTACTGTTCTCCAGGTGCAGGTCAGGACTGCCCAGGCAGCTAAATAATCACAAACAATCTTTCTGCATAAAATGATGTATATACTTGTGGTGATGGTCACACTAGATGGAATAGAAAAGTTTCAAAACAAAGTTTGAGAAGTGGACAAATACAGACTGTTCCTTGACTCTGACCACCGAAATACCGTACAACTACGCACTTCTGACTTCTGCGGTATCTTCCAGACGCACGTTGTGTACGTGTGTTTGGGCAAAAGCGTCTGCTGAATGAGTAACCGTGTCGTCCCTCTCAGATCTCCCCCCTGACCAAGGAGGAGGAGGGCTCCTACGAGTGTCACGCTATCAACGCCAAGGGAGAGGCGTCCGCCATGGGTGTCATTCATGTGGTGGAGTCCATCGATGACATTCCTGTCAAGAAAGGTACACACACTCATGTTCAAACACACACACAAGCACATTCCGCACACACACATATGTGCAAACGCATACACATGCCACACACACACAAGCATTCACACCAACACACGCATACATACACACAAGATCACGCTGAAGCGAGTGTATGTTATTACAAAAAGGAAGTCAAGTTTATTTGTATAGCACTTCTCGCAGATAAAAATCACAAAGAGCTTCACAACAATATGCAATATAACACTACAAATTAAGAATACAGGAACATTGAAAATATAAAACATGATACACAACCGTAAAAAACCCTTGACTAACTAAAAAGTTGTGGTGCATATCTGTCCTTTGGAAAAGTGCATCTGTATCATCAGTATATCAGTTAGATTAGAATGCAGCTGGTGTGTGTGTTTGCATGTGTGTGTGGAGGGTTAGCACATGTCTATGTGTTCTGTCTCTCTGTGGAATTCAGAAGCCTCCCTTAGGCCTTAGGAGGAGCCTGTCTTGTCCGGGCATGTGGAGGAGAGGGACTGGCTGGCTGGCTGGTTGACTGGCTGGCTATATATCTGGCTGTTTGACTGGCTGGCTATCTATCTGGCTGTTTGACTGTCCGGTTATATCTGGCTGGCTGGTTGACTGGCTGGCTGGTTATATGTCTGGTTGACTGGCTGGCTGGCTGACTAGCTGGTAGGTTGACTAACTGGCTGGCTAGCTCACTCTCAAAAGACGTGTCTCTAGGCGTAACTCCCTGCAAGCACCGACACATGCGACCTGAGGCTGAGGGGGTGGATCCTCTGGGCTGCCAAGCTGTCTGAACGAGACGTCCTGTACGTCTCTGAAGAACGCCCAAAACACCCTGCAGGCAATTCATTTTTTTCACAATGCTGGATGGTGTTTAAAAAAAAAAAATACATATAAAAAAAAAAACTTCCAGGATTTACTTGAAAGGTCTATGCTGTAGCCTTCTTTTGTCACTACCAGAGATCTGGAGGGAGTTTGTGTCCGAGGACGATATTCTTCGGTAGAGGGAAAGGAAAGTGAAACATGGATCCCAGATGACAGAAACATCCCAGTCCTCTGCTTGTGTCTTCTCAGTGACCAAGGACGATGAGCTGTGAGCGTGCTGATGTCCCCATGGCAACTCCTGACCGGATCAGGAGGCAGGAGAGGACCCCAACCACCCCCCCCAACCGCAAACACCACCAAACCCCAACACAGAACCAGGAAGACCTCCAGTCCTGGTGCTTTCTATCACAAAACTTTTTTATTTGATCACTCCATTACATAGAAAAAGAGAAAAATTATATAAACTATATTTATAGCTTTTGTACTGATGTTTGGTTGCACCCGTCAAACATTTGACTTACATTTGGCTTCTCATTGGTTTCACACACATATCATTTATGTAAAAGGTTGATGTTAAATCATTATTGCTTTATATGATATTCAGAATACATGATGGAGTACACAATGTTCTGTCAAACTCACCAAACAAGTATTTTACAAGTCTGCCTCACCCTTGATCCCTAAAAAATAACGATATATTTGTGAATTATTCCTTCTTTAAATGTTTTTGATTTTTTATAGCTTAGCGACAGTCTGGATACTCAACATAAAAATAGCAGTTTGTTGGTTAAAGCAGGAACAGACAGATACCAACTTAAAACAACTTGTCAACTACACAGCCTGAATGTAAACAGTATAGCCGCCATTCCTTTATTTTCAATGTACAAAACTCAGACTTCCTGTTAAGCACTCACATCATTCTTCCTCGTTAAGAGGGCTTGACAAGCCACACAGACGTGCTTTTACATAAGCTACTTGTACTGAGGGATGGAGACATACACACAGGCAAAACAAACACTCTCTCGCACTTTGACATAATCCCATCGCTTTTGCATGCCAAGGGCTTAACAACCAAACAAAACAAGATTTGGATGTCAGTGGTACTGTAAGGCCTGAGTTGAATAAGCAATACATTTGAGATGGTTTGGAAGAGGAAGGGTCTGAGTGAGAAGCCACACTATTGGTGCTGTTAGCAGAGTCCTGCAGCTCCAGAATAGTCTCACTGGATCTGCAGGCTCCGCTCTAAGTTTTTTTCTTTTTTTCCCCATTCAGACATTGTATGTTATGTTGTATTCACTTTGAAAGAAGACTTTACTAATACCATGATGTGAATCATGTCGTATATTACTAATAAACAGATCTGACTTCAAGGTGTTGGTACAGTTAAACTGGAAGTGATTGGTTACATGGAAAGGTGAATAATGAAATACGTTCACAGGCGGTAGCTGTGGCTGCTCAGATTAATTACTGTAATAAAAACTTCACACCCCATTAAAAACAAGTGTTTATTTTTTCTAATTTTACAAAAAACAACTGAGACAAAATGTTATTTTTCATTTCGTTACAACACAAATGCATTCCAATACATCAAAAAAGGGAAATGACAGTTGGCACCAAAATCAGCCAACTTCAGTTTCATTTTACATTCTCTTGATGCACACCTTTCCAATATCCTCTTCCCCCCCTCTCCCTTTCCCTCAACCCCCCCCCCCCCCCCCCCCATCCATCCCTTCCTCGCACTTCATCCCTCTCTCTCTGTGGAGAAGATGTCTTTGACATCCCTCCAACACATAATTACGTGCCTAGACGGAGCTCCGCCCCCTAGCTGGTCATCACGCGGAGCTCCGCCCCCTAGCTGGTCATCATGCGGGGGGCGATGCTCATGGACATGAGCTCCTGGAACAGCAGCTTGCAGGCGTACGGCATCCTCACCAGCGAGATCTGGAGGACCCAGGAGGGGACAGGGTTAAGGCTGGGGTTAAACATTTCTTGCCTTTTTCCTTAACCAATAGTTGAACACGTTAACAACAAGATATAAAATGCACTGCATTTTTTTTACAGCAAGTAATCGATTCATGATTAACATCCCTAGCTACAGTTCAACAGTAGTGGTCCACTCAAACAAACACTCATCTACGAATACGCAACTCATATGGTCTCTGGATCCATCACTGGAACAGAATAGCTACCAAACCAGAATTAAACATATGGTTGAATTCCTTTAGCAGACCTTTGAATATAGAGCACACATGCAGCCGTGTCTCTCTGTAAGAGAAGGACAGTGAGCGAGCATGCACCTGGGTTTTGTTGCGGCAGCCCCGGCACTCGTAGGTGTGTGTGCGCGTGTTGGCGATGGCCATCAGGCCGCACAGGTTACACACGTGGACCTGGTAGGGGTCAGACGCCTCGAACAGCCTCTCCTTCAGGAACTGAGCCGCTCCGTGGGCGATCTGGCAATCACGCTCCATCTCTCCGAAACGTAGGCCTCCGTCACTGAGGAGCGGAGAGAGAGAGAGGGGGGCGTGGGTGAGATCCACCCGCATCACTCCACACACTGGCACGACCCTCCGTGTGACGTGTACATACAGCTAACGACAGACAGCACACTTCTATACACATGTAACAAACGGACACTTTATATATGCGTGTGTGTATACAGTATCTATACACACACATTTTAAATGACCAATGTCCTGTATGCATTTAGCCGACACTTTCATCCCAAAAGGGGGTCGGGGATTTGAACCCGTGCCCTTATGACCCCCAAATGCTCTAACCCCTGACCCCTGGTAGTGGTGCTGGCCCGCGGTGCCCAGGGAGCCTTACCGTGATCGTCCCTCCATGGGCTGCCTGTTGAGGATCTGGACAGGCCCACGGGCACGGGAGTGGATCTTGTCATCCACCATGTGCTTCAGACGCTGGTAGTAGGTGGGACCGATGAAGATCTGGGAGGTGAGCTTGCGGCCCGTGAACCCGTTGTAGAGCACCTGGAGGAGCAAGATGGAATCAGTCAGGGAGGGAGGGAGGGAGGGAGGGAGGGAGGGAGGGAGGGAGGGAGGGAGGGAGGGAGGGAGGGAGGGAGGGAGGGAGGGAGGGAGGGAGGGAGGGAGGGAGAGAGAGATAGAGGGATGGATGAATGGATGGATGGATGGATGGAGGCATAGCTGGAGGGATAGATACAGGTGTTCTCTGGACGGACGGAGCTCACCTCGTTTCCACGGAGATGGTAGCCGTACTCAGATAGCAGGTTGGACACCTTCTGCACGTTCACAGCATCGTTGAAGGGCGTGGCATCGCCAATCTCACCCTTGTTTGCAGACACCTGGAGGGACAGAGAGACAGGGAGGGTGAAAGAGAGACAGGTAAGCTGACAGAGAGCGACCAACAGATGATCTTAGAGACCAGTAAGATGACAGTACCTTGCCCTGCAGACACTCGATCAAATGGCCAACTGTCATTCTGGAGGGGATGGCGTGGGGGTTGATGATGATGTCTGGGGTGATGCCCTCGCATGTGAACGGCATGTCCTAAGGAGAGAGGGAGGGAGGGGGGGGAGAGAGAAAGGGAGACAAAGAGAGGGAGAGGCAGAAGACAAAAAGGAGGGAGAGGGAGAGAGGGAGAAGACAAAGAGAGGGAGAACGAGGGCGAGAGGAACAAAGAGAAGTAGGGAGAGAGGAACAGAGAAAGGAGACAACAGGTTCACTCTCTAATGGTCCCAAAACCAGTTTCGGAGGCATATTATCTTTCACAAAGGTGATATGTGTGACCCCCAGTCTCTCCCCGCTCAGCTACAAACTGTGTATCACACCTTCAAGGGGGTGAACCGCAGTGTGGACTCTTTACCTCCTGTCTGTACTGGATCCCACAGGTCCCCTTCTGTCCATGCCGACTGGCAAACTTGTCACCGATCTGGGGAATACGAACCGAGCGGACCTGCAGGAAACGACAGATCAAGTTTAGGGCCAGACGAGAGCAGAGGGGCCTCTGGGAGGCCCACAGCCTCGAGGCAGCAGAGATCCCCACCCCCTGTCAGCTGAGTGCACGCAGCCAGGCCATCTGTCATCGCAGCCCCGTCAGGGAGCCAGGCATGTGAGCTCACCTCAGGAGGATTGAGGTTGCTGTCACTGGGAGAGAATGCTGCCCTGGAGCACTCACATTACGGCGCATTCAAACCTGTCCATCCCTTGTCTGTCACACATGCTTAACCTTTACCTGGGACTCAGCAGGAGAAGCTGTCAGCCTGGGTGATTTGTTACCCGAGTTTACAACCTGATGCTCATTGGATACACGGTCTTACAAACAGGAAAAGGTGCCATGATAGTTACTGAGTTAATGAGTCATTTCGACTCGAATTGGGAACAACAAACAGAAGAAGAAAAAGTTGGAGTTTCCTTGACTCCAAGATCAGACTTCAGGGTCAAAAGCCCAAACATTGGCTAAAAGCTTTTTCTGCTACAAGAAGAAAAACAACCTCTCTTAAGAATGTGCCACGCCCCGACCCTGCAGAACTCACACAACCGTAAAAACCAGACCCCTTCCTGTCCCTCCGTACAGCCGACTTCTCACCCTGATCTTGCAGAACTTGTAGCCCTCCTGGTTGAGGGTGACCATGACCTGGTCTACGATGCCCGTCTCGCTGGTGCGGAGGAAGGTGCTGCAGTCCCTCTTGGTGTAGCGGCGGTTGGTACTGTCCAGCTCGTCATCGTTCTCCGGCAGCGTCACCGTCTTGCCGATGATGACGTCCTCGCCGGACACTCTCACGCCGGGCGCGATCAGCCCGTCGTCGTCCAGCTTGTCGTAAATGGCGTGCCTCATCCCTAGGAGAGAGAGGGAGGAGGGCTGGTCGGTCCACAGCTCCACAGGAAGTACGGTGTGTCGGTTCAGCCATGCTTTACAGTGCGAGTACATCCAATGGTACACAGATCTTAGTTTACACCCTAGTCCCAGCTATAGAAATCCCCAAACGAAGCAGGGAGGTCAGGTTTCTCTCAGAGCAGTGTCAGAGCCCGGTACCTACCCTGGCAGGTCTCTCTGGTGGGCTTCTCAAAGATCTCCTCCTGCTCAAAGCCCTTCTTCGACTCCTGTTCTTTGTATGAGCGGTAGAACACAGACCTGGAACACACACACACACACATCAATATGGGTTAGTTCCTGACAAGGAGGATGTTTAGATGCAGGGTCGTATTCTATGAGATAAAGATCATAGACGACACACACCTGAAGAATCCCCGGTCCACAGCAGATCTGTTCATGATGACAGAGTCCTCCTGGTTGTATCCAGTATACGAGGCAATAGCCACAATAGAGTTGATCCCTACAGAGGTCATACAGAGGTCATACATCACAACCAGTAACAGGCAGGTCTCCTACAGCCTCAATCAACACTATCTACCCTAAAACCAAACGGCCTCCCCAGCCTGCCCCCTCCCCAGCCTGCCCCCTCCCCAGCCTGCCCCCTCCCTCCCTCCCTGGCCTGCCCCCTCCCTCTCTCCCTGGCCTGCCCCCAGCCCTCCCCTCCCTGGCCTGCCCCCAGCCCTCCCCTCCCTGGCCTGCCCCCAGCCCTCCCCTCCCTGGCCTGCCCCCAGCCCTCCCTGACCTGCGGGCAGCTCTCTGAAGCGCAGGTACTCCATGGAGCGGGTGGTGACCAGGGGCTTCTGGGGGTAGTACAGCACGTGGGCCAGGGTGTCCATGCGCACGTGGAAGTTGGTGATGTACACGCCCATGGCCTGCTTCCCCATGGCAGACTGGTACGTGTTCCTGGGAGACTGGACACAACACAGACAATCACATCCTAACCCTGCGGATTTACTATTGTGGTTCTACCTGATTGTGGTTCTACCTGATTGTGGTTCTATCTGGTGGTGGTTCTACCTGGTGGTGGTTCTACCTGGTGGTGGTTCTACCTGATTGTGGTTCCACCTGGTGGTGGTTCTACCTGGTGGTGGTTCTACCTGGTGGTGGTTCTACCTGGTGGTGGTCTTACCTGGTTGTGGTTCTACCTGGTGGTGGTTCTACCTGATTGTGGTTCTACCTGGTGGTGGTTCCACCTGGTGGTGGTTCTACCTGGTGGTGGTTCTACCTGGTGGTGGTCTTACCTGGTTGTGGTTCTACCTGGTGGTGGTTCTACCTGGTGGTGGTTCTACCTGGTGGTGGTCTTACCTGGTTGTGGTTCTACCTGGTGGTGGTTCTACCTGGTGGTGGTTCTACCTGGTGGTGGTCTTACCTGGTTGTGGTCAGGGAAGGGGATGATGGAGGCACACACCCCCAGGATCATGGAGGGGTGGATCTCACAGTGGGTGTAGGTGGAGCAGTAGGCCACGCCCTTCTCCTGGAGGTCATCAGGGGTCATGGCCAGCATCACCGTCTCCTCCTCCAGGGTGTCGATGTACTCCACCACCCCACTGGCCACCAGGTCCTGCCAGCTGGGGACACACAACCCTCAACATCATCCTCTAACATCATCCTCTAACATGTTCCCTCAACATCATCCTCTAACATCATCCCTCAACATTATCAGCCCCCACATCATCCCCTAAGCTCATCCTCCAAGCTCATCCTCCAAGCTCATCCTCTACCCTCATCCTCTACCCTCGTCCTCTACCCTCGTCCTCTCCCCTCGTCCTCTCCCCTCGTCCTCTCCCCTCGTCCTCTCCCCTCATCCTCTACCCTCATCCTCTCCCCTCGTCCTCTAGCATGGCCTCCCAGGACCCACCTGTAGTTGTTGTACTCTCTCTCCTTCAGCTGGTCGATGTGTCTCCTCTTCAGCAGCAGCTTCTGTTTCTCTACGATCAGCAGGGGGCGACAGATCCTGCCTGCGTCCGTGTAGATCCTGATCTCCCTCTCTCTGATGTCCCTGATCATGGACACCTGGACGCACACACACACGCACACCCACACAGTCCATAACCAGGATATCACACCACACACAAAGCTCAGCCGGTCTGCCGTCCTCCAGACAGGGGCTGCCGTCCTGTATCAATAAAGTTGGAGTCGGGTTTGTATTTTCACCTCAGACACGATGATGTCCATCTGCCTCCTCAGTTTCCTCAGGGTGTTCATCAGCTGCTCCGGGTCCTTGTGGATCCCCACCCAACAGCCGTTCACAAAGATCTTGGTGGCGCTGTGGAGGGTGAAGGGAGGAGGACAAAAGCTGCTTTAATATACTGACCAGGTACGATCATCAGTTCACTGTACATGCTCTGTTATTCTTATGATACAGCCGTGACAATATTACTCAGAGACTAGCGGCCATTTCCGTTTCAGCCTGGTTCTGGGTGTGGTGCTGCCACCTGGTGGCGGAGGCGTGTATTACTGTGTCCTACTCAGCGATAGCAGCTGGTGAGATCTCCTCCAGGTTCTCCATGCTCCACTCCTCCAGGAACTCCAGGATGGGCGAGGGCTGCGAGCCCACGGAGATGTAGGCCATGAGGGCCAGGTTCTTCACCAGCCCTACAGCGTGCCCCTGGGAGGGGGAAACACACACACCTGCTGTTAACAGGAGCCGTGGCTGTGTGGAGCTACGGCTTCTTAGGAGAGCTCGGCTCAGTAGTGTGTTGGGTGCAGTGTGGCTGGTGGAGCATTTCACTGCAGATGGATGTGTGGACGGATGTGTGGAAGGACGTGGTTATTGTGGCTGGTAAATACAGACCGTTCCTTGACTCTGACCGATCAAAATACTGTTATAAATAATTCCTCACTTCTAATGCCTGATATCCATGCTGTATTTTAGATATAAACTGTGTGTGTGTACTTTTAGATAAAAGCATGTAAATGAGTACAAATATATATAATTAAAGAGTTTTTTTTTTTTTTTTTTAAGTGCTATAGCTACTTCCTAGACAGTGCTACCAAGCCTTAACCACAAGGCCCAGGTTCAACCCCATGTCAGCCCTGACCAGTGAGGAGGGCTGGGGGGGGGGACCAGCCTACCTCTGGGGTCTCTGCAGGACACACCATCCCCCACAAGGTGTTATGGAGCTGCCGGGGCTTAGCCAGCTTGCCGTCCCGGCCGATGGGGGAGTTGACGCGCCGGAGATGGGAGAGGGTGGAGGCGAAGGTCAGACGGTTCAACACCTACGAGACAGAGGCGAGGCAGGGGAGAGGAAGAGGAGAGGCAGAGGACAGGCAGAGGAGAGACAGAGGAGAGACAGAGGAGAGTTGGAGCGCTGCTAGCTCGGGTGGAGACAGACAAGACAACATGCTGTCTTTAAGACTGGAACAGAGATTGATGGATACTGAGAACCCTGTGCAGTGACACAGTGGGGTCAGATGAAATGCTTACTGTTTATTCATTATTACATTAATACACTTAATGATACCCCAGCCCTGTATCTCTTACCTGAGATACCCCAGCCCTGTATCTCTTACCTGGGATACCCCAGCCCTGTATCTCTTACCTGAGATACCCCAGCCCTGTATCTCCTACCTGAGATACCCCAGCCCTGTATCTCTTACCTGGGATACCCCAGCCCTGTATCTCTTACCTGAGATACCCCAGCCCTGTATCTCCTACCTGAGATATCCCAGCCCTGTATCTCTTACCTGGGATACCCCAGCCCTGTATCTCCTACCTGATATACCCCAGCCCTGTATCTCTTACCTGGGATACCCCAGCCCTGTATCTCTTACCTGAGATACCCCAGCCCTGTATCTCTTACCTGAGATACCCCAGCCCTGTATCTCCTACCTGAGATATCCCAGCCCTGTATCTCTTACCTGGGATACCCCAGCCCTGTATCTCCTACCTGGGATACCCCAGCCCTGTATCTCCTACCTGAGATACCCCAGCCCTGTATCTCTTACCTGGGATACCCCAGCCCTGTATCTCTTACCTGGGATACCCCAGCCCTGTATCTCTTACCTGGGATACCCCAGCCCTGTATCTCCTACCTGGGATACCCCAGCCCTGTATCTCTTACCTGGGATACCCCAGCCCTGTATCTCCTACCTGAGATACCCCAGCCCTGTATCTCTTACCTGAGATACCCCAACCCTGTATCTCTTACCTGGGATACCCCAGCCCTGTATCTCCTACCTGGGATACCCCAACCCTGTATCTCCTACCTGAGATACCCCAGCCCTGTATCTCCTACCTGGGATACCCCAGCCCTGTATCTCCTACCTGAGATACCCCAGCCCTGTATCTCTTACCTGGGATACCCCAGCCCTGTATCTTCTACCTGGGATACCCCAGCCCTGTATCTCTTACCTGGGATACCCCAGCCCTGTATCTCTTACCTGGGATACCCCAGCCCTGTATCTCCTACCTGAGATACCCCAGCTCTGTATCTCCTACCTGAGATACCCCAGCCCTGTATCTCCTACCTGAGATACCCCAGCCCTGTATCTCTTACCTGGGATACCCCAACCCTGTATCTCTTACCTGGGATACCCCAACCCTGTATCTCTTACCTGGGATACCCCAGCCCTGTATCTCCTACCTGAGATACCCCAGCCCTGTATCTCTTACCTGAGATACCCCAGCCCTGTATCTCCTACCTGAGATACCCCAGCCCTGTATCTCCTACCTGGGATACCCCAGCCCTGTATCTCTTACCTGGGATACCCCAACCCTGTATCTCTTACCTGGGATACCCCAGCCCTGTATCTCCTACCTGAGATACCCCAGCCCTGTATCTCCTACCTGAGATACCCCAGCCCTGTATCTCTTACCTGAGATACCCCAGCCCTGTATCTCCTACCTGAGATACCCCAGCCCTGTATCTCCTACCTGAGATACCCCAGCCCTGTATCTCCTACCTGAGATACCCCAGCCCTGTATCTCCTACCTGAGATACCCCAGCCCTGTATCTCTTACCTGAGATACCCCAGCCCTGTATCTCCTACCTGAGATACCCCAGCCCTGTATCTCCTACCTGAGATACCCCAGCCCTGTATCTCTTACCTGAGATACCCCAGCCCTGTATCTCCTACCTGAGATACCCCAGCCCTGTATCTCCTACCTGAGATACCCCAGCCCTGTATCTCTTACCTGAGATACCCCAGCCCTGTATCTCCTACCTGAGATACCCCAGCCCTGTATCTCCTACCTGAGATACCCCAGCCCTGTATCTCTTACCTGAGATACCCCAGCCCTGTATCTCCTACCTGAGATACCCCAGCCCTGTATCTCCTACCTGGGATACCCCAGCCCTGTATCTCTTACCTGGGATACCCCAGCCCTGTATCTCCTACCTGGGATACCCCAGCCCTGTATCTCCTACCTGGGATACCCCAGCCCTGTATCTCCTACCTGGGATACCCCAGCCCTGTATCTCTTACCTGGGATACCCCAGCCCTGTATCTCCTACCTGGGATACCCCAGCCCTGTATCTCCTACCTGGGATACCCCAGCCCTGTATCTCCTACCTGGGATACCCCAGCCCTGTATCTCCTACCTGGGATACCCCAGCCCTGTATCTCTTACCTGGGATACCCCAGCCCTGGCCTGATGGGCTTTCTTCACGTCGCCCCAGTTCCCCGTGGCCAGGGAGTACTTGAGCCCGTCAGAGATGATGCGAGTCTTGATGGCCAGTTCCAGGTTGAAGTCCTTCCCTCGGTCAATGAACTTCTGAGCATAGATCCTGATCTCCTTCAGCAAGTTCTTAAACATTCTGGGTTTGATCAAGTAAAAACGGTTAGTCCTTTGCAGATGTTTGGCTGAGGGAGATCTGTGATTGGCTGAGGGAGATCTGTGATTGGCTGAGGGAGATCTGTGATTGGCTGAGGGAGATCTTACCCTCTGAACAGGAAGGCCAACAATGGACCAGCCAGGTCCAACCTCTTGTTTCCATAGTGATCTCTGTCATCCAGCTCCCTCCTCCCCAGGGCTGCCAGGAGGAGTCGGTGTACCATATACCTACACACACACACACACACACACACACACACACACACACACACACACACACACACACACACACACACACACACACACACACACACACACACACACACACACACACACACACACACACACACACACACACAGACCAGTCAGCCTAGTTCAAATGTCTCTCTGTATGCCGCTTTGAGTCAGCGAAGGTGGTTAGGCTGGTTATAGGTGCTGATCTCAGCCCTCTGAGACACTCCCTCTTCAAAGTGCTATACAAATCAAGTTTGATTTGAGATGTAAACACAACATGATCCCGGCCCCCACCCTAGGAAGTAGGCTTTCTTGGTCTCGCAGAAGTCGCTGACTCCCACGTGAGGCAGCACCTCCTTCTGCAGCACCTCCTTGGCGTACTTGATCCTCCTCTCCTTGGTGACTCCAGGCTTGGCTCCTCGGGAGCCGATGAAGTTGAGAGCCACGTTCTGCTCCTGGATGACAAAGGCCTCGTCCAGGGACGGCTTCACCTGCACAGAGGCCACGGGAGAGGCAGGGAGGCACAGGAGAGGCAGGGAGAGACAGGAGAGGCAGGGAGAGACAGGAGAGGCAGGGAGAGACAGGAAGTCACAGGTGAGTCAGGGAGGCATAGGAGAGTCAGAGAGACATCGGAGTGGCCAGGAGACAGACATAGGAGGATTAAGGATTCTGTTTCTAAAAGGAAAAGGTAATATGCCATCTGCTAAATGTTGTCATGCTAATCGTTTTTAATCCAAAAATCTGGGGTGTGTTTCAATACCATCTCCATCATCTCAGGGTCATCAAAGTCATAGATAATGTGTTCCAGGATGTCCCTGTCGGACACAAAGCCCAGGGCACGGAACACGATGATGATGGGCACTTCCTGTCTGATGTAAGGCAGGGTGGAGACGATCCTCTGACCAATGGCACTCTTCTTCACTCCCTGGAAGACACGCCCACACCGGTAAACGGGCGGTTAGTGGTGCTATGAGACATTTACATTACATTTACATTTAGCAGACGCTTTTATCCAAAGCGACTTCCAATAGAGAGCTTTACAAAAGAGAGACAACAGGAACAGGAACTAAACTGGAAACAGGCCATGCTTCAGCAATTTGTATGTAGATATGGAGAGAGAGAGAGAGAGAGTGAGAGAGAGAGATAGCCAGACAGAAAAGATGGCTTGATAAGACGACTAGATAAGCCAGTCAGACAGGACTGGGTGGAGGTAGGGTGGAGGTCTGGCCAGGAGGGGGCAGCTGTGCGGTCTCTCACCTGTCCTCCTCTGGCCATCATGCTGACCCAGATGGAGCTGGTGGGGCGGGAGGAGTTCTCCAGGCAGGATCGACACTCCCCCGTGTAGGCGTACTTGGAGTCCTTCTTGGCAAACACGTACACTGTGTTGGTGGCCATCTTCTCCTGGGCGATCAGAACCTGCCGGAACCCACAGAGAATCGTTAATGGTTGTTTGAAAGGGCCAGGGATGATTCGATTGAGACGATCTATGGGACAAGTTGAAAACACAAATCCATCCGTCCCTCCCTCTTTTAACTCTCCTTCCCTCCCCCACTCTCAGCCTGTCCCTCCCCCTTGTCTCTGCCTCTCTCCATCCATCCAGCCATCCCTCTCTCTGCCTTTCCCACCTTCCCTCTCTGAATCTCCCCCTCTGTAACTCTCCCCTCCCTCTACCTTCTCAGAGCCGTTGATGATGAAGTAGCCTCCAGGGTCCAGAGGACACTCGTTGAGCTCGCAGAGATCTCGGTCGGTCAGGCCGCTGAGCAGGCAGTAGGTGGACCTCAGCATGATGGGGATCTTCCCGATGAAGGTCTTCTGGTGCTGTGTCAGCAGCTGGTCCTCCCCCTCCTTGATGATGGTCTTGGTGATGTCCACGTACAGGGGAGCAGAGTACCTGCATGGGACATGAGGGGTCAAAGGTCAACTTAGTCTATTCATTCAGAAGACTTTTTACAACGCCAAAGCATTTTTGTTCTTCCTCCATTGTGACAATTTTATTTATTTACATCCATTTAAACGCCCCTTTGTATTTTTTATATGCCATTGTGGTCCAGCCGACTGTGTTTATGATGCTGGTGTTGCCATAGACGGCTGTGAATAACTGCGTCAACTGGAGATGAAGGAGGGGAGATGAAGGAGGGGAGGTGAAGGAGGAGAGATGAAGGAGGGGAGGTGAAAGAGGGGAGATGAAGGAGGGGAGGTGAAGGAGGGGAGGTGAAGGAGGGGAGATGAAGGAGGGGAGGTGAAAGAGGGGAGATGAAGGAGGGGAAGTGAAGGAGGGGAGGTGAAGGAGGGGAGATGAAGGAGGGGAGATAAAGGAGGGGAGGTGAAGGAGGGGAGGTGAAAGAGGGGAGATGAAGGAGGGGAAGTGAAGGAGGAGAGATGAAGGAGGGGAGATGAAGGAGGGGACATGAAGGAGGGGACATGAAGGAGGGGAGATGAAGGAGGGGAGGTGAAAGAGGGGAGATAAAGGAGGGGAGGTGAAGGAGGGGAGGTGAAGGAGGGGAGATGAAGGAGGGGAGATAAAGGAGGGGAGGTGAAGGAGGGGAGGTGAAAGAGGGGAGATGAAGGAGGGGAAGTGAAGGAGGAGAGGTGAAGGAGGGGAGGTGAAGGAGGGGAGGTGAAGGAGGGGAAGTGAAGGAGGGGAGGTGAAGGAGGAGAGATGAAGGAGGGGAGATGAAGGAGGGTAGGTGAAGGAGGAGAGATGAAGGAGGGGAGATGAAGGAGGGGAGGTGAAGGAGGAGAGATGAAGGAGGGGAGGTGAAAGAGGGGAGATGAAGGAGGGGAGGTGAAGGAGGGGAGGTGAAGGAGGGGAGATGAAGGAGGGGAGGTGAAAGAGGGGAGATGAAGGAGGGGAAGTGAAGGAGGGGAGGTGAAGGAGGGGAGATGAAGGAGGGGAGATAAAGGAGGGGAGATAAAGGAGGGGAGGTGAAAGAGGGGAGGTGAAAGAGGGGAGATGAAGGAGGGGAAGTGAAGGAGGAGAGATGAAGGAGGGGAGATGAAGGAGGGGACATGAAGGAGGGGACATGAAGTAGGGGAGATGAAGGAGGGGAGGTGAAAGAGGGGAGATAAAGGAGGGGAGGTGAAGGAGGGGAGGTGAAGGAGGGGAGATGAAGGAGGGGAGATAAAGGAGGGGAGGTGAAGGAGGGGAGGTGAAAGAGGGGAGATGAAGGAGGGGAAGTGAAGGAGGAGAGGTGAAGGAGGGGAGGTGAAGGAGGGGAGATGAAGGAGGGGAGGTGAAGGAGGGGAGGTGAAGGAGGGGAGGTGAAGGAGGGGAGATGAAGGAGGGGAGGTGAAAGAGGGGAGATAAAGGAGGGGAGGTGAAGGAGGGGAGGTGAAGGAGGGGAGATGAAGGAGGGGAGATAAAGGAGGGGAGGTGAAGGAGGGGAGGTGAAAGAGGGGAGATGAAGGAGGGGAAGTGAAGGAGGAGAGGTGAAGGAGGGGAGGTGAAGGAGGGGAGGTGAAGGAGGGGAAGTGAAGGAGGGGAGGTGAAGGAGGAGAGATGAAGGAGGGGAGATGAAGGAGGGGAGGTGAAGTAGGAGAGATGAAGGAGGGGAGATGAAGGAGGGGACATGAAGGAGGGGAGATGAAGGAGGGGAGGTGAAGGAGGTAAGGCAGGCAGACGTACGTGAGGTTTCGGAGTCTGGCCTCGTTGGGCATCATGGGCGAGGGGGCCCCATCCCTCTCCCAGTGGGTGGGCTTGGACAGGTAGATCTGCTCAAACTTCAGCAGGTACCGAGGCTGCGGAGACACAACGTGTTATTCAGACGGGCCGGTGGGGTTACAGGATGGAGGGACACATCTCTGCACAGCGCATACCTCCTTCATGTGAGATGACCTTTGACCTAGTGAGGGATGGCCTCTGACTCAATGAATTTGGTCATGGGGTCAAACATATGGAAACTAAATTGTTATTCTAAATTTAAACTTTTTTTCTTATTATAATTTTAAAAATATATGACATATATCCTTAACACAAATCTTTTTATCTTTATATATTTTACTAGTATGTTTGTCTGCACCAACACCTGAAGAGCAAATTCTCTCTTGGAAGTCGCTTTGGATAAAAGCGTCTGCTAAATGAATGAATGTATGTAAAAGATTAACCACCGAAATACAGTAGAGCTGCAATTCCAATCCTTGATCTTCTGTTGTACTGTCTAAATAAACTATTTATGTTTCGCTTTTTTTTTTTTTTTTTTTGGATAAAAGCGTCCGAATGAAGCTGAGGAATAACATGTCACTAAAATGCTCCAGAGACCCAGCGCTGTCATGTCTGTGGCGGCTGGTCGCTCACCGGCTCTTCCACCTCTCCTGACGTGTGTTGGGCCTCAGCCTGCAGGTCGATGGGAGGGGCATCCTCCACGATCCTCTGCACGGACATCTGGATGAACTCGTCAAAGGAGTCCAGCTGCTGCCGCACCAAGCCCTTCTCATCAAAATAGGAGCTGGGGGGGGGGGGGGGGGGGGGGGGGGGTTGAATAGTAAAAAATATATTGATGTGGAATAGTAAAGAAAGTGCGTTTACTTCTGACCGCGTTTTATGAGTTTTTGGAGCGCTACTTTACCTGATGACAATCCAGCAAGCTTCCTGCCACAAATCTGGTGTGATTTCATCTTCATCTTCATCATATTGGATATCTAAATATCATAACAGAACAAGTACATTTTCCTTCTGAAATGACAAGCAAGATAGGGTGACTGTGAAAAAATATTTGGTCAATACCCCATTTTAAATGTATTTATAAAGATAACTAGTGAAGTGGCTGTCTAATGTAACCAAGGCTATGTTTCTATAACTCTAATGCAGGTCAAACAAACTTGAAACCGCTAGACTACGTTAGCTAGAGCTAGCTAGCGATGTAAGTGGAGATAAATAAGTACAGTACACACAGTTGGTGAGCCACTGTACAGATCAATATACGAAGTCACGGGAAACACCAGGGTTCAGGTAGCTAGATCGGCACCAGTTATTTATTTTTTATAATTTATCGACATACAGTATTTAGCACTTCATAACTCTCATTGATGCGGTACTGGCGCCATATTAGCTTCCCCATAACGTTAGGCTAATGACTTCATATAACTCTCTAAAATGCATTGGTCAAATATACGTCAACGTCAAACTCACCCTCATCTTGGTCATACATTACTGAATCCTAAATATTCCCGTTAATACGCAGAAACGTATACGATACGGAGAATTGTATCTGATTGTTTCAACAGTGTGCTTAACGTTGGCTAACGTTATGCACTCTGCTAGCTACTAAGCTAAACGTACACAAAAAGATGTCCGCTTCTTCAACGTCATTTCCTGTACATTTGTGTTTTGATGTGCAATTTGTGTATATTTAAGTAACTTATGGCTCCGCCATTTTCAGAAATATACAGATATTATATATAACATTAAAACCTACATTTACATATATTAACTACCTAAAGTCAGATTCTGAACAAACATGTAAACTCACATTTTCGTACGTCATATCCGTGCAGAATATCAATGGATGCTGACAGCAACTCACGTGTGTTTATCCAAAATCTCCAAGGTTAAGAGTTTTTCTTTACTACGACATCATCTAAACAATAACATTTGATTTGTCTGTAAAAAATGTACAAATTGTTACAATTCCCTCTACGGGAATATGTACGGAACATGTCAGTTCCGTACTTATCTGTGGTGAAAAGCATACAACGGAACTCAAGCAATTTACCATCGCTGCCTTACTGTGAGTTAGGAAGTAGGAATGTACATAAGGAACTCTGTCACATACAGTACACACGAAGAAATGATAGAATGTACAGCACCGGAATAGGGGAAAGAGGTGAAGCTCAGGAACATGTTCGAATCCGAATTCCAGATACATACACCTCCATAGATCCTAAGAAGGAGGAGGAGTTTGTTTTCCTGGACTACACCGAACCAGAACAATGTACACAGGAGGACAATCTTCGCCATGAACTGAAGACTCATACAGCTCCCATCCTTCCTAAAGAAGATGCCAGATCAGTGAGGTCAGGTGCCGATAAACGGCAGAGATCTCTTGAGAAACAGCTGCGGTCACTTCAAACTGCGTCCAAAGAGGACGTGGAGCTCAATGCCTTAATTGAGTTCCATGACGTTGGATCTCCCATTGAGGAAAGGAAAATTAAGAAGAAATCTAAAGGACAGCAGAAAATATATGGTACCCCCGACGTGGAGGAACCAATCAGTGAGACGAGTTGTTCGGGTTGTGGAGCTGTCATGCATTGCACCGACCCAGATGTCGCAGGCTACCTACCAAGTGAAAAATACAAACTCCTCGTTGAAGAGGACAAATTGAAAAATTCGATTTGCCAACGTTGTTATTTACTTACACATCACCAAAAGGCATTGACCATCAAGATGTCAAAAGAGGAATATCGCAATATCGTCAGAGGGATAAAATCACAGAAAGCTTTGGTTCTGTTGATTGTAGATCTTTTGGATATTCCAGACTCCATCGTGCCAGATCTGTTGGACCTTGTTGGGAATAACAAAAACATTGTGGTTTTAGGAAATAAAATCGACTTGATTCCCAGAGACTCTGATAACTACTTGCAGAGAATTAAGCGCCAACTCTCCCAGTACTGCTCAGATGCTGGGATTTCAGAACATGACAACATCAAAGACGTTCACCTCATCAGTGCCAAAACGGGATACGGTATTGAAAACCTCATCTCAAGTCTCCAGAAATCCTGGAAGTACAAGGGAGATGTGTATCTGGTGGGAACTGCCAATGCAGGGAAGTCCACCCTGTTCAACACGCTGCTGGAGTCAGACTACTGTAAATCCAAAGCTACGGATGTGATCCACAAAGCTACGATATCCCCATGGCCTGGTAAGTTAAGATTAATTACAGATCATTATAACTTAAATGCTTTAACTACAAGGTTGACCTGACATGCTATTTTAGAAAAGAGTTCTAAAGTTGTCAAAAGAACGAAAACAAAAGTTCAGTACAAAAATATTCCCCTCGAACGACCCTTGATGTACTAGTATAATATGCTGAATTTCTCTTCGCTACGTAATCCAATGCCCAGGCACCACTCTAACCTGCTGAAGTTTCCCATCATCAACCCCACGCCGTACCGGATGTTCAAGAGGTCGGAGAGACTCCAGATGGCCTCGGAGCAGACGGAGGAGCAGCTGTCTCCCCAGGAGATGAAGAGACTGACACAGTTCAGCAAGCAGGGCTACCTAGTCGGTAAGGGTTGCAAAAGCTGCCTGGGACAAAACAAGTTCAAGTCATCGGTTATCATCAAATGCACATAAGTGATAAGGGAGAGTTGTGTGAAATATCAGGTGTATATATATATATATAAAGCAGTTTAACCTATTATGAACACTAAATATATCATATTAAAGTAGTCGGAGAGTATTGACATCACATATACTGTGTGGCTCCTGTTTCACTTCCTAAGCACATGTCCAGTTGAACTTCCTGTTATGTTCTGTGTCCCTGCTTCAGGTCGCATCGGTAGAACGTTCAGGGTGGAGGCTGACAAAACCAAAGGCTTGGTGGAGTTTGACGCTGACAGTCTGGCGTACGGAGATGGAGCGAGCGAGGAGCAGGAGGGGAATAGAGACCTCTCTGCTCAGCTGGAACTGACACACAACGAACTGAAAGATGCCCACTGGCTCCATGACACCCCCGGCATCATGAAAGACTATGATGTGAGATGAGACGACACCTTCACCTCATCCATGTGGGGTCTCTTAAAGACACACACATACTTTATTAATCCCATGAGGAAACGAGAGGGAATAGCTGATAATAGTTCTGACTGAAGTCCTCCTTTGACCTGGTAGTAGCTGAGAATTTAATTGAATACTTTTGACAAGGGTTGTTTTATTATTGTCTACAACTGTTTACAACTTGTACCATTGTAAAGCAGTGCACAGGTCTTTCCGTAATATTTAGTCTTTCCATCATTTCAGTCCACCACTCAACTCCCCTTTTCTCCTGCTCTCATTCTCTCACGCTCACAATCGGATATCAGATCCTCAATCTGCTGACTGAACAGGAAGTGAAGATGGTGGTGCCCACACACGCCATCGTCCCTCGAACATTCGTGCTCAAGCCTGGCATGGTCCTGTTCCTGGGAGCCCTGGGGAGAATCGACTATCTTCAGGTGAAGATCACTGATTTCATGAGACTGTCTGGTCACACACACACATACAGAGATGCATGTAGACCAACATTCAGTTTTGACAAGTTAAAACTGTAATGAGGCAATAAAGATTGTGTCACTGTTAGTCTTTCTTAAATTTCTCTCATATTTCAAACGGATGCTGATGAACATTCACAGGGAGAGGAGTCTTGCTGGTTGTCCGTCATCGCCTCTGCCAAGGTCCCGGTTCACATCACCAGTCTGGACCGGGCCGACGGCATCTACCAGAAACATGCGGGCCAGACACTGCTAGGGGTGAGTGGCCAACGTACCGTGTAACGGCAAAACAAAAAATACCATACAGGTACTAATTGTGATTCATGTTGTGTTTGAGACCCTGGTTCGATCTCCGTCTCATAAGAGACTTCACTCACCCATGTTTGATGTTGAACTTAAGATATTCTTTTTTTTTTTAGCTGTACTGTACTATGCGGTATTGTAGTTGAGATGCTATTATTGCACCTTGTCTGGTTAATCCACTTTCTTGACTTTTCTGAGTCACAGTATTTTTTATACGCACCATTTCTATTTCGCTTTTAATAGAAGCGTCTGCTAAATGAGTAAAATGTCAATCTAAATTTGTTATTTTCTCTTCCTAAAACCCACTAGAGGACACAATTTAAAAGTATATTTTCCTACATTTATTCTGGGGGAACATGCCCCCAGACCCCCCTACTTTTGCTGGGTCACAGGAAAAATTATAGGTTTTATCTAGGGGCTTAGCCACCCCAAAAGTGTGAACCTAGATTCGCCCCTGCAAAGGATGTCAACAAATGTATGGTTGTTTGGACGAAGGTACCGATGGGGGGAGAGGAACGCATGAGGGACTTCCCTCGTCTCGTCTGTCAGGAGTTTGAGTTGAGGGGCCTGGGTCACTGCCAAGCAGTCGCTGACATCAAGATGTCCTCCGCAGGTACAGAATATCACTTCACTCTTCTCTTCGCGTGTCATACTCTAATATTATACTTGTTTCAATCATCTTATTCCAAACTTTACTTATTTTATGTTTTACGTCGTTCCTTCATCTGGAAAAGATACACCTGGCCATATTCGATTTTCAAAAACTGTTAGCTTGCTCAATATCAGAGAGTCAGGTGGCTGAACGGTGAGGGAATCAGGCTGTTAATCTGAAGGTTGCCAGTTTGATTCCCGGCCGAGTCAAATTATGTTGTGTCCTTGGGCAAGGCACTTCACCCTATTTGCCTCGGGGGAATGGCCCTGTACATAAGTCTAAGTCGCTCTGGATAAGAGCGTCTGCTAAATGACTAAATGTAAATATCTCAGTTTAGAAAACCCTTTGATGTCGCACAGATGACAGCGTGTTGTCTCTCCCTGCACTAGGCTGGGTGGCGGTGACCGGTGTGGAGGGAAGCCAGGTCCTGCTGAGAACCCACTCCCCTGAGGGGTCTGGCCTGTCCCTGCGGAAACCCCCCCTGCTGCCCCACGTGGTCACCATCAAAGGGGAGCGCATCAAGAAATCCCCTGCGTACAAGCCCAGGAAACCCCCTGCACTGGTCGACACCAGCATCTCTTATAAAGGAGCAGAGAGGCTGAGGGTGAAGAAGAAGTCAAACTGAAGTTGTATTGGATTGTGTTTAATACATTTGAATATAATTAGGTTATGATTTTGATGTTTTGTCTGTATTTCATATTTAGTGAGTGACCTCAAACTTTTTAATGGCTGTGTAAATAATTGTATGTCCTCAAATAAAGTAAGAAATTGTAAGCATGTTACTTATTCACAGTGTTGAAGTGTGAATATTGAGTATTAGTTTTATTAAGTTTTGTATTCAAGGTAACAAAGTGCTTAGTCAGAGATACAACACAAAACTGACAGATTGACAGGTAAAGAAATCGATTTTCAGACCCTTTTATTCATATATATACATTTATATATATATTTAAAAAAGAAAAAAGCAGAGCAAAAAAGGCAGGATATCTCTGTAAAATTGTTGATATGATTCTCATGAATCCTTGGACACATTATCCAATAACTCCACACTTTGAAGGTGTTAGTCAAGTTCTTCTTCACTAATTTAAAAAGCAAGATTACATGAGTAGAATGGTTACAAAGGCTTTCTTTAACAGTTAGCTTAACATCCACTATAGAAAACACACTGTAAGTAAACAAAAAGTGTAGATCATTTGCCAAAGCACGGAAAGTGTACATTTACAGTGATAGGGGGCCTAACAATCTACTCTGCTATTAGGTGTAATTTCTATAAACTAGAGCACCAGTATAAACAATGCAGCTCTGGTCTGGTTTGGGAAACAATCAAGAAACTAAACAAACGTTTTTTACAATTCTACCTCTCACTTTGGCATCAAGTCCAGTTAATATTGCACTGCGTAAATGTGTTTTGTTTTTCAATCCACAACCCTGTAAAGAAGAGAAAGTAGCTGCATAGAGAAGGAGTATTAGCGAAGTCAACATGCTGTTTACTTTGTTCCAGATATATTCAGACTGCTTCTATAGTCACCCTAGGCTAAACATCTTCACCCCAAATAATTCAGTAACCTGCCCAGACATAGTACCTCAAACGCACCAACAAAACCTCCAGACCTGAACTTAATAGATTGGTCTTCATTTGCAATCAACTCAACAAATAAAACAAAATCAAGGAATGATCAAAGATGGACGAATAAAGAAAATAAATGAATGAGTCCTTGCTGTCTAACCTGAATATGATATTATAAGTAACATCAAAACAAAAACCATTACTGATTGTCAAAGGCACTGGAGCGATAGGACAAACATTTTGTGGCACAGCAAGCCAAATATGGTAAAAATCCTCTTTGGACTTAATTAAATCAATCACATCAGTCTACTAAATGCATTTAAGGTTAGGTAACAAGAACACAGTATTCTAGACTGCATTCAAACATGTGCAACTAATCCTCTATGCAAACATGATGGGCTTCTATCAATCTGGTGTTTTGATTCATTCATGGTCCGGGTAGGGTGTTCAGGAGGTGGTCTAATTCAAAGTAGTATTTCTTTGTCTATGTCATTAAACATATTTCCCCACTATGGGACCATGGTAACTGATATTTTCAAGACACCAATATGGTTTTCATCCAATGTACAGATTGATCATACCTGTATTGGCTTAAACGATACCACAATGACAACAGACAACTAAAAGGAAATAAAACTATTTCATTGTCACGCTCTCCTTGCAAAATAGTAGATTTCTTGTATTTGGGCCAAATGTGAACATGCACCATCACCAGCACCCTCCCCTTCACCCCCTCCAGTGTGGGCTGCTTCACTGGAGGGGGTTTTCACAAAAGCAACGAAAGCCCCATTATTCTCTAGGCCTTTCTGGGCGTGGACCACCTGGGTGCGTCTAATCCGGCCTCCCAGCAGGAGTGGTGGGTCTCTTTGGTTACTCTTTGAAAAAGTGTTAAACCTTCTTTCAGAATGGATTGACTATTGTTGTTCTTCAATGTGGCCAGATACAGTAGATAGTGGGGAAACACAGGGGGAGTGACAGAGGAGGGAATGTCTTAGGGAGATTTTCTGTGGAGCAAAACCTGTTTCTAAACCAGAGGACGGGTTATTCTCAATGGAGAAAAAGTTAATATCAACCACTATGTTGTCAAATATATACAGTGTGCTACAAGAAATAAGATACATTTGAGTTAACATGAGATGTATGTGTTTTGGGTATAAAAATGAATATGCTGTACAAGTCCTTTTGGAGTGTGAGTATTGTAATATGATGACACTGTCTGGGACTGCTTGCGGTTGTTCAATTCACACATCCTTAAAAAGGACTTCATTTTGACATTTTCTGTATTTTGACATTAACTTATCAGTGAGACTTGATACCAATGGGACCCTGTCATGTGACGGAGTGAGAAAATCTGCCATGTATTACTGTAACAATGGTATAAAGTAGACTAGGTCTATTTTCTGATCCACAATCAATGTGTGCTATGATTACAAAAAGGCCTACAGACTTTCTACAAAACCGTGATCTTATGTGCATGTATGATAGTATTCTATAGGTCTCTACACGAGTGTTTAATAATAGAGAGAAATATAATACAACATAAGAAACCACATTTTTGGCACCTGAGACGATGTCAGGCACTTACTGGTTAGTCTTTGCTTCATTGTCTAGGTAATACACGTTAACCAGGTGGCGATTCAAGTGCCGGCGGTAATCGACCTCCATGGGGAAGGTGCGGTCGCAGAAGATGCAGGTGTGGCACTTGAGTTCGGTCGGCGTCGGTATCTCATCCGTGGGAGTCTCAGGGTCGGCTAGCTTCCCCGTGCCGGAGTCGTCGCTGCCCTCAGACACGCTGTCGCTGATGTCACTTCCTCCGTCGTGGCTGTGGATGCCCTCGTCGTCCTCCGTGTCCGTGGGCTTGTCTCTGGGCACCGGGAGGTCCAGGGAGGGAGAGGTGGGCTTCCTGAAGATTGGGGAGCTGCCTCGTCCTGTTGGAGAAGGGGTCTCCTCAGATGTCTCCTTGGCTTTGCCGGAAACGTCCGTCTTTTCTGGCACTGGAGGGGTCTCCGGTTCGCCTGTGGAGGCGTCTTTTGTGTTTGATGTTGGAGTGGTCTTCTGGACGTGCGTCTTCGGGGCATCTGTGTGGGAAGACGCCTCGTCTTCGGGAGGAGAGGAGGTGTCGTCTGTCGCGGGACTCTCTTCCTGCGGAGGGGCGACCACGGTCTCTTTCCTGTTGGTCTTTTTGGTCTTCTTCAACTTTACGACAGCAGGCGAGGCCACCGTTTCCATCGTCTGGCCTTTCTTCTCCGTGATTGGGTGAGGCTCACAGTTCTCTGTGATTGGGTGAGGCTCACCGCTCTCTGCGACTGGGTGAGGCTCACCGCTCTCGGGTACGGTTTGAGGGACGCAGGATTTTGATTGTGGCTTGTCTGTAGCCTTGACTTTCAGCCGTTTGTCCCTACTGCAGGACTCCTCGGGAGAAGCCTTCATGGATAAGTCCAACGCCTCCGTTGCTTTCCTCTTCAAGCCCTTGGTCTTGCTCTTGGACCCCGGCTTTTTAACTGGATATTCTTTCTTCCCAGGAGTTTCATTGACGGTGTCGTCAGCCGCTTTTGCTAGCTTTGAGGCTTTGCCCTTTGGAGACTCACAGCTGCTGACCTCTTTGCTCCCGCCGCCATCGCTTTCGTTTCTCTGTTTTTTCTGAGGCTTCTCAGGTTCTTCCATTTCCGGCTTCTTCCCTGTGTTCTTCTTGTCCAGTTTTCCTTTCCCCAGTTTGTCTTGGTCGTCTCTCTCTTTCGCCACCATCTCCACACTTGTCTTTTGAACCTTTTCCTTCGTTTCCTTTGATTTGTTCTTGTCCCGTGTATCCTTTTTGTCGGCCTTCTGTCGTCTTTTTGTTTTTTTAACGTTAACCTCACTTTCAACTGCAGCGGTTGTTGTCGGCAAGCTTTCCTTTGTCTTTCGGACCTCGCTCACCTTGTCTACCTTCTTCTGCTTGGCTGTTCCCTTCCTGTCAACCTTTTCCTTTGCTTTTCTGGGTTTCTCCCTTCTGGGGGTTTTCACAGTCTTGTGAGATGCTCCACTTTCCGGAGCTTGACTCAGGTTTATCTTGCTGCTTTTGGTGGAGAGATTAATGGGACTGGGCTCTTTGTCAGTGTCAGACAACTCCAGATTCAACTCCAGTCCAGATTCCTCCTCGTCCCCATCCTGATCCTCATCCATTCCGGACGGAGGAACTTTTCTAGACTCATCCCTCTCGGATTCAAATTTCTTGGCACGAAGCTTGACCTTTGACACATCCATGGACACATCGTTACAGCCAGGGTGCCTGGATTTGATATGATACTGCAGATTACACTTCTTGGAAGCGGCATACTTGCAGACGGGGCAAAGAAACTGACGTGGGTTGAGGTGGAGCTCTACATGCTTTTTGAAGTTGCTGCGATCGGCAGTCTTGTACTGGCAGTAGGGGCAGCACAGTGGTTTGGGTCCGTTGTGCACCTGCCTGGCATGACGCGTCACCTCGTGTTGATTGGCCGCCAGGTAATTACAGCTGTCACATTTGAAAGGTCTTTCACCTGTGCAAAAAGGCATTGTGGGTTACAGTCAAGTTAAGTGAGTATTCCTAATCGTCTAAACACACACCAAAAAGTGCACAGACATGTCATGCGGGGGAAGATGGACCAGTATGCACAGGAAGAGGAAATGGGGGCACGTCACAACAGGAAGTGTGTCACAAGCATCTTTACCATACATATCCATAAGGATCTGCTCCAGCGAATGCACAAAGGAGAAAAGGTTCACTGTGAGAGGCGAGCTAACAGATTTAATTACAGGTAGACTAATACTAACAAAAACACCTACTACTGTGTCACAGACCTGGGAGTTTTTCCTTGTCTTCCTACAGGGTTTAGGTTGGCTATAAGTGCTGATCTATGGAAATTTGTGAAGCCCTCTGTGACACTGCATGTAAAAAGGCCTATGCAAAACTTCTGCTACTCACTGTATGTTGCTCGTTATAAACAATCTCAGCTTCCTTGTTTCTCTCTGTATAGTCTGATGCAGAAACCATTTCATCCACAAATTACTTAAATACATTTCAGGAAAATTACCTGAATGTGTTCTCATGTGTCTGGTGAGGTGGGTCTTCTGGGAGCTTGAGTATTCACACTGTGAACACTGGAATGGTCTTTCCCCTGAAACAAGAACGGTTACATCATTAAGTTATAGTGCCTGAGTCCTTAGGGCAGAACCACAAATCATTTTGATGATGTTATTTACTTCTTCACGTACCTGTGTGTGTGCGAATGTGCTGCACATAGTTGTTCTTCCGGTCGGAGAAGTAACAACAATGGCTGCAGGTGAAGAGCTTGCTGGGAAAGTGGTTCCGCAGGTGCTTCCTCCAGTGATACTGACTGACGGTTGTGTACGTGCAGATGACACACTTGTACACCCTGTGGTTGTTGCCTTCCTTGCTATGGTGCTTGAGGTGAGCGATGTAATGGTCGTAGCGGTTGGTGTTGTACCCGCAGCGCTCGCACCGTATGACCCCTTTGATGTCGTCGCCGTCCACCGCCGGTTCGAACTCCAAACCCGGCAAGCCCTCGCTGGCCTTCGCCTTTTCTCCGCCCTCCACGCGTCTCACCACAATCAACTTGTTGGCGCTATGAATTCGGATGTGCTGCGCAAAGTCTTCCTCACACTTGGCCTGGTAGTTGCACGCCTTGCAGTGGAAAGGCTTCTTTTTCTTGGCCGACTCCATGCCCAAGGCGTGGGCGATTCTGCGCTTGCCCAGTGTGGAGGGGCTACAAGGTTGTTTGTTGGTTGGAAGGGGTCGATCCTCTTTGACTTCCTGTTCCTCTTCCTGCTCCTGTTCTTGTTCCTTATCCTCTTCCTGGCCCTTGTCGACGCTCTCCTCTGCCTCCGGCACAGCGGCAGGGGGAGACTCAGGGTATTCTACGATGCAGATCTCTCTGTGGTTCTCGAAACTGTATCTGATGACACCCTCGTCCTCGCTGTCGGAGTAGCTGCTGCTGCCCACGTTCTTCAGCTCCATCATTTCCTTTTCCTCCGTCACGTTCTCCGAGCCAGTCCCCTCTGAGATGACAGCTACGTTGGCCAACATGACGAGCTGAGGGGCCGGAAGGTCGTTACGGGAGAGTTCTGTCAAGCCTTGCGAATCCTCCTCCATTGCGACGCTGACTGTGGGTGGAAACATTGCCAGAGGGTATACAGTCTGAGCAGCCATGTTGAATCTGTGTCTGTGTGAAAGGATGACAGAAACAGAAAAACAAAGGTCAATCTGATTCTAAAAGTATGCAGACAATGCCTGAGTCAAAAAAAGTATTCAGTGATACATTACAGGTTTATCCTGATATATAAAAAGGTCTCTTTTTTATATAAACTTGTGTAAGGAACTGTTCAATGACTAGTATGGTCTCACTCTCAAATTAATAAATCAGGCAAGAACCTTTCCTATTACTAAATCAAAGCTACAAAAGTACAATTTCACAGCAATGTCACTGCCACTTTCTCACACCAAAAACATAAAAATATATTTAAGGTTTTATTTACTCCACGTGGAGAAGTCCATTGTTCCATGCTGCATGTCTTCATTGAACTAGCTTACTTTGAGTGCTTCAGGCAAACTGAGGCCTAGGTATTTGAATACTTTTATATGCGGCCATTTTGAAACAGCACCACAACTTGTTCGACAGCGCCCAACCACATCCAACGCGTGCGTGGTTTACAAACCTAAAACTACTAAAGAAGTGCAAAAGTGTTGTTTGTTTCAACAGTAATAAAGTTTGAGATTAAATTTCGATGGGATTGTTTGTTGAAGTAGAAGAAGTACAACTACACGGAATCTTACTGATATTTGCGCAAGTTAGAGGCTCGAAGTAACTTGACCTTCTTAAAAAAATGTTTTAGAAAAAAACACGTTTTGTAAATCAGGCTACTTTAAAATAGAATATAAGTGATTAGCAACGATGTTTGTTGTATTTGGTGCGTGCAATAAAACATTTGTGGAAGTTACTTACAGACGATCTGACAACTTATTTATGTCGTGTTTTTCTTTAATGTTGGACAAATTACTGTAACTCCAGACACAGTACATTGTGAGCTTGCCACGGCACGAAATAGAAAAGTCAGTCGCTGTCCAGCTTCTCTAGGCCCTTGCTGTCTGCTGCTACAAAACTTCAGCTAGCTAGCCAAGTCAGAAAACTTATTTTCCGGAAGCACAACACTTGAGTAACACAGTTAAACAAACGTCAGTCATGTTAAAATTTGGATTATTTTACGTTTTCACACGTTTGTATAAAGATATGGATACGTTTTATTTGTTACACTGGTTTTAGGACGGCGTGTTAGCCATGGTCCTGAATTCTCCGTGCTGAATTCCGAGCACTGAGCTAAAAATCAGCCCTGGACAGCGCCTCTCCCTTTCGCCAACCCCCCACTGCCTCCATTTTCGAAACTGTTCAAAGTTAGTTTCTCTTGTAAAATCAACTAATATGCTATGCTCTAACAGTTTTGTTGTTTGATGCAACTTACCTTTAATGTATATCCACTGTGTATCGCTTTAATCGGTAAAGATTTTCGAAATACAACACAAAACAATTCAAGGAAGAAGTTTCCGTGCATTCCTCTACATTGCGTTGTGGTTCATGGGGATGCTGACGTCAGCGCAAACTCGTGAAGTTTCCCGGGGGCTGGAGCTTCTATTCTGCCCACTTTCATCTTGCAGTTTATCAAGACAACAAGACAAAGTTAAAATATGTCCTGCATTACTTTAAAAAGTGTTTATAGTTTATTACAAACCAAGAACGTATAACTTTATCAAAATTGCCCAACGACGAGCTACCACGGCAATTTATTAATTGTACTGGTTCTAAAATAAAAAAGGCAACATATAGGGCTTTCTTTTCTCTTTTCTTTTGAAAACACTTTAATGTGTTTAATTTGTAATGGCAGCCAAGTAGCCTAGTACAAAAGAGTAGACATCGGATGTTGTTTAGCAACGGTGAAAAAAAGATTCAAATTTCAATCCAGACAAATGAATCCTCACAGACCAAAGTTTTCAAAAGTTTTGTCGCATAACAGTATATTGGTATACATTACGTTGCATTACCTTGTCGAGATTTCATTAATAAAACATGAACAGTTTCACGTCACTTTGAGACAACCCACAACCGTGCAACAGGGCATTAGGCTATCTCAAATCATTTCAACCGCAAGGCGGCGCCATTCCGCTATAGTTGACTGTCGGCACATTGATTCGGGTTAAGTTTATGAATAAAACCGTTATGAATTTCACCGTTAGTTTAAGAATAAAAAACTATCAAAACAGGCCAAGCAACTTCGAGATCTTTATACACATGTATTTACACACTGTGTAGGCCTACATGTTCAAACTGTCAGGGTGAAAAATCGCAAGTTATAACCTTTATGGTTAGGCTATAGTAATAAAAGGGGGATATTAACAGGAAATATTGTCCCCTATTCAAGCCTATCAGGTAGTAAAATGGTCCACTCCACCTAAACTAACGTCCCTGGACCGCCCCCCTCCAGCTAACTACCCGGAAGGTACTTTTGCAAAGCCCACCCTATTGCTTCAACCGAAACGAAACATGATGTAGGTTTCCTACATTTTCAGAGTGGTAAGGCTGTGTCACTTTCAGGAAATACTTTTATTTTATTTTTACACGTTGCAGTTACATCTTGTAACAACGTGAGGTCGTTTATGTTACGTCGACCGCCTCTGAATAGTCGTGTGAATTTCAGCAAATGATAATGGGCATGACACCCACTATGGCTGCTGGCATGCTGTAACTTGTCTGCCTCGACGAGTCAAAGCTGAACAAGTTGTTCCATCAAGATTAGTTTCTTGCCAATTACATGGCACCATTTGGGGATCCATCTACCATTTGGTGACAATTAGCCAAACGAGTTGAGAGTTTTTTTGTTTTCTTTGATTTTACTTTCTCGCAAGTATCACCGGATTTGATATTCGATGGTCGCCGACTTAACAATTTCTTGAACTTGGATTGATATCAGGAAGCAGGAAACACCAAGAAAGGCTATAGACAGTAAGCGCCTGTAAACTGGACCATTATTTTGCCCTCACGAGTTACTTTTGTTTACCGGATCGAAATTAGAGTAAAACGGGCATGGTACAAGCAAGCTTAGTTAGGTAGAGCTAGACACGAATGTCGTGAGCCGTAGGCTAGATTTGGTTAATTAGTTGTCTGCCCAATTTAGTGAGTTGGATTGCTTGCTAGCTAAATATGACTGGGGATTCAAACGTGAACTTCACTGTTCTTCACAGAACGTGTAAGTTAGTAGTCCTTCTATGTCTCCTTCATATTTCTGTCACTTTAGTTTTTTATTTGAGGTCGTTTGACATTCGTCTAGCGTTTGTGCAAAATCAGCAATCGCACAAGCCCAAAGACCTGACGACAAGCAAAATACTGAAAGATGTCGAGCTCACAGAACAAGACTCAGTTCAACCTCGAAAGGTGTCTGGTGTGGTTGACGTTGCTAATGTTTCAGAAGAGATCAAAATACTTGGAAACTGCCCTGAAACATCTCCTCTTCTAGGTAAGTATTATTTTGCGCTGGGTTTGTAGCTAATATGTTAAGTTCAACTTGTGCATGGCATCACATGACTCGTCATGTTAATAGCCCAACGCTGACGTTACCTATTCGTCGGACCAAAGCGGCCTCAACTACTTGACGTTTATTAGTCATATTAGGCCTCCACTTTGTCATATAATGTACACAATTGAGAACAATTGACTAAACTGTTAGATGTGTATTGTCAATATACCCGTTACCCAGGCTCAAACTAGCCGCAACTTCCGACAATGATCATTGATATTACGTCTTGGTGAACTCCAGTGTATGAACAGCTTTGAAAGTGGTCTTACTGGCCATGTTTATGCAGCTGTATTCATCGCTAATGAGCCGTTTCTCAGACTAGGACAAACCTCCTAACTTGGGGATATGTGCAAAGTCCGCCCAGAATTTAGCTGGTGGCCTCAGGTCATATTACCAAGACAACACAATAAATTGAGTGGGTCACCTTGGTTGCAAGGTGACCCTTAATGTGTGCAGACCTGTATTTAAGGTTGTAATCCAGTGGATTGTGGATTACACAATCATGTCCACACAAAACATCTCACAGGTTATTGTGCGTGAAATGTCTTTTGATGTGAATCTATTGACACATCATCAACAACCAAACCGCTACATTGTTTACATTTATAAAATGTCTAAATATGTGTTGATATTTAATCCCCCCTCTGTCACACATCCAGTGGGGCCTTTGAGGATTGAGTTTTCAACCCCGGTCAACCTGGACATGGTGCGGAATGAGAACCCTAACGTGAAGACGGGCGGTCGCTTCAAGCCCAGCAACTGCATCGCACTGCAGAAGGTGGCCATCATCATCCCCTTCCGCAACCGAGAGGAACACCTGAAATTCTGGCTTTACTACCTGCACCCTATCCTCCAACGCCAACAGCTCGACTACGGTGTCTACGTTATCAATCAGGTCTAATTGGTTATGTTCTTGGAAGGGGCGGGGGGTGGGCGTTGTTGTAAAAGATAGATTGTCTTCTTGGAATGTAATTCAAATTCATGCCAAGGTCCACGTGTAGAATCACATTCAAAGAAGGAAGTGACATGGAATATTTCCTACCATGGAAGGAATGAAGAAAGAATCATATTTTGAATGTTTGGTCTTTGCTAGGGGCCTCACCAGCAGATACTAGTACTAGGGATTTGACAAACAAAAGGCTTCCATCCAATGCAAAATGTCAAAGGGTTTGCACCGGGTGGCTGTGTGTGATGGTGAAATGTTTGCTTATTGAGCAACTACTCTGGGAGGAGGTCTGCTCGAGGGGCCTTTGTCTTGTAGCTAAATCGATATTCAGACAGTTGTCATAGAGAAGACTAATAAAACCACATTTTTGGATGAAAGTGTAGAAACACACAAGGATAAGTGTTTTATAGTTGAGAACAAGATTATGGCAAGCTGCTTGATGGACAGTGTGTTTCTGTGTACTGCCAGTCCTACTCTGTACATGGGCAGGACAAGTGTGTTCATGGTCTGCTATCAAGATAGCCAGTTGGCGGAAGTTTTAGTTTTCAGGAAATTGTGGTTTGTATCTTCACGGTTGGCAACAAACGAAACATGGCACCACTTGTTCTACAGGAATTACTATACATGTTTTCAAACTTTATTTATTTGTTGTAACCATAGTATTGGCAGGATACTTCCCTCCAAACCTGGACTAACACCTCTGTTTACCATATTGTGTGTGTGTGTGTCAGTTGGAGGTTTGTGTGTGTGTGTGTCAGTTAGAGGGTGTGTGTATGTGTTGGAGGGTGTGTGTGTGTGTGCAGTGTTTCCTCTATGTTGATTTTGCCCCGCACACAGCTAAATTTCTACCACCACAGTATCATAAATAGGGCTGTATGAAATGTTATTCTATCAGCAGTGATTGTTAGAGTGCATGTCGGAGAATAGCACAGACACGCGCTTCACACCGCAGTTGAGATTGCGTGTGTGCGTCCTTGAGAACTGTAAGTCGTATAACTCATGTTGTCAGTTCATTTAAGCCTGGTATTGTATTTGTCTATAGTTCTTGCAAATTTAAATTAAGTAACTGGTGATTTTCGTTGTATGTATTTTTCCCCTGCTAGCTAAATTGCAAGTCTGTTGATTCGACAGCGATTGCTGCCCTTGCTCACGTTTGTATTTTAGGTGCATTATTATGCTGAAGTAGTTTTCATAAATAAATAATTGTTTTATTTTGATAATTTACTACAGAAGGCTTAGCCTATCAAGATCAGATGAGGCCAACAATGGGGGAGGGCTTCAGACAGACTTGCCCCCACTGCTAAAAAGAATCCTAGAGGAAACACTGGTGTGTGTGTGTGTTGGAGGGTGTGTGTGTTGGAGGGTGTGTGTGTTGGAGGGTGTGTGTGTTGGAGGTCGGGGAACTTTTAAACCCTGTCTTATTTCCCCATTTTGGTAGTTTCCCATGAATTCGTTTTCATGGTGTTTTAGGGAGCCCTGTGAATGTAACCCAAGTAGCTAAATTATTCTCTTTTCAAATGCCAGTTTAGGACTGAGGCTTGAATATCACGTATCAAAAGTGTTGAGAGGAAGACGCCCACGGTAAAGCAAGCATAGAGAGTAACAGCCGGACTAGCCAAGCTGTTCAGCCTAGATTTAGGACCTTCAGGGCATTGTAAGATGATTCTTCAGTCTTTGTTGCAATCTATTCAAATCTATTTTTTTTCTTTTCTCCTTTTTCTCTCCTGTTCCCCTTGCCATTCTTTTCCTTCCTCACTGTTTGAATTCCTACTTTCCCTGTCACTTACTCAAACCGCCACTCTAATGCATGTCAGAAGTGTCTGGCCAATGGCAGAGGTCGCTGGAGGAGGTGAGACCGCCTTCCTGCTTGCTCTGGCCAATTGCATGGCTCCGTGAGCTGAGGGTTCCTTCCGGTAATATGGGTTTCTATTTCTCTTTACCACTGTGGATTTCTGTCAGCTTACCTAACTTGCTTCTTTCTATCCTTTTGATTGTTTCACCGAATATGCAACATGTTTGTAGGCCCATGTTTGTAGGCCCATGTTTGTAGGCCCATGTTTGTAGGCCCATGTTTGTAGCGATGTTCGTGTGAAGTCACGGTATCCTCTTTGCTACCACTTGACGTCAGAATCACAAAAAAAACGACATCCAGTGTCTGCCTGAGAACAATTTGAGTTCAGCAGATATTTTAGACGACCATTCATCGTGAAATGCATTCAAATGACTTTTTGCCAATAACCATCAGATGAAGTTAGCGATATGTGAGTCTCCGGAATGTTCTTCCATTGAAACATGGAACACGGGGCTCTAGTTTGTCGTATTTTTTTCATGGCGGTGAGGGCAACCACGAAGGATAACCCCCGTTAGTGGAAAGCTCATTTACATAACACACCAACATGTTACCAACATGCCTTTTGAAACATGGCCTCCTCAGTCAGTTAACAACGTCGTTCGAAGCCTCCCCATGTACGAGAAGTACCTCTGAACTCATAGAAAAAGGGTATTTATAATGGCACGTGTAACTCCGCCGAAAAACGTGTCTGACGTGTTGTTTTCCATGTTCACGGGGCGCAGGATGATAACGAAGTCTTCAACCGAGCCAAGCTCCTCAACGTAGGCTACGCGGAGGCCCTGAAGGAGTATGACTACGGCTGTTTCATCTTCAGTGACGTGGACCTTATCCCCATGGACGATCGTAACACCTACAAGTGCTTCAGCCAGCCCAGGCACCTGTCAGTATCCATGGACAAGTTTGGCTTCAGGTAAACCAACACTGCCTGAGGTGTTTAGACACACACACACACCTAGACAAAGTAGTTGTCTTTGTTTGCTCACGCACAAAGAATAGGCAAATGTGGGATCAACCTCAAATGAAAACACTAAAGTGACAGAACAACACACACACATACACACCCAGACAAAGTTGTCATTGTTCTCACAAACAAATACACCAGGATGTAAGTACCATTCTGAGTCGGTTCATTACATTTAGTCATTTAGCAGACAATCTTATCCAGAGCGAGAGTTCATGTTGAATGGCTAGTTACACCGCCACATCCCACACCAGACAGCCTTCAGTGTGGCCTCGCGGGGGCGGCCTCGCGGAGGCGGCCTCGCGGATGCTAGCTCACAGAACATATCAAAGATCTGTCATTAATGGTTCAGTAATCACTTTTACTTTAGCGTTCCTCTGATCTGCCCTTTGAATGTTTGTTGTGGATTTTCTTTACCTTTGTTGGACAGAGACAGTTATAGGTAGACAGGAAACGTAGGAGAGAGAGGGGAGGGAAGACATGCCGGAATCGAACCCGGGTTGCTGTGTTAGGGCCATGCCCCATATGGTATAAGCTCTACCTGGTGAGACCCTGACCTGTAAATGATCATCTTAGTCAGTCTGCTGAGGATCTAAGACATGAAAAGGATGTTTGCTTTGACACCAGTTAAAGATGTACATTATATACGTGTGAAATGAGTTCCTGAAGGCATGTGGAAAGCACGAAAACGTTGTCACACTGAAATGTGGAGTTAGACCGTTGAACAATTTCTCACCCGTTTTCAGCTCAGGTTTTGTATCGGCGGGGCAAAACCCCACCTAGCTACGTCAGATCACTGCATGGCTCCTCCTAGCACTTGCCGTAGTGTCCATTATCTGGGTCGTAGCTACTTGAGAGGTGGGGCCTTCTACACAGGGGGCGGAGCTTCAGCTCCTTTAGGCGACACGCCCCCCAGTATCAAGTGGGGGGGGGGATCAGGAGACTGATTTTCTCACGATTTCAAAGCCTAATTTAACATACTAGTCAGTGTTTTATTTATTTTTTTGGATGGGTAGTTAACAACACATTCTTATGTGGTGTGATGAACTCATTTTCAATTCTGCTTTACAGCATCTTTGATATTGTGTATAGTATCATAAAATACCAAGTGTATGTATGTGTATATGCTGTTCTAACTCCAGCTTCACCTTTTGATAGAATTATATATTTTACATACTAAGTATTGCAGTGGTTAATTACTCTATTGAAAAGAAAACAGCCGAACTGCATAGAATCTTTATTTACTGTTTAACTAACTCATGTTTGCCCTGCAGTAGAAAGCTATCTGTCAGTAGTGGTAGGCTGTAGATTGGTATCGTTGAGGCCAGCTCGATGTGCACCGTGGCAGTAAGATATTGAGGGATCTAACAGCAGAGGGAAGACTATGTGCACGACCTTTGGAGCAAAGGAACGTTGATTTAACAGCACTTCACATGTAACACGAGCCAAGCTAGGTGGGGACGCTGTCTTTGTGTCCTGGACGGCTCAGCCAGCCTCTTTCCTGGTGATGCGAATGTTTGTCTTCTGCACCGTCCACAGATCCTTATCTCTCTTGTTCCTCATTGAAGGAAAGCCTCTTTATCTAACTTCGTTGTACAAGTAAGATGATCTCAGAATAGTGTGTTGAGCACAGCGTGTACCGCGCACACAGCTCCCAGTCTTAAGGCTTTTAGGAGGCAGCTCCACGGCCTGTTAGGGCTCCCTGTTTGCACCAACAGCTTGTGTGAGTTAAACTCCTCCAAGGGGCAGGCTCATCTGGATGCAATCGCCAAGGTTTCCAGTCAGATAACTGGCTCAGAGAGTCTAGTCAGGATTCTCCTTGTGTCTGGTGTCCAGTAATGGATAAAAGGATGGATAAAAGGTCTCTCTCACAGGTTCCCCGCATGTTACATGTTTCTCCTGTGTTGTTGCCAGGTGTGCCTGGTTGCCAGGTTTGCTGTGCTTGTGAGCTAGTGTGCGGAGAGCGTTTCTAATGTGGCCGGCCCTGACGCACGGAGTCGTCATGAACACGACATCAACATGAACTCAGTGGAAGCTCCTCTGAGAATTCCCCCATCTGCTAGGCAGACACTTCCTGCTTCCTGTTGGCTGTTCCTGCTGTTGTACCCTGACCCCACTGTAGAGAGGAGTGATAAGACATGCACTTACTGGATATGACGTGTTCCCTACACTTCCTCATTCGGTGTTCCGTCCATGAAAATATGGGTACTGTTTGGTTTATAAATGCAAATCAGCCCAGCATCACTGCACTCACTGAGAATGAATCACTCCTGTCTCTCTGTCTCTCTCTGTCTCTCTTCCTCCCCCAGGCTTCCATACAACCAATACTTTGGGGGGGTGTCGTCCATGAGTAAGGAGCAGTACCTTAAGATCAATGGCTTCCCCAACAACTATTGGGGTTGGGGAGGAGAGGACGACGACATCTACAACAGGTCCTTACCACCTCTCTCTGCTCTCGCGCGCACACACACACACACACACACACACACACACACACACACACACTCACTATCTATGACCCTGTTCTTGTAGTCAAGGCAAATCCATTTCTTGACAGCCTGTTTCCTTCTTAGATAAAATACCTAAAATACAGTCCTATGTTTTTTTATTTCCTCGAATAACTTGTCTTCTGTTGTAACCCTGTTGAACTTGATTCCTTTCTTTTGATGACGTGAAGATCTACCTACTGTAATTTGATAGTCGCAGACAAACTCGCTGTGGTTACACTGTCCTGAGGGCCTGCATAATTGATGGCTCCAACACAACGACCCCACAGCCATCTTAGAAGGGAGGACGTTGAATCCTTTTGGCTCTTGGCATGGTGTTTGTGGGATGTCCCTGACACTCTATCCACTGATAGTGACACTGTAAACAAGGGCAGACTAGAGAGGGGAGGGGGGCCGTGGTGGAGGCGGGGGGGGCTGGCGAGGAACGCCCAACTATCCTAGACTTCTAGTCTTCCTGCGGCCCAACTTCCTTCAGCCGTGCCTGGCTGGTCATACATTTGCATTCCTGTCTCTGTTATTGAACACCTTGAAAATGGAAGAGTTTAATTTCCTGGTGTGCATGGCTGCGTCATGGTGCGCATGGCTGCGTCATGGTGCCGTCTAACAGCGGTGCCTCTGCTGCGTGTCCTCCAGGCTCAACATCAAGGGCATGTCCATATCCAGGCCCAGCGGCCCCATTGGGAAGTGCAGGATGATTCGACACGAGCGTGACGCAAAGAACGACCCCAACCCCCAGAGGTAAGCTCTCACCTCCCGAACCCCTCGCCTCCCGAACCCCTCGCCTCCCGAACCCCTCACCCCCTGAACCCCTCACCCCCTGAACCCCTCACCTCCTGAACCCATCACCTCCTGAACCCCTCACCCCCTGAACCCCTCACCTCCCGAACCCCTCACCTCCCGAACCCCTCACCCTGAACCCCTCACCTCCCGAACCCCTCACCCCCTGAACCCCTCACCCTGAACCCCTCACCTCCCGAACCCCTCACCCCCTGAACCCCTCACCCCCTGAACCCCTCACCCCCTGAACCCCTCACCCCCTGAACCCTTCACCTCCTGAACCCATCACCTCCTGAACCCCTCACCTCCCGAACCCCTCACCTCCTGAACCCCTCACCTCCCGAACCCCTCACCCCCTGAACCCTTCACCTCCCGAACCCCTCACCTCCCGAACCCCTCACCCCCTGAACCCCTCACCTCCTGAACCCATCACCTCCCGAACCCCTCACCTCCCGAACCCCTCACCTCCCGAACCCCTCACCTCCCGAACCCCTCACCTCCCGAACCCCTCACCCTGAACCCCTCACCCTGAACCCCTCACCTCCCGAACCCCTCACCTTGAACCCCTCACCTCCTGAACCCCTCACATCCTGAACCCCTCACCTCCTGAACCCCTCACCTCCCAAACCCCTCGCCTCCCGAACCCCTCGCCTCCCGAACCCCTCACCCCCTGAACCCCTCACCCCCTGAACCCCTCACCTCCTGAACCCATCACCTCCTGAACCCCTCACCTTGAACCCCTCACCTCCTTAACCCCTCACCTCCCGAACTCCTCACCTCCTGAACCCCTCGCCTCCCGAACCCCTCACCTCCTGAACCCCTCACCCCCTGAACCCCTCACCTCCTGAACCCATCACCTCCTGAACCCCTCACCTCCCGAACCCCTCACCTTGAACCCCATTCTCTGTCTCCACCTCTTTCCTCCCCCCTCCTCATGTCTCAGAGCCTGTGGGAACCGACTCAAATCTACACCCACATCTCAGTTGTCTTCCTCAAGACAATGGCACATTAGAAAGTAATACTTAGTATTCCACACACCTTAGACCAACAGTCATCACACCTAGTGTGAGCTAGCAAACCAGTCTTCGGGATGTGACTGTGTACTAGCAACCTGTATTTGATTTGAAATCCATTACACACACAAACTTGGGACGTAGCTAACAAGATTAGCAATGAAACGCTATCCAAACAAATGTAAATCCAGACACACAAAAGATCCCCTTCTGAGGCCTTTTCTTCACCACTGTGTCCATGTTGCATCAGGTAGATTGATTCGTTCCTGGAGCTGTGCTCTGTACCTGTAGAGGATGCATGAGGACAGAGGGCTGTTGTGGAAAGAGAACATGACTGGAAGTCTTCCTGACTCACCCGTAGTTTTTCTCTCGACAGGTTTGACCGCATCGCCCACACAAGGGACACCATGCAGGTGGATGGGATCAACTCTCTGTCCTACAAAGTGGTCAGAGTGGAGAAGGAGCAACTGTATACCAAAATCTCAGTGGACTTGGGGAAACCAAGCCAGTGACCAGCGGACCAATGAAAGCAATAACCAAAACTGCCTTGGAGAACTGGCTGGGGATTTCTGTGATTTAGAAAGCAACCAAATGTGCCTGGACAGTCTTTTATATAAAATGTTAAAAAGTCTGAATTTTCCGGGATCTTCGTCATGGCGACGACAAACACTTGACTGATCAGTTCAGCAAAAGACGTGGCCGGCATCCCTCTTGTTTTCTGCCTTTGCACGACTGACGGTGAATCAAACTGGGATGTGCAGTTCTTTTTTCTTTTTTTCAAAGTGTATTTCCTGGAACACGGCTGTTGACAAAAAGAGTCATAGTAGATGTGCCTGTGCTGTGCCTTTGAACCCCTCTCTTTCTAAAGATAGCTGCTGATTATGAATCCTGTGTAAGCCATTTTGTTCTGAGTGGAAGTTTAGTGAGGTGACAGATGCATCAGGACAGTCATGCAGTCAACTTCTTTTTTGGTGTCGGTAAATTTTGCACAATTGTAGTTCTCATATCTTCAAGGGATATTTGGGGAATTGTGCCATTGATATTTAATAGTGGGGGAAAGGGCGTCACTTAGCTCCTCTGGCACGTCTGCCTCTTCCTAACAGGTCCACGGTCCTGACAACCCAAAGGATCCCAAACCCACGCACACACGAGTCTCAACAACCACCTCAATGCAAATCATTATTTTCACATCCTCACAACTAAGTGTCCTTATATGTGGTATTTTCAGACTAATGAATTTTTTTTTTTTGGAACGTTTCGTCTCGGGAGCCTCCCTTTGATGTGAAGAGCGCCCCCCTCAGGCAGCTGCTGGAACGCCAGTCTTCTTGAATGTATTTGCCTGACGGAGTGGAACTCTAGCGTGTATGGGCAAGCTTCTGGCCAGTCTGGGGCCCTAGGCAACATCTCAAAATTAATCAATTTTTAAAATATTTTGGGTTAAGGGTGGGGACGTGGGGTGCGCCCAATCAGTGCCTGCCTGCCTGCCTGCCTCCCACCCCACGGCAACTGGTGTCCTAGGCGACTGTGCCTAGAAACGCAACTGAGTGTGTTGTATGGTCAAACGCAGTTGTCTGTCAGTGACACTTTTGCAGAGGTTCATCTCCACTTTTGCGTTAGTGGGCTGCACTCAACTGGATGTACAGTAGGAAATCATCACTCAGCATCACTGAGTCATCTGTTTGCAGGACTAGAAAAGTTTGAGTATTTTCCCAATATGGTGTGTGTGTGTATAGTTGAATACTATTGAATAATATTTTTGTAATCAAAGCATGTTGTAGCTTCATCCAAGATTATTCCCCCTGCATATTTAAACCATTTCCTTTGTGGCGTGGCATTGCACAAATGCATAATTATATATTGTTTGGGGGGGAGCCGTTGAGATTTCCAATTGAAGGTCAAATCAGTTCCGCCCTGTGGAATGTGTGTGTACAGATCAAGAAAATCGGCCTCCGGTCCCTTAAATCTTCTCCCTTTAATTATTTTCCTAAATGCTGGACTATGGTTGGCTTCTAAGGTACATAATGTACCAAAGGTTCAAATGTACCAGCAAAGCCATATATGTATATAAATATATTTACACATATTTCCACTGTCGCAAAGACCGCCAAGTCAGACTCCCAGCTTTTAGCCCTGTGGGCTCATTCAGGACACAATATCAGGGGTCTGTTCAAGAGCATTGCCTTCTGCTCTCGTTGATGTGTGGCATCATGTACAATGAACAGCACTTAACGTAATGAAGCGAAGGTTGGGTCAGCTGTATGCTACATTAATATCAATCAAACGTTTGTTTCTTTCCCCTCGATGAACCCCAGGAACAGCCTGATCTCCACCTACCTCTAAACATTCTGGGTCCTCCAGAGCTCAAAGACAGGGGAGGGATCTTGGCACGCACAATGTTTACCATTGTGACAGTTTCTCTCCACCCAAAGACCAGCTGGACGTTGAGGTTTATTCTGTAGGTCGGCTAAAGCAACATGTCTTTCTTTAAAGACAATCTACTTGAGTTGAGAAAAGCGGCATAAGCTGAGTGTGGGTTGAGTTTGATATGTAAACTGTAAGATGCTGTCTTTAGTTTGACTTTCTCATGCTTATGTTGTACCTGATCTAGTGGTTGATTTAATGTGTGTCTGTGCATGGATGTTGGTGTTTTGTATCAGTGCTTGATTTCACGTGTTAATTCTCACGCTTTCCAATGGTAATGTTTTGGTGAAGATTAAATGAATCGTGTTTGGTCAATTAAATTCCCTGATTTAAAAAATTTGTGGGCCTCTTTGTGACTGTCTCTGGTGAACGTGCAGATTTTCTTGGTGATAAAGATGTTGATTTGGCAACACACACAAAACACAGACTAATGGAATGATAGTGCCCATGACCGTTGATCATGCTGGTACAATGCCTGTCACGGTTCTCCCTCTCAAGCATGATCACCAGAGCTAGTGGGGAATGTTTACAAAAACTCCTCAGTTTGGAAACTCACGATAAGGTCAATTTGAATTTGCTGAATTACAGTTTCTCTCTTGGACACATTTACCAAATGTGTGACCTCATTCTCTAAACAGTGCCTCAAAATCCCACACCATTAACGCAACTGGCCACTATGAATGGTTGCTGGTTCATAAACTGTAGTTAAGACAGATTTCTGCCAGAGTTGAATGGCTGTCAAAGCCTATAGCTAAATGTTTACATTAATGTACCCATTCCATAACCATGCCGAATATCAACTTCATACAGTGCCCGGTTCGTGAGGTAATCGAGCTACAGACAAACACACATTCTTTCTGAAGGAAGATTTCGTGCCAGTCCACTTGAATGTTCCCTAATAAAACTGCTCTAATAACATGTTAAAATAATGCCTTGCAGAACCACTGTTCAGGAACCAAAACGACTTAATTTGCTAGTTATGTACTTATGTCCTTACTTACTAGTTTTGTCTGGCAAGTTAAGTGGTCAAGTTTGCCTGTCACTTTGGATAAATTGTACGTTTGTTTGACTGTTTCTTTTGTGGGTTGTATTCGAGGCGCTGTGTATCTTCTAGGAGACATGCCAACCTTTGGGCACAGGCTCATTAACCCTGGCACAGGTGATAGCCTTCAGGCTTGCCTACACTCATTTTACAACTTTGCTTCTCACATTCTGTTACCAGAATGATATGCAAAACCCAAACACAGCCTAAGACTGCATCTGAATCCAGTCTACAAGTATCTGTCCTCTTCATCTTACAAGGAAACCAGCAAGCCTTTATCAAACAGTAAAGTTACTATGTTCACACGTCTACTAGAGAAACAGGGGGTTGGAACAGGAGGGTGGCACAGGAGGGTGGCACAGGAGGGTGGCACAGGAGGATGGCACAGGACGGTGGCACAGGAGGGTGGTACAGGGGGTTGGCACAGGATGATGGCACAGGAGGGTGGCACAGGGGGTGGCACAGGAGGGAGGTACAGGAGGGTGGCACAGGAGGGTGGCACAGGAGGGAGGTACAGGAGGGTGGCACAGGAGGGTGGCACAGGAGGGTGGTACAGGAGGGTGGCACAGGAAGGAGGTACAGGAGGGAGGTACAGGAGGGAGGTACAGGAGGGTGGCACAGGAGGGTGGCACAGGAGGGAGGTACAGGAGGGTGGCACAGGAGGGTGACACAGGAGGGTGGCACAGGAGGGAGGTACAGGAGGGTGGCACAGGAGGGTGGCACAGGAGGGTGGCACAGGAGGGTGACACAGGAGGGTGGCACAGGAGGGAGGTACAGGAGGGTGGCACAGGAGGGTGGCACAGGAGGATGGTACAGGAGGGTGGCACAGGAGGGAGGTACAGGAGGGTGGCACAGGAGGGTGGTACAGGAGGGTGGCACAGGAGGGAGGTACAGGAGGGTGGCACAGGAGGGTGGTACAGCAGGGTGGCACAGGAGGGAGGTACAGGAGGGTGGCACAGGAGGGTGACACAGGAGGGTGGCACAGGAGGGAGGTACAGGAGGGTGGCACAGGAGGGTGGCACAGGAGGGTGGTACAGCAGGGTGGCACAGGAGGGAGGTACAGGAGGGTGGCACAGGAGGGTGGCACAGGAGGGTGACACAGGAGGGTGGCACAGGAGGGAGGTACAGGAGGGTGGCACAGGAGGGTGGCACAGGAGGGTGGTACAGGAGGGTGGCACGGGAGGGTGGCACGGGAGGGTGGCACAGCAGTCCTGCCAACCTACGGAGGAAGGAGTCCCTGCTCCTTTATTGGACCTCCTTCAGACACAACCTGCTGCTGGAGAGTAACAGAAGTCTCCTCACCGACTGAAAGTGATATGATGCACAGCTAATGGGAGGCCTCACACTGTGTACTAACATCCATTTGTGTTGTTTTTAACTAATTTACACCTACCATTCCCTCTGCCCGTGTGATGACACTGACACAATAGGCTGGAGCCGACAGGGCTGCCTGCTTGCCTGAGCTCAGAAAGGAGAAGCTTCGGTTGAAACTCGCTCCTCCTGTGGAGTGTGGGAGTCAAAAACACAGGACTAGCCTTGTAAACACTGATGACGAGCAATGGGAACAGTCCAATTTACTGAAGCACATCTGTTTGTGTTTTAGGAACGCTTGGAAAGCGGATGTCAAATAGTCTGAAGCTAAGATGGAGGAGGGGGGAGGTGGAGGAGGGAAAGATGGAGTGCAGGAGGAGGAGATGGATGCAGCGAGGTGGAGGAGGGTGGAGAAGGAGGACAGGGAGGTGGAGGATGTGATGAGGGGAGAGATGGAGCACAAGGAGAGGGAGAGAGAAGAGGAGGGCAGAGAGGTGGTGGGGGGAGGGGTGAAAAAGAGAAGAATGAGACAGAACATTATTGTTAACTATTTTCTGTCGTGAGAGTAACAACTGTGAGTAATATAAAATGATAGTAATATAGGTATATTTATTACAGAAGTATAATATCAATTATATGAAACCATAAAGAGTTTGGGCATTGTTACAAGACTCCTGACCATATGGATGGGCTTTACAAAGATTGTATTATTTTCGAACATACTGTACCTCTAAACCTCAGTCATGTATTTTACGTCCTCTAAGACGTTAAGTAAGCAAAATGCCCCACCGTGCCAGCCGGTTACATGAGCCAATACCTTAAATGGGGACAAACTATGTATTTGTTCCATTCCTAAACAGTTACATTAGTTCTATTGATGTAACTCTGGACTGGTCTTAAAGGAGGTTGAGGAACAGCTGGAGAGATCAAGTCTGTCTCAAATATACAACTACACTGCCAACGTGCGCGCGAACACTGCACACACACATACTGCACATGCAGTAACTGTCTGCTGAACCTCCTTTCTAATGACTCATTTCTTCCCTTACCCAAAATACGTTAATATTCCCACAATGTACAAATTCAAGCCACACTTTTTTAAACGAGGATGGTGTTTGTTTGAGCATTGTGGCATACCACTGTTTGTTTTTAAATGAGTTTGTTTTAAACGAATACCAGTACCTTCTAGAAATTATTTTCTTTGGCCCTGAGCTTACAGCCCATGGTGCAACAGGTTTTACTAGTCAGGACCCTGGGGAGGCGTAAACATGAGTTCATGGGATAAGCAGACTGGAAAAGGCATTCTGGAACGTTCCAAGTTCAGTCCCATCCAGAAGCAAACCCCAGTCCATTTTCTCTGGTCTGAGAACGTATTACATCACAGATATCTGGCTAGGCTGCATGATCCCTAAACCGGGGTTCTACACTCCTCAGGTGCATATTCTGTTGTTAATTTAACTTCCAAACTATGTTTAGTGTGGAGCTACAGTTGCAGAGGGGCAACTTTTCGGCTTTGCATTTCTCTGTGTTGAAAATTTCTCAGTTATTCAAAATCTAAAGCTCTTCTTTCATGAGCTCGTATTTCTACCGTATTTCTTCGATTAAACGCCGCGGCGTTTATTACACATTATTCATTTTTGGTGCGGCGCTCTAGACTAGCTGCGCTATTATGCCAACGCATTAGTTCGCTACATTAAATGTTCTTAGATAGTTTGAACAGTACGGTCTTCTAAATCACCGATTAAGCAACGAGTGAATGTCAATGTTGGTAACACTAGCTAGCTCTATCTCAGCTGCTTTTTATTCATGTTGAATTTGCAAGGACTGCAAGAACAGCTAACTAGATAGCGAAAACAAAGACTAGCTAGCAGCGATGTAAACTAGTTTAGCTTGCTAACGCACTCAGTTTTTTTCAACAGTAGATAATCTAGACAGGCGTTAGCAATAGGCTAGACTGCTAATCGTTTTCTGGTTATTTTTTTCGTAAGCTTCCCTTTTAATACTGACTAACAGTCGGAGAGACAGAGACTCATTTGTGAAGTAAGGTAGGCTATGAAACGTATTTAGCTAGCAGTTGACCCCTACTAGGGGCCCTAGTGCAACACAAGAGAATAGGCCTTAAAATGACATGCTGCTTCTACCATATTTCAATATTTATCCTTCAGAGGAAATTAGTGTGCAGCAGGGGTCAGAAACACATACACAAATATCAAACCAAAATATCAAACCTATATCAAATATCAAACCTATCAACCGCGCGATACGTTCAGGCCTCAGTCTGATATTTCCCACAATGACGTTCAGGCCTCAGTCTGATATTTCCCACAATGACGTTCAGGCCTCAGTCTGATATTTCCCACAATGACCGAACAGTCGAGGCTAGTAAATTGTTTATTATATGCCATTTTTAGCTCTTTTCATTTTGAGGCAGAGTTCTGCCCCCTTTTGGACATTAAGAGAACTACATTAGAGTCAATCTAGTAAATTGCAGAAGTCAAACTTTATCCCAAGGGACAATTGTGAACCTAGAGAAAGATAAAAATTACCATCTGATTTCTGATTAAAAAGTCATTTATGTAGAAATGTTTATTTTCTTTGAAAATATGAGCAAAAACGATAATCTGATTTCAAAACCATCCTCCCAGAGGTTAAGAGAAGTAGGATACAATGTCCTTACTCAGTTATGAGTCCGTCAAACAACGTGACGCAAATACGCCATAAAAAAAGGCTCACGTATTAATCTAGGATCAATATCATACATCTTTGTTCTGAACGGGATCCAAATAACCCAATAAAACACAACGAGAAAAATGTTCCCACGGATCGCTGTCATTTCCCGAGGCATCCACTAGAATGCGCGGTCGACGACCCTTCTGAACAGTGCCTGGCGCTGCAGGGCACTCATGTTCTCACAGCTCTCCAGCAGGTTGGCGACGATCAGGGTCTGCTGCAGGCTCTTGGCTTTCACCCAGACACGCCCGTTCATTCCTACAACCAGCTCAAACGGGAACAGATTCTCCAGGTCTTTGACCACTTCGCTCTGCGGCGCCAGTAGCCTAGGCGGAGAAGATATCAGTTTTAGAAGTTTGAATGTGTTGCGACATTTCAAGCTTTTTTTATTTTTGTGTATACATTTTGTATATATACACACACACACAATAGCGTCCCATAGTCTGAGACCACAATTCAGATTTTGAAGATGTTTTTAGTAAATAAATAAAAAATCTCAACATAGCAATTTTAGACAACGTATGAGACAATATTCATGTGGAAAATCTTGGGTGCCTTACACTTTTGCACAGTACTGTATCCGTTTCTTTGTTAAAGTGTGTAAAACGTTGCGTTTAGTACCTGCGCACAAGTCCCAGCGACACCTTAAACATAAGACCCCCGGCTCCGAACACTCCCATCCCGTTGGCTCGTCCACAGCTGTCTATACACGTCAGTTCTGGCTCCATGTCTTTGTTAGCGATGATAAACTGGCCGTATACCAGATCCCCCACCTGCGTCAAACACAAAATCCTTGACACAAATACAAAAATGGCCCTAAAGTGACACTGCGCTGTCAACAAAACACTATGACACCGACCTGTAGCTACACTTTATTCATTTAAAAGAAGCTTTTATTCAAAGCGACGTACAGATAGTTAAGGTGTAGGCTACCTGTACGTTGGGTCTGTTACGCTTGGTGGACCCTTCAAATGCCAAATAGGACAGCGATGCTTGTTCACTCCCGCCCACGTCCACCTTGAAGATGTCACCCGACTTGACAGTGACAATGCCAATCACGGTCTCTCCCTTTGCAGGAACATACTGGGGGAAAGAAGAAGCACTAAGCACAAAACATTTTCTTTTTCTCCATAATCCTAGCCTAGAGGTTAACAAGTAGTTAGCTAACTAGCCTACTTTTGGTTAGCTAGAGCTATATTGTTGACGTCGCTAGCTAAACCTAACCCACGTGTCTATTTCTTGCCTAAGTCATGAATTCCCAGGCAGGCAAAACACTCAACGACGAATTTATTTAATGTTGTAGTTAAATTATTATTATTTGAATACTGTTGATGGTTAGAATAAACATCATACTCGTCTTTGCTGTGAGTCAATCCAGTACAAATTTGGTTGCTTGTGTCGCAGAATTCCGCTTTTGGACACATGCACCTCATCTCCATTTCGTCGAAGTCCTGGACCACAAATGACTTTCAAGGGTTTACTGTCCGTTTCGCCTAATCCGAAAGAAAACGTATCACCCGGTAATAACACCTCGCCTACTTTGGTTTTAAAACAACTATGCATAGCACTCTCCACTGTGTCCATGGTGTTTGTATTGTCCATGGTGTTTGTATACGATAGGGGAACCTGAACAATGTAGCACATGAAACCGAAGAAAATACACCTAAACCGGCTCTTGAGCCCTATAGCGCCCCGTATTGTTCATTTATGTTACTACAAGTAAAAGCCTTCAAACATGTTTGATCAATTGTGTATTATCACTTATAAAAGAAAAACAAAAAGGCCTATAGTCAAATCTCTAGGTCTTTATTGCCAAAAGATTTCAAAGGAGAAAATCGGTTAAATACTCTTTACATAAATATGTTTTTAATACAAAACAAATTTATCTTATAAAACGATTAAATGACTGACTGAGTGTTGTATGGCTGTGTTTGCATATCAGTGAGCTGCTGTGCATATGGGTCCGTGTATGTGGGTGTCAAAGCGTGTCTATGTTCTACGAACAACTAAGTCTCTAATCTAACATCACAAGAAGAAGAATAACCCATTATACATTTGGTAATATCATTTGGAGTGGAGATTTATCATCTTCAGCAACTTCCATCTTTCACTATCAAGATGTCAGCATTGGTCTCCCTGTGAGAAAGAAGTAACAAAAGTGTTACAAAGTATCTTTATTGATCAACTTTATTTTTCGAATTTGTCTAGCCCGTGTGTTATTGAAAGGTGAATATGGCCCAGACTCACCATTGAACTGTAAGCGAACGTAATAAAACTAGCCTAATTTAGTCCACAAGGGTTAGACTTGTAGACCTCTAACGACAGATGTAGGATACTCACAGCCTGTGAACACACAGCGCACACTCGTTGGGGTAGGTGACTCCATCATTCCCACACACCGGTGAGTAGTTGAGAGGACACGCATGTGTGGTGCTCGTGTCACCGCAGGAAGGCTGGTTGAAAGTGGGGACAGAGGTCGTTACAACTCAGTGGAGAACAAATTATTGCGTCACAGGTCGCAGGCACAAAACCTAGCCCCTGCTGTGGATGATATAGCGTCTGCAGCTAACTGTAGGTTACACATTCTGCATCTCAAAACAATCCTGTCTGATTTTCTTTAAGAACAGTTTTCATCCATCCTTTTTCATCACCCGTGTGAGACGCGAACATACCCTCCTGTAAAGCCTGGATTTATCCTCTGCGTCTGAAAAAAATTAAATAAAGTTACAAAATAAGAATTAACATAAATAAACGCACAGCTGTTGAGCTGATCAATTGTAGTTTGGGAAATAACATATGGGCAAAATTTGAAAAGAAAAAAAATATATAGCCTATGTATATAGGTTTTTGTTAATAGTACCTTACCTGCACTGAAGAAGAGAACCACACACACCAGCAACAGTATTTTCCCAATCATGATCAAATAGTCAAATATTAGTTGACAACTACTCGTGGATGTCCAGGTTACTTCAAAACAAAATGTTATCTTCTACTTTTCTGTCTTCTCTTCGATGTTCCCTGCTTAAGGCCTTGTGTCCGTATGAGGTTAGCGGAGTGTGCGGCGTTGTCATATAGCAGAGAGTGCGTCTGGTGGGGGTGAAATAATGTAACCTTGTGTTGGAGTAAAGCTGATGTTTTGACGGCTGTGCGCCTGACCAAGCCCCCTGCGCCTGTTACGGGAGAGCCTCTCTTTTGTCCAGGCCTTTATTGAGGGATGAACATTCCTTCAGCTGAAAAATTGCTGAGTGTGATCACAACACAGGGGGCGTGTAACATCGGCGGACAACACTGGGTGCGCTAATGAATACACCAATACATATTGTGCAAGAACAACTTTCTGTTGGTGGTGTCAGAACACGTTTCCATGCCTGCCTGTTAGAGTCTGTTCCCGAGAGGGTGTGGAGATGACTAATATGGTAGAATGGAACTGTTAGAACTATGCACTTCAGATCGTTGATATTCTGCTGTAGCCTATGTGCATTAATTCGTTTTGGAAACACGTCTGTTAAGATAAACTGTAAATGTAAAATGTTGCCTATTGTGTCTATGATGGGTCAAATGTAAAGTGTCTACCTCACTGGACTTTTATGTTTTAAATTCTCACGTGGTGATATTTCTATGACCTTTGAGCCGTGATCTCTGGTTGAATTTAGGCGTTTCTAGAAGAATAGGCTATTGTGTAATTCTCCAATGACTTTTCAATGTTGTGTGAACACAGTGCAATTTCTAGATGTAGGCTATAAGCAAGATATGAAAATGCAAGAACCATATTTAAAGGGGGTTAGAAGTGACAGTCAGATATACAAAATACTTGAAACACATCCTCATAACAAGCAAAACATTAGAAGAAAACATTTAATGTTTGCTTCTTTGTCGGATTTTGCGAGTCGCTCCAACAGCTACACATCACAGGTTAGGCTCCATCAGTAACATACAAACCGCAAATTAATTTGGGCTCCTTTGAGTTTCCGTAGTTTGTGGACAAAGCTGGAAAAAGTTGACTTCTGACCGTTCCCTTTGATGTCAGTGTGACCATTCAGCGTTCATTCAATATGTTTACATTTAGGAATGCATTGCGCAAATCGTCGAAACTGTTAGCAAGTATTAACTCCAATACTGCGTTCGGGGTAAGATAATTTTTGGTCTGCCTTACTTACTTTTACTCATTTTAAAACTGGGCTATAAAATTACTTGTGAATTTTAGGTTAAATTCATTTGTGAATTCTCAAGAATTAGGTTTGTAAGATTGCCACTGCAAAGTCGTTTGCAATGACACATTTTCTGCTACACGTGTGGTTTTGCGAAATATAGTGAAGGGAAATGCAGAAACGGATGCCTTCATGAAATCCCATACAAAATATATCTAGTAGGCTATTCAGCATAATTGTTATAGGCACTAGTGCAATTTGTAGACCTATTCTATAGTATAGTGGTTGTCTTCAGTTTCTAAAGAAACTACAAAAAATAAAATGCGTCATTTTAAAGCACTTTGCTTATGGTGTTCAACTTTGACCTTTGGACTTTGTGAAGATTCCAAAGGCTGCCTACGATTCCCCTCCTGTTTTGAGTATGCCATTGGTTTAGTCATTTATGGCCAGTTAGGTGGGCTATTGTTATAAAACCTTGAGGTAAAATCTGTCTTGTAGGAAGAAAACATGTTAAAAGTATAAAATGGTAAAACCTGTAATGAAGGTCAAGGGTTCATACAAGAGTCCTAAATTCGTATCTTAAATTATACTGATATTTTTGAAGCATGAGGTCCTGGGTTCAAGCTTTGCAGCTGGGAGGTCAGGTCGCAGTTCATTATTGGAATCTGAAGGATCGACTCCGCCCTTTTGTTACATATATTTGGCCACAAGGTGACATCATTTCCTTCGTTGCCTTTCCAGCAGCAACATGCCTGTATCTCCACTGGGCCTCAGCAGCAACACGGCACCTTTTACGAGTTTCGCACCTACTGCATCCGTCCGGAGAAGAACGCGGCCTTTCTAAAGCTGACCAATGAGAAGATCAATCTGCGCACAGCCCACTCAGAGCTGCTTGGCTACTGGACGGTGGAGTACGGAGGCCTGAACCAGGTCTTCCACATCTGGAAGTATGGTGAGAGGAAGATGAATAAACAAATGTTATGATTTAATTATTCTGAGTGTTGAAAAATACTCCAGTTGTGGTTATTCCCCCCCAGGGAATAATTATGTTCTCTCTTGTGAGGTGCCGGAAAAAGTCCATCAAATCGATATATTTTTTCTTCAAACCCAAGACAGCTATTCTCAACGGGCAGGAGTGCGGGCAGCCCTGTCTCAGGACCCCACCTGGATTGAGGACTACATCTCCAAGGCAATGCCCATGCTGACGTCGCAGGATAATGAGGTCACTTACCTGGTTCCCTGGAGCCAGATTCAGATGCCTCCCAAGGAAGGCGGTGTGTAGACACAGCACAAGGAACATCACATTTGTACATTGGAGTGATAACATGTTGATGCAAAGAAACTTGATCAATAAGTAAGGCCTACTTGGGTATAAGTGAACCAGATTGACATTCCGGTTTTCATCCTACATACTATGCTGGCCCAAAGCAGATATCAGAAATCTCTCATCTCAACATTATGCCATCTGTTCTGATTTAAAAAGTGTGTGTTCATGTGGTTTTATAGATTTTGGATGTGTTGGTCTTGGGAAAGGGCAGTGGGTTGAATAATGTGTTTTTCCTGAGAGCTGATGAGTCTGCAACACTAGTTAGAACACCATGAGTTGGGGTCATGCCTTTTTCACTCTGGCCTTGAAAAACACAGGAAGAAGAGAAAACATCACATGACCATCTGTATCCTTGGTAGTCAGTGTGTCCCACAACTAACAGTATCGTGATCTCTGCCACCTTGGTTAGACTGGATAGTAAAATAACTGCCACTTCAGGAAACAGTCGTGAGGGTAAATGTCTGTAGCTGCACAATCATTTATGCTTAACTGAGGGGGAAGAAAAGTGCACGTGCGAACATGCCCTCGAAAGATCTAGGTTGAAAACCTCCAAGGCTAATGCCTGCGTGTCTCCAGGGGTGTACGAGCTGGCGTCGTTCCAGATGCACCCTGGGGGTCCGGCCGTGTGGGGCCATGCCTTCCAGGCTGCCGTCAGCGTCCACACCAACCCCGGCTACGCTCACCTGGTGGGGGTCTTCAACAGCGAGTTTGGGCCGCTCAACACAGGTGAGCTGGATCTACCCTCAGTTTTGTGATGTGGGGAAATACTGAAACACTCAATTCTGATCCTCGATTTTCTGCCATACTTTTCACGCTCACTATTCCTATATGTTGTATATCGCTGTGGATAAAAGCATCTGTTAAATGAATAAGAGTTTAAAATGTGTGTGAATGAAGAGTTCATGTCCTCTGTTTCCAGTCCATGTCCTGTGGTGGTTTGAGAGCGCAGACCAGCGAGCGGCGATACGACACGAGGCCCACGATGACGCCAGGGTGGTGGCTGCAGGTAAGAACAGTTCAACACCCCCCCACGGCTCCACTCACCTCGCTACAAGACTCTCCACTATAACCCCGACGGTCTCACTGCACGATGATGGATCACATGACCTGATCACATGACCTGGAAGGTATAGAAGGTCTTCTTCTCAGTCTGTCTGTTCTTCCTCCACAGTGAGAGAGAGCGTCACCTACCTGGAGACTCAGAGAAACAAGCTGCTGTTCCCCTGCTTTTTCTCCCCCCTCAAGTGACCCCCCCCCTCCCCCCCGGGGATCAGCCCAGTCAGGACTGTTCTCTCTCGACTGGCCTGGCTTTCAGCTGAAAGGCTTGATGATTATGGACATGTCTGTTGTCAGTTTAAACTGGAACCTCATCAATGAACGCAGCTGGATTGTAAGGGACGAATGATGTCACCATAAGTTGCCAGGAGATTTATCACATTAAATACTTTTTGGACTCAGACGACATATTTTTGTGACACTTTGGACCACATCAAGTAGCGTGCAAAATCCTGTTAGTCCTGTTGAATGTGTTTGATACATACGTGCTTATTACATCAAGTGAATGTGTCTATCATTGATTACATCCAGCTATGATTTAACGAATGTTATGTACTTAACTTACTTACTTAACTTAACATTTTTGAACACTGTTCAAAAATGAATAATGTATTAAAGAACAATTTAATTCAAAACGATATTGCGCAATTTGATTGGTTTTGAGAACATTGTCCTGAGTTCCACAGTAGTTGTTGACATGAGTTGTAGGAACAGTGGATTTAGCAACTTTACAGATTTTTTCAGTTTTATTGTGTAAATAAGTGTTGTACAAAGTGAGTAACAGTTATTCCCACAGCTTTTCTAAATACTTAGAAAAAAACATCATCAACCATTGAATAAAGTACGTTTGACTCATTATTTTAGATCAAGAAAATAAAAAACCTTTAAGGGATTTTCTGTGAAAATTCCAGTGCAAAAAAGTTCAAAATAACACAAAGTGCTTGGAATGTTCACTTCACCATGATGGGTCTCATCTCAGGTGAGCTTCACTTTCAACTTCAACGCCCTTTTATGAAAAGGACCACCCATTGACTAATATCCCAATAAACGGTGTGTGATTAGTCTCGGTGTGGGGAGCTTATATTGCAAATGACACCCGAGAAAAACGGAACTCAATCAGCACTTAAAACCATACAGCAATCAATTACATTTTACCTAGATTATAACGTTACCAGCCAACCAAGGGAATAACTGTTCTCTACTAGTGGTTAAGGGGACTTGTCTGTGGGCGTTGGTATTGATAAAAATGTGGTTTGACAGTAAAAACAAATCTTTTTTTTCTTCTTAAAAAAATCTATAAAATCTATTTTCTCTTACATTGTACAGCACTTCTGCATAGTGTGCCAAATACTTTGATTGGATCATTTAAACACACATTTGTGAAAGTACATTCTTACATTTCCAATAATGCCACATGAAACTCAGCTGGAAAACACCAATACAATCGTTCATTTTTGATCACTCACAAATATAAATAAAAAGGCTACACAATAAAAACAAAATCAAATGTAAAAAAAAAAAAAAAAGATGAAATCAGATGTTGCAGTTCAGCCCTTGGCCTTTGAAAAAGATTCTGATTCTTCATGTAATTCTGGTCGAGGAGTGAAAACACAAACAGAAATGGAAACGGACCCTGAATCTTAATCTTATCATTGTCTGACACCAAATGGAATTACACAAAGTGGAAAACTTTATGTACACACACACACACACACACACACACACACACACACACACACACACAATGCTGCAGCCTAGCATTGGGCTAAAGCACTTGAGAAATGATGGCAGATATTCAAGTTTCTAATAACACTCTTGTTTCCTCTGGGCTGGGCGCAGCTTCTCCACAGTGGGAATCCTTTGCATTGACTTGCATTGAGATCTCCAGTCAGACCCTGCATGAGGCTCGTCAATGACCGAATGATTATAATTAAGACAAGTGTTAAAATACTACTGTAGTAATAGACTGTACTAATACTAAAGGCCTTCTCTCCCCAGTCCCGCTTCCTCGTTCCAGTTCCAGTTGGGAGTACAGAGGGTGTTCTCACACAGAGCTGTCACTATTTGGTTTCTCCTCAGCAGCGCTGCCCGAGGTAGACGGCTGCTGCAGGACAGACATGTCCACCGCCATGTCTTTGCGCTTCACCGAGCTGTCCTTCGAGTGGTAGTCATCACTCTGGTCCTTGGCAAAGTTCACAAACACCTGGGGAGGTAAGGAGGAGGGATCCAATCATGCCACGGACTGTGCAACCCCCCCACCCCCCCACCCTCCGACTACGAGAATACACCCTGTTATTAGTTTAGCCTCTGTGAGGCAGGCTAAGCTGTTGTAAATGCAATCAAGTAATTACCACTCCTATGTGCCAAGGTTAAGGATTCTTTGAAGAACACTGAACCTCGCTAATGTAATTAATTTAACTAGAAGCAGCTTAGGATAGTAAATAAGCACACAAATAAACTAAAACAAGCAATGAAAACATGAAATCAAGTACACAAAGAGTAACAGATCTTAGGCGATGTTTGCGTGTGCGCGAGGCGGGCCTCACCTGGTCCAGCGTGGTCTGGGACACAGAGTAGTCCTCGATGCTCAGCAGGCCCTTGTTCTTGGCCAGGATGGAGAAGATGTGAGTGAGGGAGGTAAGGGAGGAGGGCAGCTGGTACTGCAGCATGTTCCGGTGCTTCTCCTTCAGGATGCTGCCCGGCAGCTCCCTCTCGATGAACTTCCTGACGGGCATCAGGTCTGGGTCGGGCCCGGCCACTCGCAGGATGATGGTGTAGCCGTCCCCGAACCTGGAGAGGAGGAGGAGGGAGAGGAGAGGAGGAGGGGGAGGAGAGGAGGGGCAAGAGAGGAGGAGGGGGAGGAGATGAGGAGGGAGAGGAGAGGGGGAGGAGAGGAGGGGCCAGAGAGGAGGAGGGGCAAGAGAGGAGGAGGGGGAGGAGAGGAGGGGCAAGAGAGGAGGAGGGGCAAGAGAGGAGGAGGGGGAGGAGAGGAGGAGGGGCAAGAGAGGAGGAGGGGCAAGAGAGGAGGAGGGGGAGGAGAGGAGGAGGGGCAAGAGAGGAGGAGGGGGAGGAGAGGAGGAAGGGGAGGAGAGGAGGGGGAGGAGAGGAGGAGGGGCAAGAGAGGAGGAGGGGGAGGAGAGGGATGAGAGGAGGGGCAAGAGAGGAGGAGGGGGAGGAGGAGGGGCAAGAGAGGAGGAGGGGGAGGAGGAGGGGCAAGAGAGGAGGAGGGAGAGGAGGGGCAAGAGAGGAGGAGGGGGAGGAGAGGAGGAGGGGGAGGAGAGGAGGGGCAAGAGAGGAGGAGGGGAAAGAGAGGAGGGGGAGGAGAGGAGGAGGGGCAAGAGAGGAGGAGGGGGAGGAGAGGAGGAAGGGGAGGAGAGGAGGGGGAGGAGAGGAGGAGGGGCAAGAGAGGAGGAGGGGGAGGAGAGGGATGAGAGGAGGGGCAAGAGAGGAGGAGGGGGAGGAGGAGGGGCAAGAGAGGAGGAGGGGGAGGAGGAGGGGCAAGAGAGGAGGAGGGAGAGGAGGGGCAAGAGAGGAGGAGGGGGAGGAGAGGAGGGGCAAGAGAGGAGGGGGGGGAGGAGAGGAGGAGGGAGAGGAGGGGCAAGAGAGGAGGAGGGGGGAGGAGGGGCAAGAGAGGAGGAGGGGGAGGAGGAGGGGCAAGAGAGGAGGAGGGGGGGCAAGAGAGGAGGAGGGGGGGCAAGAGAGGAGGAGGAGGGAGGAGAGGAGGGGCAAGAGAGGAGGAGGGAGGAGAAGAGGAGGGGGAGGGGAAAGGGGAGAGGAGGGAAAAAGTGTCGAAAACGGTCCGTGAAAACGCTCAACAAGCTTTGTGTTCCAAACACATTCAAAGTCTCTACTGAGACTGTGAAGGGAGTGTAGAAGAGGATTATCTGAGTGAAACCCAGGGAGCTCCCGTCTGACAGAGCGGCGGTGAAGGTCTTACCTGTTCTTGAGGTGCTGCACGCTGCCCAGGCAGCGGAACCTGCCGTTTACCATGATGGCCATTCTGGTGCAGAGCGCCTCACATTCCTCCATGCTGCACACACAAAACACCTTTACTAACTCCCGTACCCGAGCCACTGGCACCAACACTCCTCTACGCTGCAGACACAAAATGGCTGACATCCTCCCTGCTCTCAGCCAGTGTGTGACTCATTCATGCTATCATGTGGAAGAAACCTGGAAACCAGCAACACAGACGTGCTAACAAGCGAATATCATCCAGATGTACACAGCAAATGTTGAACCATTAGATTAAAAACCTCAGCAAATGTACCCCCCCACACACACACACACACACATCCTACCCCCCTGAGAGCTGTCGGGCTCAGGGGGTAGCAGCAGGAGGGTGTCCTGGGTACCTGTGAGAGGTGAGCACCACGGAGCGGCCCTCCTTGATCACGCTGAGGATGCAGTTCCACAGCGCTCTCCTGGCCTTGGGGTCCATGCCAGTGGTGGGCTCGTCCTGTCACAAACAGCACGGCCAGGTTAAGGTTAGCCCACAGGTGCAGCAGGAAGCACACGCTGAACGCCAACAGCAGAGGGAGGCACGGCATCCACGGCATGACAGAGTCATGCCACGACAAACAGGCAGGCGCCAAGCTCTGTCTCTCTCTCTCCCCTTCTCTCTGTCTCTCTCCCCTTCTCTCTGTCTCTCTCCCCTTCTCTCTGTCTCTCTCTGTCTCTCTCCCCTTTTCCCTGTCTCTCTCTCTGTCTCTCTCTCTGTTTCTCTCTGTTTCTCTCTCTCTGTCTGGCTCTCTGGCTCTCTTTCTCCCTCTCTCTGTTTTAAACAACAAACAGCTAAAGTGGTGTGACCCCTCTGTACCCGGCCCCCATCAGAGTGAAACTGCAAACTGTGTGTGTTCTCCCAGAACGCCCCTGGACAGAGCAGACGCGTGCCAACAGGAGGGTTTTAAGCTGGCTGTGTTACACAAGCTGTCCTGGGAGGACTATGACACAATGGTCATGTGACAGGGGGTTGTTGTTGTGTTGACCTGTCTCACCCAAGTCACCCCCTGTTGCTGAACTGTTTGTGCAACAACTGTTTTGGTTCACTGCTGGGTCATAAGCCTCTTAAGGCCTGGATTGTGTGTGTTGGGGTGAGTGTGTATGAGTGAGTGTGTGTACATGTGTATGAGTGAATGAGGGTGTGTGTGTGTGTGTGTAGGGCTGAATCTATATGCCAGTCATAATAAAAGCATGGCAGAGTAGATCCTGGAGTACTGATAGGGTGTATGATGTTCTACCCACCAGGAAGACAACAGGAGGTCGTCCAATCAGAGCCATGGCTGTGGACAGCTTCCTCATGTTTCCTCCGCTGTAGCTTCCTGCTGACTTGTCCACATACTTCACCAGCCCCAGCTTACGGATGCCCCACTCTGCCACCTAGTGGACCGGAGGAGAAATGACACAAAAAAGTTTGCTGTATCTGGCAGGCTATGGTTTGATAGAATAATGATAACATCCCTCCCCTCACTCCCTCCCTCCCTCCCCTCACACACACACCCCCTTACCTCACAGACTTCCTCCTCTGGCACGCCCCGGAGGATGGCGTAGAACTCCAGGTGCTCTCGTCCCGTCAGCAGGTCGTTGATGGCGTCAAACTGGGGGCAGTAGCCCATGTTCCTGTGCACCTCGTCTATCTCTCTCAGAATACTGAACACACACACACACGACCGCACACACGTTAATCTATCGACATACCCAGAAATCTCTGTTAACACTGTAGTTCCCAGAATCCTCATACCCAGTCTAAACAAGCCCTCAGCCCATGTCAACAGATTACAGCCTTCCAGGAAACAAATGTAAGTGTATAGAACTGGCAGTGTGAGGGGGCCTTTGTAAACAAAGCAGGCTCCATCCCAGTCTGCAGCAGGTTTGGCTTAAAGGACCTTTGACCTGTGGGCCGTACCTCTTCCTGGCCAGGAAGGCCTCTCCGCTGGTGACCAGGGAGTCTCCTGTCAGCATCTTGAAGGTGGTCGTCTTTCCTGCTCCGTTCACACCCAGCAGACCAAAGCACTGAGGGGAGAGGAGGAGGAGGTGAGATGACAGGAGGAGGAAGAGGAGGAGGAGAGATGAGAGAAGGCGGCCTTTCTACATATAGTATTCAAATCATTTCAATAAAAGTATAAAACATCAAACCAAACAGAAATAGAAGGATATTGGAAGTGGGCAGTTGTGCGTGGGTTCACCTCTCCAGGGGGGATGCCCACACACAGGCGGTCTACAGCCGGCTTCTGTTTCCTTTTGTAGACCTGCAACACAGACGACCACCTGGTCACATCATCAGAACACATCATCAGGCCACCTGGTCACATCATCAGACCACCTGGTCACATCAGACCACCTGGTCACATCATCAGGCCACCTGGTCACATCATCAGACCACCTGGTCACATCATCAGGCCACCTGGTCACCTCACCAGGCCACCTGGTCACATCATCAGACCAGACCACCTGGTCACATCATCAGGCCACCTGGTCACATCATCAGACCACCTGGTCACATCATCAGGCCAGACCACCTGGTCACATCATCAGGCCAGACCACCTGGTCACATCGTCAGACCACCTGGTCACATCATCAGGCCACCTGGTCACATCATCAGAACACCTGGTCACATCATCAGACCACCTGGTCACATCATCAGAACACCTGGTCACATCATCAGAACACCTGGTCACATCATCAGACCACCTGGTCACATCATCAGAACACCTGGTCACATCATCAGACCACCTGGTCACATCATCAGAACACCAGGTCACATCATCAGAACACCTGGTCACATCATCAGACCACCTGGTCACATCATCAGAACACCTGGTCACATCATCAGACCACCTGGTCACATCATCAGGCCACCTGGTCACATCATCAGACCACCTGGTCACATCATCAGGCCACCTGGTCACATCATCAGGCCACCTGGTCACATCATCAGGCCACCTGGTCACATCATCAGGCCACCTGGTCACATCATCAGACCACCTGGTCACATCATCAGAACACCTGGTCACATCATCAGAACACCTGGTCACATCATCAGACCACCTGGTCACATCATCAGAACACCTGGTCACATCAGAACACCTGGTCACATCATCAGACCACCTGGTCACATCATCAGACCACCTGGTCACATCATCAGAACACCTGGTCACATCATCAGACCACCTGGTCACATCATCAGACCACCTGGTCACATCATCAGACCAGACCACCTGGTCACATCATCAGAACACCTGGTCACATCATCAGAACACCTGGTCACATCATCAGACCACCTGGTCACATCATCAGACCACCTGGTCACATCATCAGACCAGACCACCTGGTCACATCATCAGGCCAGACCACCTGGTCACATCATCAGGCCAGACCACCTGGTCACATCATCAGACCACCTGGTCACATCATCAGGCCACCTGGTCACATCATCAGACCAGACCACCTGGTCACATCATCAGAACACCTGGTCACATCATCAGACCACCTGGTCACATCATCAGACCACCTGGTCACATCATCAGACCACCTGGTCACATCATCAGGCCAGACCACCTGGTCACATCATCAGGCCAGACCACCTGGTCACATCATCAGACCACCTGGTCACATCATCAGAACACCTGGTCACATCATCAGACCACCTGGTCACATCATCAGAACACCTGGTCACATCATCAGAACACCTGGTCACATCATCAGACCACCTGGTCACATCATCAGAACACCTGGTCACATCATCAGACCACCTGGTCACATCATCAGACCACCTGGTCACATCATCAGACCACCTGGTCACATCATCAGAACACCTGGTCACATCATCAGAACACCTGGTCACATCATCAGACCACCTGGTCACATCATCAGACCACCTGGTCACATCATCAGAACACCTGGTCACATCATCAGAACACCTGGTCACATCATCAGACCACCTGGTCACATCATCAGACCACCTGGTCACATCATCAGAACACCTGGTTACATCATCAGAACACCTGGTCACATCATCAGACCACCTGGTCACATCATCAGAACACCTGGTCACATCATCAGAACACCTGGTCACATCATCAGACCACCTGGTCACATCATCAGACCACCTGGTCACATCATCAGACCAGACCACCTGGTCACATCATCAGAACACCTGGTCACATCATCAGACCACCTGGTCACATCATCAGACCACCTGGTCACATCATCAGACCACCTGGTCACATCATCAGGCCAGACCACCTGGTCACATCATCAGGCCAGACCACCTCACTAGTAAACACACACCAATTTTGACTCTGACCACGATCTGTACGTTGTTGTGGGTAGAAGCTACATGGAGTCTGACCCTGGTGACCTAGTGATCACACTCTCTGACCCTGGTGATCTAGTGATCACGCTCTCTGACCCTGGTGATCTAGTGATCACGCTCTCTGACCCTGGTGATCTAGTGATCACGCTCTCTGACCCTGGTGATCTAGTGATCACGCTCTCTGACCTTGGTGAGCTGGCGGAGCTCCAGGATGTCTCCGTGGCCGAGGCCGTGAACGATCCTCTGCCTCTCCCGGGCCACGTCCTCGTCCTCCTCCCCGATCGGCCCCAGCTTGGTCAGGGTGCTGGTGGGCCTGCACACACACACACACACACACACACACACGGTGAAGTCTCTGTGATAGAGAGGGATGGCTTTACCACACACAGGCTGGGGGTTAACACCTGGTTGTGTGTGTGTGTGTGTCCTCTTACTTGGCCTTGAGGAAGAAGCGGTACTGGATGAGCAAGGTGATGATGAAGAACACGGCTCCCTCCACGGCCATGGCGAACAGGTTCTTCCCCACCATGTCCCACTCCAGAGGGGAACGCAGCCGGTTCTCCCCTGGGGACGAGAAACCAGAGAGCTTAGAGAACTGGCAGCACCACACCCACACACACACACACACACACACACACACACCCACACACACACACAGCAACAGAGAGCGTCTGGGCTCTGGAGAGAAGCACAGCACGTCTTACCAAATCTCTCCAGGGCGTCGGCCATGGCCTGGTTCTTCACCATGTCGATGAGGCCGCGGCCCAGGCAGAAGTGAGGGAAGATCAGGAAGACGTTCTTCAGGATGTCGTTGATGCCTCCGATCTCCTGGAAAACACAGGCAGGGAACGACACACCTTTCAGTCAACAGGGTTTAATGTAGGTCAGAGCAAACCTGCAGGTGTTGACAATGTTGTAAAGTAGCACGATAGATGGACTGAAATATAGATGGATAAGACAGATCTTAATTGATTTCAGAGGGGAATATCAATAATTATGGACGGATGAGATAGATATAAGTTACAAATGGCTGGGTTATAGATGCAATGGATAGATATATGCCTTCTTATTGCTCAGTTGACAGCGAGACAGAGAGAGTCACTGATCGTGGAGGGGGAGACTGGAGACTGTGGAGGCTAGGACCTACCTTGTCTCCAAACAGCTCCATGACGAAGGTGGAGATGGAGCCGTTGATGCCGATGAGGATGTTGACGCTGGTGAGAACCACGTAGGCCGTGCTGGGGATCTTGAAGAAGAAGGAGGCCGGGTACATCAGGGGGGTGATGGACCACCTGGGGGACACAGGGGGATGGATCAGGGGGAGAGTCAGAGTCAGGTGATCGCAGCGCAAGGATGTGATTGGGCCGTGGTGTTTGTTCAGAGTCAGGTGACCGCAGCGCTAGGATGTGATTGGGCCGTGGTGTTTATTCAGAGTCAGGTGACCGCAGCGCTAGGATGTGATTGGGCCGTGGTGTTTATTCAGAGTCAGGTGACCGCAGCGCTAGGATGTGATTGGGCCGTGGTGTTTGTTCAGAATCAGGTGACCGCAGCGCTAGGATGTGATTGGGCCGTGGTGTTTATTCAGAGTCAGGTGACCGCAGCGCTAGGATGTGATTGGGCCGTGGTGTCTGTGACAGCGTACCCATAGAGGAGCAGCAGCAGGGCCAGAGCAGGAAGGTTGTTGGACGACACGTAGGCCTTCTGCTGGAAGCTGATGAAGATGATGATGACGAGGGTGGCCGGGACCACGTAGTTACACTGCCACACAGCCAGGGTCAGAGGTCACAGTTGAAAAACAAGCTTGTGTTTACATCTTAGGTGTTACGCTTCTAAACAGCTCTAGTTCAACTTTTTGTGCTCCTACCAAAACGAAGACATTTGTGCAGTTTCATTTTCCATAAGGAGCACACGCACACACTGATGTCATCGTCGTTCCCTTTCACAATGTCCCCCCGCTGTCTCACCATGTCCCAGATGAAGTTGGCACACCAGTAGAGCAGAGGCTGAACGCCGTTGATGAACTGCATGTGTTTGGCCTTGCTCACTCTCTCCTGGATGAGGAACACCACGAAGCTGGCCGGCACGAAGGACATGGCGAAGATCACACAGATGGACACCAGCACGTCTACTGAGGTGGTCATCCTGGAGGGGAGGGGGAGGGAGGGGGAGAGAGAGGAGGACAAGTGCTCAGTGAGGTGGAATAACACACGAGATAACACTGTTGGAAAGTGTTCAGTCATCAAAGTGGTTTTCTGTTACAGCAAATGAAACCATTATATGGTACAAGACCTCGTTCCCTAGTAACAGGGTTATAGTTACGTGGCGTTGGATTAAGTATTCTGAAAGCAGCTACTAATGACCCTATGACTGCTTTGTGTAATGCAGTCATTGGTGAGGTAAGAACATAATGTTCTTACAAAGAACTCTGCCCACCTCTTCAGAGAACTCCTTAATCCAGTTTTGGTTGCACAGTATAAACCCTGTCAATACTGTGAATTCGAGCTGCAAAGTTCAGTTTGTGTCCCAGTAACGAGGCCAGTAGAGGAAAGAGATGGAGAGAAAGAGAGAGAGAGGTGAAAGCGGGGATGAATAAAATCCCTATGAATCCTTCCATCCATCTCGGGTCCCATGATCCTAACCCTAGTGGGGTACTTACAGTGCCACCTGGGACAGCTGCTCCTTGGTGAGGTTGAGGGGGTGGTTGAAGGCAGAGATGCCGTACTTGTTGGGGTCGTGACCCTGGGGCAGGTTGGCGCGCAGGATCCCGTTGTTCATGACGTTGATGAAGCTTCCCATGCTGTGCCAGCCTTTGTTGTTGAACCAGATCTAGGGGAGAGAGAGGGAGTCGAGGGGAGAGAGAGGGAGTCGAGGGGAGAGAGAGGGAGTCGAGGGGAGAGAGAGGGAGTCGAGGGGAGAGAGAGGGAGTCGAGGGGAGAGAGAGGGAGTCGAGGGGAGAGAGAGGGAGTCGAGGGGAGAGAGAGGGAGTCGAGGTTTATACGAGGCAACATACTGTCTGTCTTCAGCACCCAGAAAGTTTCACCAAGATGGTTGTATTCTGCGTGACAGTGGAAGAGAGGAATACTTGGATTTGTTTAGGTCTTTTCATCGTGGCATTTCAAGTTTTTTTTGCTTTATTATTTCCATGTGCTCGAGACTTTGTGCACTTTAGTAGAAGCAGGAGAGTGTTGATAGGAGTGCAACAAGCCACGTACCTTAACGTTGTTCTTGGTGTCCATACCGTTGATGAAGCCAGACAAACCGTCGAGGAATCGATCTGCTGCAGCTCCCTGAAATAAGCAAAAAAAAAAACTTTTCAAAACCGATAAATTGGTCTTGGTGGATGGAAGCAGCGATGGATGTTTCTCTATCAAATTATGACAATCGGTCTAACCTTCTGCAGTTCGAAGATCTTCCGGACTCTATCGATGGCGTCGTCGATCTCGTCAGCAGGGGGCAGCACCTGCGTGCTGCGGGCACCGAAGGAGAATCCTCCGTACCTGCACACCGTTCAGGATTACATTACATTTACATTTAGTCATTTAGCAGACGCTCTTATCCAGAGCGACTTACAGTAATTACAGGGACATTTCTCCCGAGGCAAGTAGGGTGAAGTGCCTTGCCCAAGGACACAACGTCATTTGGCAGGGCGGGGAATCGATCCGGCAACCTTCTGATTACTAGTCCCATACTCTACATAAAACTTTATTTGTACTGCCCTTTTTACAAGCAATGTCACAGAGGGCTTCAGATATGCCGTCGGAGCAGCACCTCTAACCAACCTAAACCCTCTGAGAAGATGAGGACAAACTCTGAGTGTTTTCTGTCTGTGTGGGTGTGAAACAATTTACAATCATGTCAACAAAGTGAAACTGACTTTTCACTGTATGAAAATTATATTTGTAAAAAAAAAAAAACATACCTAAATTCGTTGACCCAGATCTTGTTCTTCAGACTAAAGACAATAGAACATTCCGTTGATTAATAACATGGTTTGTCAAAGTTAGCATAAACAGAAGTGTTCTCCTTCAGATAGGGCATACGGTGTACTGTATGTTATACCTCTTCCCAATAATCTGAGCATAAGTCTTCACAAGGTAATCTGAGATGTTTCTTCCAGTCAGGTTGAGCAAGGTGTCAGTGGCACTGATTCTAATCTGAGTGACAAAAGCAGGAGGTTAGTTCTATGAATCAGATTACACAATCAGATTTCTGGCAACAGACCCTGGTGTGTTTTATATTAACGATGAGGTTCCTGATCAAAGTTCAACCCTGGTAGCCCAGATGATATTTTACACCATGCCTGGTATAATACAGAGTGTTCCTTGACTCAAACCACCACAATACTGTTAGAACCCCACAATACCCCTTTTCATTTCTGCTTTATTGTGACACGGTGTAGAATGACAGGAAATGTGGTAGAGAGAGGGGAGGACATGCAGGAAATCACTTCAGTCATTTCAGTCATTTGTAAACACTCCCAGTCTCCCCAGGCAAGGTCAGGTGTCTTAGAGGTCAAAGGTCACGGCTCCTGAGCGGTCAAAGGTCACGGCTCCTGAGCGGTCAAAGGTCACGGCTCCTGAGAGGTTAAAGGTCACGGCTCCTGCTCACCTGGGGGGGCGGCAGACCGCCGGCTCCTGCTGGACACTCTGGAAGCATCTTTTTCTGTCCGTTGCAGGTGCAGAAGCAGGGGGGCGACGGGTTCTCCATGGTCCAGTTCCCTGAGCTGAAGAGGCTCTGGACACTCTCTGGAACCTCGGGGGCCGACCAGTCCTCATCGCCCATCGTACACGGAGCGTCACTACAGAGAGGGAGGGAGAGAGAGCATCACTACAGGGAGGGGGGAGAAAGAGAGAGCATCACTACAGGGAGGGGGGAGAGAGAGAGAGCATCACTACAGGGAGGGGGGAGGGAGAGAGAGCATCACTACAGGGAGGGGGGAGAGAGAGAGCATCACTACAGGGAGGGGGGAGAGAGAGCATCACTACAGGGAGGGGGGAGAGAGAGAGAGCATCACTACAGGGAGGGGGGAGAGAGAGCATCACTACAGGGAGGGGGGAGAGAGAGAGAGCATCACTACAGGGAGGGGGGAGAGAGAGAGCATCACTACAGGGAGGGGGGAGAGAGAGAGAGCATCACTACAGGGAGGGGGGGGAGAGAGAGCATCACTACAGGGAGGGGGGAGAGAGAGAGAGCATCACTACAGGGAGGGGGGGGAGAGAGAGCATCACTACAGGGAGGGGGGAGAGAGAGAGAGCATCACTACAGGGAGGGGGGGGGGGAGAGAGCATCACTACAGGGAGGGGGGAGAGAGAGAGAGCATCACTACAGGGAGGGGGGGGAGAGAGAGACAGAGAGAGAGAGACAGAGAGAGAAAGGCTTTGTGTCTCCTCTCCAGGACACACAGGACTCACGGCATAGTTTCTCCCTCCATGCAACGGGTTCCAAACGCAGGGCTGTCCGTCAGGGCTCGGAGCAGAGCCTGCATGTTCACGTCCTGGGGGGCGTCGTCACTGAGGACAGGGGCGGAGAACAACCGTCACATCCTGTCTCAAGCCGCCCGTCTAACACAAGGCTGGTCCCCTCAGAGTACCTTTCCCTCAGCCTAACAGCTGACAGGTCAGGGACAGGGAACGTAGGGGCGACCAAGGAAATAACTTACAGGAAACGGCCCGGACGGGAATCGAAACCAGGCCCAGAATATGCTCTATTTGTATATCACTTGGGATAGAAGCCTAGTGCTGAGGGCCAGGGCTCCGGAGGGGCTACCTGATGAAGGTGACCTGCTCCTCGTACATCCAGGGCTGCAGCTCCAGGCTGGGGTACTTCCCAAAGGGAGGCACGATCAGGCTGAACACCAGGGCGATGCACACAAACACAGCAGGGAGCACGATCTAGCAGGAGAGGAGGACACCGGTCACACAGCCGTCACACACCAACACAACCACACTGACGCATGGCATCTGACTGCAGGACAGGAAGTCACCGGTTCCAAAAACAACCCTGGACTTTGTATAGCTCGGTGATTGGAGCATTTGACTCCAGAACAAAGGTTGCAGGTTCAACCCCCCCATACTATAACCATCATATCCCCACTACAAGATAACTGCAGTGATAACAACACATCTCAACTACCCACAGATACATTGTTACAGGCGTAGGACTAAAGGAAGAACAAGAAAGGTGAATCCAGTTTGGTCGTACCTGAGCGAAGAAGCCTTTTCGGGAGCGACGAGCATACAGAAAGCGCTTCCACATCAGGGCGATAAACTGCTGTTTCTTCAGACTCCAGCCAGTCACCTGGTATGAGCCCTTACCGTCAAAACAACCCAGCATGTCGGTCTCTTTGGGCTCTACATGATAGAAAAAACAGGAGCTGTTAGCAAGCCTTTATAATCAATCCACCAAAGTTTACCCAAATCTAAAATCAGACAGAAGTAATCAAACTAAGTGTTCTACTGTGTATGTGTGTGTTACAGAGTGTATGTGCTGGAGAGTGTGTGTGTGTTACAGAGTGTGTGGGTGTGTGTTGCAGAGGGTGTGTGTGTGTTACAGAGTGTATGTGCTGGAGAGTGTGTGTGTGTGTGTGTTGCTGAGTGTGTGTTGCCGAGTGTGTGTGTGTTGCGTTACCGGGGTCTGCATCAGAGTCGTTTTCATCTTTGTTTTCGTCGTCCTCGGTCAGAGGTTTGAGGCAGCTCTGGTGGTCGCCGCCGAAGGCGTGTCGCCGCCGCCGACGCACAGGGAGAGTTCCGTCTAGACAGAGAGAGAGGGGGGGGGGGGAGGGGGAGTTGAGCTATAGCCTTGAAAGGTGCAACATCCCCACAGTGCTGCTGGAAGGAGGCCTCACCTGAAGGGACCTCTGTGTCGACTCCATTGTCCTCCGCCACCTTCAGGAAGATCTACGAGTACACGGGAAAAAGACCCGGTCAAAAAACCCTGACACACACAGACAGCACAGAGAAAAACACAGACCCTACAAAGTACAAACCTTCAACGAAACTAGGTTTCATGAATACACGATTAACCGTGGACCGACAATACCAACGTTTAGTGGTTAATACTATCGCCAAAGCCAATTTAAAGACAATATCGCTGATGTAACGCGCAAACCAAAAGGCGCCGCCCCCCACCTCCTCCAGCGTGGTGTCGGAGACGCCGTAGCTGGAGATGCCCAGGGCAGACAGGTGCTGGTCCAGGTCTTTGAAAAGCTCCACGAAGGCTCCGTCCTTGGCCGCACCATAGGGCAGGATGTAGGTGAGCTCGTGGCCCAGGTCCTCCACCAGGCGAGCAGCGTGCACATGCTTGAAGATCAGGCTGGAGATCAGAGGCACGTCCGGGGGGACGAACGTGCCCTCACTGATGGAGGCAGCATGGCCGTTCTCTGGAGTGGGACAAAGAAATATTATCATTCAATATTGAGGATGTTGGTTGCTTGTAATACAATTTTATGCAAATTACGGTCTGCATTTTTCAGATGCGTTTATCCAAAGCGACCTACAGTGAGGAGTTGAACCTGCAATCCCCTTGATCTGCATCGCAAACGCCATAACCATTATACTGTACCCATCCCCAAATCGATGACCTTGGTTGGATGCTTACCGATGGTGGCTGCCTCGCTCTCGTGCTCGCTGCCGAGGCCTGCGTCCGAGCTGCTGACTGAGGCACACTCCTCCTCCTGGGACAGGGTGCAACAGGTCGAACATCATCATTATTGTTTATATTCTGTGCTTTTATCATCTTCTTTGTGTGCGTGTCCCCCATACAACAGCTGTGAGCCCAGCTCCACCCTCAGCTCCACCCCCAGCTCCAACCCCAGGAACACCCTCAGGAACACCCTCAGCTCCACCCTCAGTTCCACCCCCAGCTCCACCCTCAGGAACACCCTCAGCTCCACCCTCAGCTCCACCCTCAGCTCCACCCTCAGGAACACCCTCAGCTCCACCCTCAGCTCCACCCTCAGCTCCACCCTCAGGTGAGAGGAGAGAGGTTTCAGACGAGGCTCCTGCTTTCTCACCTTCTTGCTGAAGGAGACGGTGCTGGAGGAGTTCCTGCAGGAGCTGAGGGAAGGTTCTGGTTCCTTCTTCACCAGCGTGAGGTAATATCCTGTCCCCAGCTGGTTCTTCAGGTAGAGGGAGGAGCCCACACAGCACAGCTTCCCATGGGAGATGATGGCGATGCGGTCTCCCAAGATGTCCGCCTCGTCCATGTGGTGGGTGGAGAGGATGATGGTGCGACCTGAGGGGGAGGAAGGCAAGAGGTCGCTGGTTAGTGGAGAGTTGTTTGTGAAGGGTCCTTCGGTGCAGTTTGTTTGGATACAGAACTGTGTGTGATTTGTGTGGTGTGTGCAGCATTGTTATTTGATACACTGCTTTAATACTGCTGTTAAAACATAAATACCTCTCTATGTTCCATCCAAAACATCCATCCATCCTTTTAACCATTTTCATAACCTCTGCCAAAAACTCGAGTCATTTCTAAAGCATTCTCCTCAACGTGGCCGCCAGCATTGGGATTGGGGGGTTACCTTGGCGATAGTTGAGAAGGAGGTCCCAGATGCCCCTGCGAGCATAGGGGTCGACTCCAGCAGTGGGCTCGTCCAGGATCACGACCTTCGACCCCCCCACAAAGGCCAGCGCCACGGACAGCTTCCTCTGCATGCCCCCCGACAAGGTGCTGCTCCGGGAGCAGCGCTTGTGAGACATGCCCATGTCCTGGAGGGACTGATCCATGTCCCCCTTCACCTGCTCCTCAGACAGCCCCTTCAGGCGGGAGTAGAACCAGATGTGCTCCTCCACCGTCAGCCTGAGGGACACGTCAGTTCAAGTCTTTTATTTGTCAGGTACACAGAACAACACAAGGTTAGACTGGGCACTGAAATTCTTAAGACAAGACAATGCAAGCACCTGGCATAACATAACATATAAGTACACAGAACATAATTTACATCTATGCTGAGCTTAAATAACGTCTGATTTGGACCATTCTAAAAACACTGCAGTAAAATGCATATATAGTCAATGTTGGGGGTCAGATGGCTGAGCGGTTAGGGAGTCGGGCTATTAAATCAGAAGGTTGTTGGTTCAATTCCCGGCCATGCCAAATGACATTGTGTCCTTGGGCAAGGCACTTCACCCTACTTGCCTCGGGAAGAATGTCCCTGAACTTACAGGAAGTCGCTCTGGATAAGAGCGTCTGCTAAAATGACTAAATGTAAATAAAGATAAACATGAACAAATACAATAAAGATTCAACACAATCACACCCTCTCTTCCAAACGTCCTCACTACACCTCAGCTCTGGACGGAAACAGACTTTCTCTACGTCACACAGTGTTCAAGCCCCTGGCCGTGTTGTGGGCCGAGCAGACGGTGGGCGATGAGGTCTTACATGCTGAACAGAACGTTGTGCTGAGGACACACCCCCAGGCTCTGTCTAATGGTGCTCAGCTCCGATCGGATGTCCCTCCCCATGATGTAGGCTGTGCCAGAGGTAGGCGGGAACAGGCCGGTTAAAATAGACCTGGACAAACAACAACAGTTTATGTATTTTTTGTTGTTTTTTTTACATTTGACTTGATTTGAGATGTTGGTTGTAGTATATCTGAGTGTGGCAGTGTGCTTACATGGTGGTGGTTTTCCCTGCTCCGTTGTGACCCAGGAAGGAGGTGATCTGGCCCTCGTAGAAGCCCAGCGTCAGGCCGTCCACCGCTAGCTTCTTCCCGTGGCGGTACACCTTCACCAGGTTCTCTATGTACACCCCCGGCTCCAGGTGGGCTGGTTCCTCCTCCACACACACAGCTGGACAACAACAACAATGTCAACAACAACGATGAACGATGATGTGTTTTGTGATGTATGAACATGTGTTTCCCACAGAAGAAATTGGAGCCAAGAAAAATCAAACCCCAAAAATGAGCACGTCACCTCCACGGTTTCCCTTGCGACCCTGAGGGACTTTGGTCTTCCTGTTCTCTCCTTCTCCAAACCAGTAGGACTTAGTGAAGGGGAAGAACCAAGACCTGGGAATCCCATACTGACCTGAAACACACACACACCACACACACCACACACACACACACACCACACACACCACACACACACCACACACACACCACACACCACACACCACATACACCACACACACCACACACACACACCCCAGAATGTGTATTAGTGACTGCAAAGCATCCCAATTGAACAACCTCACAAAAAGCGACATCCACGTTCAAACTCACCGGGGAAAACCGACTCGATGTACCAGGTCATGACTCCGTAGAGGAAGGAGTCACAGTACATGAGGATGATGGCGGTGGTGAGGCTGTAGCTGTCCCCCTCCATGGGGCTGGACACCAGGTTGCTCCACTGGATGCCCACCCCCTGCTCCTCGTACAGGGCAAAGTACTCACAGCCAAAGCCGAACGCCACCGGAGACAGCAGGCTCTGGAGACAGGAGCACAAGGTAGTCAGTCTCTCTGAGGAGGACACAGTCTCTGAGGAGGACACAGGCTCTGAGGAGGACACAGGCTCTGAGGAGGACACAGGCTCTGAGGAGGACACAGGCTCTCTGAGGAGGACACAGTCTCTGAGGAGGACACAGGCTCTGAGGAGGACACAGGCTCTCTGAGGAGGACACAGTCTCTGAGGAGGACACAGTCTCTGAGGAGGACACAGTCTCTATGAGGAGGACACAGGCTCTCTGAGGAGGACACAGTCTCTGAGGAGGACACAGGCTCTGAGGAGGACACAGGCTCTCTGAGGAGGACACAGTCTCTGAGGAGGACACAGTCTCTGAGGAGGACACAGTCTCTGAGGAGGACACAGTCTCTATGAGGAGGACACAGGCTCTGAGGAGGACACAGGCTCTGAGGAGGACACAGGCTCTCTGAGGAGGACACAGTCTCTGAGGAGGACACAGGCTCTCTGAGGAGGACACAGGCTCTGAGGAGGACACAGGCTCTGAGGAGGACACAGTCTCTCTGAGGAGGACACAGTCTCTGAGGAGGACACAGTCTCTATGAGGAGGACACAGGCTCTGAGGAGGACACAGGCTCTGAGGAGGACACAGGCTCTGAGGAGGACACAGTCTCTGTGAGGGTAGAGCAGAGTAGAGTAGAACAGAGCAGAGTAGAGCAAAGCAGAGGAGAGCAGAGTAGAGTAGAGTAGAGCAGAGCAGAGTAGAGCAGAGCAGGGTAGAGCAGAGTAGAGTAGAGCAGAGCAGAGTAGAGCAGAGTACAGCAGAGCAGAGTAGAGTAGAGCAGAGTAAAGTAGAGAAGAGATTCATTGAGACTGTGACTTCATTGTGTTGTACTCACAGCGATGACCTTGCCCCCAAACCCCACGTAGTCCTGCCAGGCTACACACAGCACGTAGGGCAGGTACAGCGTGAAGTAGATGATGCCTCCGCACGCCGCCGCCAGGTTGGCCCGCGCAAACGCCGTGCTGATCAGGAAGCACTGCATGATGGTTACCACGGCGAACGAGCCCAGGAACAGGAACACCACCCCTGGGTCGCTGTAGGGGAGGAGGTTACCCATCTGGAGAGGAGAGAGGAGGAGGGTTCATGTCTGAAGACAGGAGGAGGAGGAGAGGCGGAGGGGATGCTTGCTCGCAGGAAATAAATGGAAACAATAGATCTGGACACGGTAGATATGGACAGTTTGGACACACACACACACACACTCCAGAAAGCGTCCAGTGTTACCTTCAGCAGCACCACCAGCAGCCCGGCGCTGACCAGCAGAGGGATCAGGCTGCTGATGAACCAGCTGAGCCACAGGATGCCGTTGTTCAATCCCATGATCCTCATGGTCTCCTTGAGGCGCGCCTCCTTCTCGTAGACCACGCCCTTGATGATGATAGCCACAGAGTACATCCAGGCCAGCGTCATGAACAGAGGCATGGAGCGGCTCATCACTCGCAGGAACCTGGGGGTCAAAGGTCAGACGGGGAAGGTTGGAGGTCAAATGGGAAGGGGGGAATCATAGTGGTACAGTCTCAACTGAGAAGATGAGTGCTGTGTGTGTGTGTGTGTGTGCCTTGCATGTCTATGTAGTAGGAGTGAGACGTGAGGCGTGTGTGTCCTACATGTCGTCTACGTAGCAGGGGTAGGGTGTGTGTGTGTGAGAGAGAGAGCCCTACATGTCGTCTACGTAGCAGGGGTAGGGTGTGTGAGAGAGAGAGCCCTACATGTCGTCTACGTAGCAGGGGTAGGGTGTGTGTGTGTGAGAGAGAGAGCCCTACATGTCGTCTACGTAGCAGGGGTAGGGTGTGTGTGTGTGAGAGAGAGAGCCCTACATGTCGTCTACGTAGCAGGGGTAGGGTGTGTGAGAGAGAGAGAGAGAGCCCTACATGTCGTCTACGTAGCAGGGGTAGGGTGTGTGTGTGTGAGAGAGAGAGCCCTACATGTCGTCTACGTAGCAGGGGTAGGGTGTGTGTGTGTGAGAGAGAGAGCCCTACATGTCGTCTACGTAGCAGGGGTAGGGTGTGTGTGTGTGAGAGAGAGAGCCCTACATGTCGTCTACGTAGCAGGGGTAGGGTGTGTGTGTGTGAGAGAGAGAGCCCTACATGTCGTCTACGTAGCAGGGGTAGGGTGTGTGTGTGTGAGAGAGAGAGCCCTACATGTCGTCTACGTAGCAGGGGTAGGGTGTGTGTGTGTGAGAGAGAGAGCCCTACATGTCGTCTACGTAGCAGGGGTAGGGTGTGTGAGAGAGAGAGCCCTACATGTCGTCTACGTAGCAGGGGTAGGGTGTGTGTGTGTGAGAGAGAGAGCCCTACATGTCGTCTACGTAGCAGGGGTATGGTGTGTGAGAGAGAGAGCCCTACATGTCGTCTACGTAGCAGGGGTAGGGTGTGTGTGTGTGAGAGAGAGAGCCCTACATGTCGTCTACGTAGCAGGGGTAGGGTGTGTGTGTGTGAGAGAGAGAGCCCTACATGTCGTCTACGTAGCAGGGGTAGGGTGTGTGTGTGTGAGAGAGAGAGCCCTACATGTCGTCTACGTAGCAGGGGTAGGGTGTGTGTGTGTGAGAGAGAGAGCCCTACATGTCGTCTACGTAGCAGGGGTAGGGTGTGTGTGTGTGAGAGAGAGAGCCCTACATGTCGTCTACGTAGCAGGGGTAGGGTGTGTGTGTGTGAGAGAGAGAGCCCTACATGTCGTCTACGTAGCAGGGGTAGGGTGTGTGTGTGTGAGAGAGAGAGCCCTACATGTCGTCTACGTAGCAGGGGTAGGGTGTGTGTGTGTGTGAGAGAGAGAGCCCTACATGTCGTCTACGTAGCAGGGGTAGGGCATCTGCTGGATGTAGACCCCGGTCTTCTCCTTGGTGCCCGTCACGGCTCTGATGATGGCGTGCTCGATGACGTCCTGCAGGTAGGAGAAGCCCCCCCAGATGTAGCGCATGTCCTCGAAGGGGTCGGCCCTGGGGCCTGGGTCCCAGTACCTGGGCCACGGAGAGGACAGGGGGGCAGGGTCAAAATACATTCACAGAGAGGGTGTCTGGAACGTAACCTCTCCCCACACCCCCCCAGCCACACAAGTGTATGAGAGAGAGAGAGGGCTGGCAAGATTGTGAATGACAGAGCGAGCGAGCGGGAGACAGATTGAGCGAGCGTGTGGGAGACAGAGCGAGCATGTGTGCGAGAGCGAGCAGGAAACCTCAAGAGTGATAACTTACGCGTCTTTGATCTTGTTGGTGCGCTCCACGTTGTCGATGTCCATGCGGATCTTGTAGTTGACCTTGGCAGGAAGCTCCGAGCTGTTGGTGTCGATGTCAGGAAACACGATCCCCGCCCAGAACTTCCTGTCTTCCATGAGGACAAGAGACTTGTTGACCATCCTCTCCTCATTGGCCACCGGCTCCAGCTTGTCCAGGTTCACACACTGAGAGGACACAAGAACCACAGAGTAAACAACCAAGCCCGTCGCCACACAGCCCTGGGACCCCAGACCCCCCCCGGATCTCTACTGAAGCTGAGCCAATCGAATAAGGGACGGGGGCGAGGAGAGAGAGGGAGAAGAGGAGGTTCGCTAGGTTCAGGAGTGACTTGCTGCAGCTGTGTTTGTACTCAGTCAGTTCACGTTACATTGTTGGGTCGAGCTAGCTTCATGTCAGGCGCCAGTGGGAGAACTACGAGGACTAGTTTCGCTTCCTGTTTCAGAGCAATCCATGATGTCACTGATCCGGTATGTCAAAAGATTATTTGGCATAAGTATGGCAGAGCATTGCAAAAGATGTGATGTGCATGAGAACTGAGGTGGGATTTTCCACCAAGGATGAGGAGGAGGGAAATGGGCCAACATGCTAAAATACAGATGGCCCAAGAAGAGAGGGAAGGAAGAGAGAGAGAGGGAGGAAGAAGAGAGGAAGAGAGAGAGGAAGAGAGAGAGGAGGAACAGAGAGAAGCGGACCTCCATGAAGCGGGAGATGCTGGTGACGGCCTGGTCGGTCTCGTTGAACACATCCCTCCAGGTGAGGGCCGTGCCGGGGGCCCGAGGGGCTGTGGACTGCTTGGCCAGGAAGCTAGAGAGATCATCCACAGTCCATGACGTGCCCACCAGCTGTGCATGGAAGTAGCTGGCTGAGGCATTGTTCTTCAGCAAGGTCTGGAAGGGGAGATGGAGTGTGAGACAGTAAGAGAGAGAGAGTGTAAGGGCTTCACATTTACCCACAGATCAGCACCTAAGACACCCCAAACCCAGCTGTAAACACTAAGGTAGAGAGACAGAGAGAGAGAGACAGAGAGCGAGAGACAGACAGCGAGAGAGAGAGACAGAGAGCGAGAGAGAGAGAGAGCGAGAGAGGTCCACCTACCCTGACGAAGTCCATCTCCTCGCTGCTCTCCATAAAGGTCCACACCTTGGGTCTCATCTCATCCCACATGCCCCCCAGGTGCCTGAACACACCCAGCTCCTGGAAGGTTCTGTTCACCTGAGAGAGAGACAGAGACACACACACACACACACACACAGAGACAGAGATAGAGAACCACGCATGAGTACCCGGAGGAGCTGTAACCACAAACTATGCTACTCCTGAGAAGACTAGTACGAGCTCTTGCGTGCGTGTGTGTTAGGCAGGGGGTAAACCCTGTGGTGTGGGGGAGGTGGAGAGGTGATACCTCTTGTATGATCTTGAAGGTAGCGGGAGTGTGAGGGGTGTAGAGGATCTGGCCCATGAGCAGGGGCTTGAGGGCCTGCCACATCATCTTGTAGATGGGGCTGGACTCCATGTTCCTCATGATGCTGTTGCAGTACGGCGCTGACCACGGAAACACAGAAGGGACAAAACAGTTAGGTCCTCCACTGAAGACCACAAGGCTGGGATGCTAAGCCTCGATGTAGGAGGGCTGAGAGGACCAGGGTCACATCAAGTCTGTGGCTCGTTACTGCTCAGACTCCAGGTGGGATCCATTTTTATCCAAATTGACATGCAGAGGGGGGATCTGAACCTGCATGATCTCACAGTCGAATGCTCTAACCACCCGGGCTGAAGCCCTCCCTAGGTCACGTCTTACTGGAGGAGTTGTCGTAGGCTGCGTCGGCCTCCTCCTCGCTGGCGTTGCCGTGGTTCCCGAACAGCATCTTGTAGTTGCTGTCCTCGTACCAGTTGAGGGACTTGATCTTCAGACCGCCCCCCTCGGGGTGTCCACACACGATGCGAGACACAGCCTTGTACATGGTGCTGGGCGACGACGTGGCGTTCTGCGTCAGGAACATGATCTCGTTACGCAGGTCGCTCCAGCTCTTCATGCCGGCCAACTGGAGGAGGAAGACAGGAAGATGTCACAGGAAGACAGGAAGTGACATGAACACGGACCCTCTTCCTTGACTCTCTGACCACCGGAATGCTGATAGAACGATGCACTTCTGATCCCTGATGTTTTCAGTTGATTCAGCAACCTCTGTGGTTTAGGAAAGAGATCATTTGCCACTTTAGGTGGTACTGTTTAGAACAACGTTTTGAAAGAACCTCACTAATCTGTCTGGTTTGCATTAGCTGTGTGTTTATGATGCTTAAGGGTGTGTGTGTGTGTGTGTGTGTGTGTGTGTGTGTGTGTGTGTGTGTGTGTGTGCATACAAGGAGCAGAGGCATTCAGAACACAGTAACCAGCTCCAGATAAGGATTCCTAAAAAAAAACATGCTTTCTCCAACTGTCTTGGGTGTTTATGCTTTCCTGGTGAAATTAGTGCCCCCTCTTCATTTTTCTATTTCTAACATTCTGTAGACTCATTTCCTCCTTTCCTACCATCATGCCTTCTCTCTTTCACAGCCAACTTCCTCATCCGATATCAAAACAAAGAGCCAGGGTCAGACAGAGAGGAGGCTACTGCCGCTCACTTCAGCGCCTCACTGAGGCCAGGGAGGCTGGGGGAGAAAGGAGGCTGGGAGGAGAGGGGAGGCTGGAGGAGAAAGGAGGCTGAGGGGGAGAAGAAAGGAGGCTGGAGGAGAAAAGAGGCTGGAGGAGAAAAGAGGCTGGGGGAGAAAGGAGGCTGGGAGAAGAGGGGAGGCTGGGAAGAGAGGGGAAGCTGGGGGGAGAGGGGAGGCTGGGAAGAGAGGGGAAGCTGGGGGGAGAGGGGAGGCTGGGAAGAGAGGGGAAGCTGGGGGGAGAGGGGAGGCTGGGAGGAAAGGGGAGGCAAGGGAGGCTGAGGGAGAAAGGAGGCTCGAGGAGAGGAGGCTTGAGGAGTGGGGAGGCTGGGGGGAGAGGGGAGGCTGAAGGAGTGGGGAGGAGCCTACTTGGTGCTGCCTGAGACTGGCGTTGAGATTAGATAAATTCCTGTCTGGCCCTCTCCTCCTCCTCCCCCTCCCCTCTGTTCTCCTGTCTGGCCCTCTCCTCCTCCCCTCTGTTCTCCTGTCTGGCCCTCTCCTCCTCCTCCCCCCTCCCCTCTGTTCTCCTGTCTGGCCCTCTCCTCCTCCTCCTCCCCTCTGTTCTCCTGTCTGGCCCTCTCCTCCTCCTCCTCCTCCCCTCTGTTCTCCTGTCTGGTCCTCTCCTCCTCCTCCCCTCTGTTCTCCTGTCTGGCCCTCTCCTCCTCCTCCTCCTCCCCTCTGTTCTCCTGTCTGGTCCTCTCCTCCTCCTCCCCTCTGTTCTCCTGTCTGGCCCTCTCCTCCTCCTCCTCCCCCCCTCTTTTCTCCTGTCTGGTCCTCTCCTCCTCCTCCCCCTCCCCTCTGTTCTCCTGTCTGGCCCTCTCCTCCTCCTCCCCCTCCCCTCTGTTCTCCTGTCTGGCCCTCTCCTCCTCCTCCTCCTCCCCTCTGTTCTCCTGTCTGGCCCTCTCCTCCTCCCCCTCCCCTCTGTTCTCCTGTCTGGCCCTCTCCTCCTCCCCTCTGTTCTCCTGTCTGGCCCTCTCCTCCTCCTCCTCCCCTCTGTTCTCCTGTCTGGCCCTCTCCTCCTCCTCCCCCCTGTTCTCCTGTCTGGCCCTCTCCTCCTCCTCCTCCTCCCCTCTGTTCTCCTGTCTGGCCCTCTCCTCCTCCCCCTCCCCTCTGTTCTCCTGTCTGGCCCTCTCCTCCTCCCCTCTGTTCTCCTGTCTGGCCCTCTCCTCCTCCCCCTCCCCTCTGTTCTCCTGTCTGGGCCTCTCCTCCTCCTCCTCCTCCCCTCTGTTCTCCTGTCTGGCCCTCTCCTCCTCCTCCTCCCCTCTGTTCTCCTGTCTGGCCCTCTCCTCCTCCTCCCCCCTGTTCTCCTGTCTGGCCCTCTCCTCCTCCTCCTCCTCCCCTCTGTTCTCCTGTCTGGCCCTCTCCTCCTCCCCCTCCCCTCTGTTCTCCTGTCTGGCCCTCTCCTCCTCCCCTCTGTTCTCCTGTCTGGCCCTCTCCTCCTCCCCCTCCCCTCTGTTCTCCTGTCTGGGCCTCTCCTCCTCCTCCTCCTCCCCTCTGTTCTCCTGTCTGGCCCTCTCCTCCTCCCCCTCCCCTCTGTTCTCCTGTCTGGGCCTCTCCTCCTCCTCCTCCTCCCCTCTGTTCTCCTGTCTGGCCCTCTCCTCCTCCTCCTCCCCTCGGTTCTCTTGTCTGGCCCTCTGCTCCTCCCCCTCCCCTCTGTTCTCCTGTCTGGCCCTCCCCTTTTCTGTACCGACAGACTTGAATCACCAGCCACATCAGCAAAGACCCACGGTCACATGCTTTCAATTTAGCTGTGCGTGTGTGTGTGTGTGTGTGTGCCAGGGAGGCAGGGGGAAACAGCTGTACACACTGAACTCTTGCACAGATGGTTTGGCTGGGGGAGGGGTGCCAGTCAGACTCACAACAACAGCCCCACAGCCCTCCTCCAGGGGGGGGGTGAGTCTTCAGAGAGAGAGAGAGAGAGAGAGAGAGAGAGAGAGAGAGAGAGAGAGAGAGAGAGAGAGAGAGAGAGAGAGACAGAGACAGAGACAGAGACAGAGACAGAGACAGAGACAGAGACAGAGACAGAGACAGAGACAGAGACAGAGACAGAGAGAGAGAGAGAGAGAGAGAGAGAGAGAGAGAGGGGGGGGTGTGTATGGGGGGGTATATGTTGAAGTGTTAGTGTGTATATGTATGTTGGGGGGGTGGAGGGGATAGTGTGTGTATGTGGGGGTCAGTGTGTGTGCATGTGTGTATGCCCCCCCCCGTACATACATTTACATGAGGGGATGCTCAAACCACATATATCAAGTCAACGAGTCACAATGTAACTAACCCTAACCCCCATACAGTCATTCTGACCATAATCTACTGTGTATGTTTGTATTATAATGCAGATCCACCATCACCATTGGTCAACACCTACTGTTCCTCTAGCCAACCACAAAACAGACTGTTGTCGTAGAGATGTGCTTTCAGTGCATGGTGCAACACTAATTAACCAGGGTCAACTTTCCCCCCCAGCACACACTGACCACCCTTCTTACTCAGCAGCTGAACAAAGACACTTTCTAACTGTGGTACATCTCTTGGTGACAAAAAAAATAAAAAAAATAAACTTAACAAAGACTTTTAACCTTCATTCCAGGAGATTGGACAGATTTACTGCCGAGTACACTTAGCGGCCTTGATATTTTTGTCCAGATTCAAACAAGACCTTGGTTTTACCAGGAACACATACTTAATCTGTAATACTGAGGAGTGCAGACATGAGACATCACTGACGATGTTCCCCCAACTACTGCCAACACGGGAAGGGTTTTCTTTTTTTAAATATTGAAATGTGTTATTTTCCTGTAAACTCTTGAGCACTGAGAAACTGAACTACCTTGTCACTGCAAGACTTTCCAAGGCATTGAGCAGTGACAGATCTATTGGTTACGGTTCCTCGCAAACACAAACAAGGTCAAAAGGTTATCAGAGTGCAAACAAACGCACGTAGAAAATAAGTAAGACAAAAACACTGTAGACTGTTTAGTTTAACTTCGAGGACTGCAAAATACCAACGCTGCAAAACAACAACAGGTCAAAGTACAGGTACGTCGAGACCAGGAGATTATGATTATCAATACAACAGAAACGTCTGAGATTACAAACGTAGAAATTACAAAAGACAAAAAAAACTTGAAGTAAAATAAATGTGTACTTTTCCTACATGTTTTGAAAGCATACTGAAGACAAGAACAGGCCCAACCTCACAATCATCTGACGAGGCACACAGTAAAGCCTCACCAGGAGCACTTTACCTCTACTCTCCAACAGCTAAACGCTGATTCAGCAGAAAGGATCAGTGAAGGTATCAGTGAGCCAGATAAGGGAGCGTGAGCGGAGACCTACCTCCACTGCCAGAGAACCCAGGCTCTCCAGGAGCTTGTCTGTAGCCGTGGCGACCTGCTGGACTGCTTTGGGGTCAGCCTTCACGTCCTTCTGTACGACGGGAGAGAAAGAGAAAGCGGTGGTTCACACACACACACACACACAAACACCGGGAGCATTGTCAGTCTGCTGGGACCACTCTGACGATTTTCCACAACGATGTCCAGGGCGAGGGGATTTTAAACCTGCAACCTCTTGATCTGTAGTGAAATGCTCTAACCACTGAGCTATACCCAATTTAGCTACAGTAATAACCAAACCAAAGCTGTTCAAATAGCTTGGGTATTGATCATTTTTATGGATATTCCTCTAGGACAGTACACCTGGTTTAAATAACATTTTTTACCGTCATAGTGGTCAAAGTGCTTTACATACCTCTCATTCCTCCATTTCTCACACACACACACACACCTCCAAAGCCACAGCAGCCCCCAGACATACATCTGTCGTGTGTGTGTGTGTGTGCAAAATGAACATCAAGCCGTCACAATGTCTAGCTCCAAGACAAACAGGACAGGAACAGAGTTGACAGAGTTTATTGTTCCTGGGAGTGAGAACACGTCCAGGTGTGGTCCTGTCACACAGCAGGGGTCCTGAGCCAGCAGGGTGACCTCCCTCCACAGGGTCACTCTGGGCCAGCAGAGACACACCAGCAGAGTTTTATATAAGTTATCTTGGCTGATTTCCAGTGACCTTTAATCCAGTCGACTATAAACGTTATGCAATCTAATGAACTTAAACAACAGTCAGACTACAATCTTGTTGAACTCTACGATGTGACACTCCTTATTCTTTCAGAAATTGAGATTTAAATCTCAGTGTAACTTTCCCTAAAACTGACTTGAGGCCTGAACAATTACATTATAATGTAACTTTTAACTCCTGGACAATAATTACATTCTTATTTAACTAAATTTCGTCATATTTAAATGGAACTCTACTAAGTGTGTACTGTAGATTTCCAAATACACCTCGGGGCTACGAGTTTCAGAAGGTTCTCCACCTCGAGCAAGCTGCTACACGTTCCAACCCACACAGTCCCCATCCTTCACTCCTCTCCTCACTTCCCTTGGCTTGGTATTCTTTTGTTAATGTTCTGGCACAGTGCACGTCAGTGATTAAAATCAGCTGACGTTCAGCCTCTTGGGGTGGGGGGGGCCTCTGGGGGCTGTGGAGGGTGGCAGCCCCCAGGAGATCTGGTGATGTGGTGACAAGGGACAATATACTGGCCCCTGCTGTGATATAAAACACCCCTCTACTCTCTTCCAGCTCACCAGCCCCTCTTTCCACCAACTGGGGGAGGGCCCTCCAGTCCTTCACCCCCCCCCCCCCCCCCCAGACCTCCATACCATCAGACCATCTCTCCCCAGCAACAGCTACAGTCAAGCCCAACGCCACAGTACAAAATATCCTGTTTTTAGAAAATAGGGCCGATAAAGACTCGTTCCAGCCAAGAGCTGTCTCTCTCGGGCTTTCTCACAGGTTTTCTAGAAGCTTCTTGGTTTTAGTGGGGGGCCATAAAGGTGTCAGCTCCTGATAAACAGCTAAATGGCGTTCAGTAGCAAAGCCTTGTTGACCCTGTGCCTGTGGCAGTGTGATCTGTGGGTAAGATGGTGGCCCCTTTCTGGTCAGAAACATAGATAGAACTTTACTGTATAAGGGTGTCCTATGCTACACAGATAGCTCCACATGGGGGCCTTGAAATCTTTCCTAAGGTTGACATGTTCCTACGTTTACTGGAGCTACAGAGCAGAGTCTGCACTCTGTAAACTTGCTAGATTAATTTTATACCAACTACAGAGTGACTCAATACTTCTGTTGGTAACTTCTGATTCTTCTGATCTCACTGTTGGTATAACGCTTTGGATAAGAGTGTTTTCTAAATAGATCAAATGTAGAGTAGTGTAAAAATGTAAAAGAAGCTCTGAATGAATCTAACCCTAACCCAAACATCCCATTCACATAACCTACAGAGCAACAGTCTCAGATAACACCAGAACACACACACACGTTGTCTGTTGCCTCTACCTTCAGGGGCTTGAGGAAGTCCAGGTTGTTGAGGAAATGTTTCTCTGCGTGGTCGAGCCAGGAGCCAGGGGATCTGCAGATCATCTCCTGGACCAGGCTGGACACCCCACGGTCCCCGATGGTCACAAACTCCTCCAGGAGACTGCTGCCATTGCTGCTGCTGTCACACATGTCCTTCAAGTGGACCCCAAAGCCCTTCAACAGCACCTGGGGAAAGGAGGGGGAGGGGATGGAAGAGGGAGGTGGAAGGGTGGAGGACAAGGATGGGAAGGAGGAGGGAGGAGAGGGGATTGAAGGGTGGAGGAGAAGGATGGGGGAGGAGGGAGGAGAGGGGATTGAAGAGGAGGTTGAAGGGTGGAGGACAAGGATGGGGGAGGAGGGAGGAGAGGGGGTTGAAGGGTGGAGGAGAAGGATGGGGGAGGAGGGAGGAGAGGGGATTGAAGAGGAGGTTGAAGGGTGGAGGAGAAGGATGGGGGAGGAGGGAGGAGGGGGGGGATTGAAGAGGAGGTGGAAGGGTGGAGGAGAAGGATGGGGGAGGAGGGAGGAGAGGGAATTGAAGAGGAGGTGGAAGGGTGGATGAGAAGGGAGGAGGAGGAAGGGTTTAAATGAAAAGGCAGCATTGAGGTAGATAAAGTTTCAACACATGGCTATGGAGGGTCCATTCCATGTGACCCGCACAGCTGCATGTGCACCGTTATCTAGGAAGGTATAGATTCCCCTGATATGCAGGGCCTGAATTGCTGGCATATCTAGACTACCGATACTGACAGTTGCCTACGGGGTTGTGTGAGTAACGTGACGACTGTTTCAATTCGCTGGCATGAGGCAACCCAGCCGGCTATGACAGTTAATGATGTCAGTTCCACACACAATGTCAGCGATAAAGGTTCCGTTTCTGTAATCTTTGGGGTTAGGGTCATGCTCGTCTGTTGCACTTCCTATCTGTACTATTTGTATGTCGCTTTGGAGACAAGTACCTGCTAAATGAAGAAAATCTAATGTCATAAAATTGTGAGTTGAAGGGTTAACCCAAATCCTAGGCGAAACCGCAGGCTTCCTGAATGAAATGTAAAAGTGATCAAATAAGAGGACAAATGGATAATAGACCACAGGCTGCTCTGGACGGTGAACTAAGAGGTTGCCATGGGATTATGACTTGTCATGTGACTTCCTTTCAGTCCTGTTAGTCGTAAATCACGTGGACTCCTCCTCTCCAGGGGACGGTGATAGAGAGCCGTGAATGTAATGACCTCAGAAAGGGTTTCCATCACATCTAACCCAGATATGGAGCTTCTCTACACTCTCTGTGGCACCAGCGGTGTCTGGAGTATCGGAGCCAGAGGCTGTGAGAAGCCTCCCCCTCGCCCCCAGCCTCCCCCTCGCTCCCAGCCTCCCCCTCGCCCCCAGTCTCCCCCTCGCCCCCAGCCTCCCCCTCGCCCCCAGCCTCCCCCTCGCCCCCAGCCTCCCCCTCGCCCCCAGCCTCCCCCTCGCTCCCAGCCTCCCCCTCGCCCCCAGCCTCCCCCTCGCCCCCAGCCTCCCCCTCAGCCTCCCCCTCGCCCCCAGCCTCCCCCTCGCACCCAGCCTCCCACACACTCCCAGGTAGATCCTCCTCAGGTATGTCATGATGCAATATCACACCACCTGATACCGATCGCAGCGTAACTGGTGGGCAGAGCGTATCTGCGAGCTTTGGGGTTCTCCAGCGACTCACCCTCTCCAGGTTCACGTCGGCGTCCACGATCTGCCGCACCATGTAGTCTGAGAAGGAAGCGTTCTGAGCCAGGAACGAAGACAGGGTTTCCTCTTCATGGAGGAAGTCCTTCAGTTTGAAACCTGTGGAGATTTGAATGAAAACAATGTTTATACCATACATCTTGCTATTGATTAATCAAGCAATGCCAGATGATCTTTGTAGTTTTATAAGTGAATTCTATTCATTAATCTTTTTTGGGGGGCTGTCAAGCTCATTTGATATGTGTTTGTATTTGTCTGAAGTGCTAAATTGGCTTTTGGTTCTAATGGATTCCCCCACACAGACCCTTGAAGAGATGGTGAGGCACGGGGACATGGTGTTTCATCTGTGTGCCAGCTCTCTGCAAGGAAACCCTGACTGACAACATCCAGGTAGCTGGGTCAATCCCAGACAGAAGCCACATGTCCTAATCTCCATGCGAATCAACAAAAACAGTGACTGTAGTCAGATGTTTCAGTGTGAGGGTGACACACTTCACACCTTGCTCCCAGGTACCAACTTATAAACAATGCTTGCCGACAGAGCATCCCATTGGTTCCTGTTCGAAGCGGTTGTTAACTGTTGGCGGAAGGCGAGTAGGAAAATCAAGGCCCTTCACAAAGACTGGAAATGGGGGGGCCTTGTCCTTTCATTCTGCTAGCGGTGGGGGTGAAACAAAGAGTCAGGAGGGTGCCAGATTCCTTCTACCCCCCCCCCCCCCCCCCCCCCTTGGGCGAGCACACTTTTGAAGAAAAGAGGATGTGAAGTGAAGGAGAGGGGAGGGTAAAGGGCTCAAATGGGGTTCGTAGGAAGATCCATCCATTGACCCGCAACATTCTTTAGAATTCGAGTCATTCAAGCTTTCACTCTTCACTCAAATTGTGTAGATTTGCTGAAAAGCCAAAGAACCAGCAGTGCTGTTCCTCCCAGTCCCCATGCTGGGACACTAACAGGGACTGGTTAAAGGCCCTGTCTGCAGACCCTGAGGCTGCTACACATTAGCCAGGGCTCAGGCTTTAGGTTTATAGTCCTTATAACATATTCATAGTCTTTAATTAAACATTTATATTTCAGTCATTTGGCAGATGCTTCTAGTCAGAGACTCTTTCCAAGCGCATGTTTGTTTGATAAGTAAATGTTTTACATTATACACCACCTCAATGTGTATCAGTCCAATACTCAATCAATTTCATAAATAACAAAATATTCAAGAGAAGCAGCAACCAGTTACTTGGTGCCTGTGCGTGTGTCCGTGTGCATGAGAGAGAGAAAGACAGTGTGTGTGTGTGTGTATGTGAGACTGTGTGTGAGAGAGACTGTGTGTATAATTCCCCCCCCCCCCATTTGAAAGCAGTCATTTGCTTTACATTGCAGGTTGATGGGGAGTATTAGAGCGATGATTAGAACTTAAACTCACCGCACTCTGTGTGAAATCAAAGGAGTCTGAACTCAGTGTGAGGAAAGCCGGAAGACACCAAACAATACACGACAACACATTCAAAAAGAACAGAAAGAAAAAGACTCAAGTTGTATTGTGCAAAAATGTGCTGACATTAAAGTCCTGGAACTGTTAAGAGACCCCCCGAACACCGTATCAAAGTATCATTTAAAACCATGTTTATGCAGCTGTATACTTTACATACGCGCTAACGTATATTAGATAACATATCTGTTCCTCTGAATTTGTGACACGTGCATTCCAGAGTTTTTATGAGGACGGGCATTACAGTTGACTGATGAACTGATTTGAATCAAACCTGATATGAGACATGTAAAGGTATTAACGAGCTGCATGTGCACATGGTTGGCAAACGAGTGACTTACAGCACTGACAAACAGCAGCAAAGGTCTTTTACACTGCTCAGTAAATACACAGCTAATCAAGTGACATGACTCAAAAGTCAACCAGTTCTATCAAAATGTACTGTATATACTAACAAGTACGGGAATCCTTGTCTCACCAACTATGCCCAAAAAGCCTTCCCATGAACTTGATCTCACTCAAAACAAATATCCAATCTTATTATCTAGACATTAGACATCGCTCTCGGTGGCAGTTCAGTGGTCAGAACATCTGATCCAGAGGTTGCTCAGAAGTTCAGAAACTTCGCAGCAAATCTCTCAAAATGAAACAGTCCAATAAAAACACAATTTGAATATCTGCCGTGCCATCCAGTCTTCACCCCCCCCCAGGGGGGACCTGCCTCAGCGTGCCTGCCGGGGCGAGGCCCAGCCTGCCCTCCCCACCAGCTCCCCATCACGCCACCTCTATTCAGAACACATCCCAATAATGGAATGTCATTGACGGTGGAAATTTGAGTGTGAGATTCTGAAGTGGAATCTCACACGGTTGTTGGTCATTTACTGACGGGGGTGGGGGGGCACACATAGCAAGTTGTAGCAGGTAGAAGGGTACGAGTCCCATTGGCATACAGGACGGGGGAATTAGAGAACACCTTTTCTCTTGCGCTCAGTCGTGGGCGTTCGCTAGGCTGCCTGAAGAATGGGGCTGCTAAGCCCACAAGGAACACAGACGAAACCGGAGATCACCTTTACCCAGCTAAACACTTGAAAGAACTGAGAATCCTTCAAAGGCTGTAATCAAACAACCTTCTGTGTTCCCCGCTGCACGTCAGTCAGGGAGGTTTGTTCCACTGGGTCAGTTGGGGGAACGACAGATTTAGGTCAACAGGGGGCACCCAGAATAACACCATGACGCCCCCGGGTCACATGACAGGACGGTCGTGTACAAAGTACAAAGATGACAGCGATGTGGGTTTGGTGCGGGAGTAGCACAAACCTAGACTCTCGTTCTGTACAACTGTGGTTGTGATGTGTATTGTTGCACAGTTCCTGGTAGATAAAATGGAGTTACTTTGCGTTGTGGCTGGTAAAAAGAGAGAGAGAGAGTTCCCCCACTCTGACTACTGAAACACGGTTAGAACTACCAATACTACCGCATCTCTGACGCAAGAGCTTCTGTTGTACTTTTTGGACAAGATAAGAATGTAATCATACCAAAAGCACACGTCTTTCTTCATGCACTATCCACTTTGGATAAAAAACGCTTGGCTAAATTCATGAAACGTATCGTAAATGGTGGGTTCTCTGTAGCCCCCGGGCTACAGCCAGGGTTCTCACCGGAGGTGTTGGCCTGCAGTACCCTCAGGGCCTGGGTCAGGTCTTTGAATCCCTCCAGACTCCGGTCATTCTGACTGTACAGCAAGATCTTCTTAGCATCTGAAAACAGCCGTGAAATGCTGCAGACACAAACACAAAACACAAACTCAGATCCCAAGTCGCTCACTGGAATCCCAACCTGCTGGAGCTTTTCAAAACAGTCACAGCTGTGTTGAATGTTAGTAATGTGGGGGGTCAGATGGCTGAGCGGTTAGGGAATCGGGCAATTAATCAGAAGGTTGCCGGTTCAATTCCCGTGATTCCCCAAATGACGTTGTGTCCTTGGGCAAGGCACTTCACCCTACTTGCCTCGGGGAAATGTCCCTGTACTTACTGTAGGTCGCTCTGGATAAGAGCGTCTGCTAAATGACTAAATGTAAATGTAATGTGTACAATCTACTTTCTAAATGCATTATTTGTACACCGCTACGAATAAAAAAAAACATTTAGACTTTGACTCAAAACATCTGTGTTGGTAGCTCCAGTACATGAGCAGAAAGACAAGCTGTTAAAGCTGAGAGCGGCTCACATGGAGTCGTTGAAGTTGCCCACCACCCCCCGGGGTCTCCCCAGGGGTCGGATAGCGGAAACAGGGGTTGTTGGCGTTGCAGATGATGCCCTGGATCCAGGGCAGGGTGCCCGCCGAAGGCATGGCCTTGTTGGGGAAATGACCTGAGACAGAGAGAGCGAGAGAGAGAGATAAAGAGAGAGACAGATAAAAAGTGAGAGAAAAAGAGGGGGGGAGGAAGGGAGGTGGAGGAATGGTGGAGGGAAAGAGAGACAGAGACAAGAACAGAGAGTGAGGACAGGGAACGATTGAACTGTTTGCACGTCATTTTGGATAAAAGTGTTTGCTAAATGAACATTATGTAGACTAAATACGTTTTTTTTCACGGATTAACATGGAAGCCACACCTTCTGTGACTTGAACATGGTATTTGATCTGTCAACATGAATCAAAAGTGCCCAGGTTCTAGATGTCAAATCTAATCTGGAGATGAGAAGCTTCAAATATTCACTTATCAACCCTACTGGCTCTGCACACAGTGAGCTTTGAACGTCTCAAAAACAGCTGGAAAACACTTTTTTTGTTTCCTGACAAAAATAAAGGCCTTCATATCAGTCCAGGATGTACACAGCCCTGTGTGTAATCTACATTGAGTTATCTTTGATTCCTGAGACAGAGGAGCTAGCATCGGAGCAAGCATCGGAGCAGATATCCCATCCATTCAGGAAGGTTCTCCCTTTCTTATCAAGAGGAGAGCGGGGACTTGATTACCTAAGCAGGGTCTGACCTTGGTTCCGAGGGGCTATTACAGTCCCTTTGAGATTTGCAGTTATTTGCGTTCAGTCAAAAAAAAAAGTTTGTTATCAACAAACCTTTAAGACTTCCAACTAGTCAGATTCTTAGCAAAACAGAGATAAGATAACTTATGAAGCTAGTACTTGGCACAGCTGTGGCTTCCATCTTGGATTTCTGAGTACATCGATTCATTATTTCCTTCAGGTGTCGCTGTTAGATTTTAGTAGGATTTCTAGCGGGCAGTTTAATGCACATTATGGTGATCAACTTATAGGTGTTCAGTTTTAGAAGCAGAATGGCTGTACTACAGAAAATACATTTATTTGTCTATTCATCTCCAAAAAAAAGTCATTACATTTCCATTCTTTAAACAAGGGATAACAATGAGACACCCTGTGCACAGTTACATTATACCAAAAATACCTCGGCTGGTGACCTTTCCTCTAAGGATAGATGGTTAAGACCAGTCCCAAAGAGTTATGATTCACTATACTTTGTACAAGAGAGAACATGTCTTTCCTATCTGGCTAGGTACCAGTTGCAACATGCCTTGGAGTCACACACCATGTGATCTACGCTAACAGCGTTCTTGTGCCTATTTCCTAAACCAGGATTTTAAGCAGAAACGAAATCAAGCAAACATAACATTTCCTGTTTTATGGCAGTTGGGAGAACAACTGATTTAGCTCTAGATTTTCTCTGCACCTCAGAGAAAAGACTGGCGGTGTGTAGGTGTCTGATTGTAGTCAGGGGAAGAGAGTATGTCAACTCACTAACCTTCTCCCCATGTTACGTGCATTTGCACAGCTAGTGATTATATACCAAATACAAATCAGGCCTGTGACACAGATAAGGCCTTCACAGCCTCCATCAGCGTTCACATTGGAAACCACGATAATGAGATTAGAGGGCCTTTAAACCTATCATAAAATCTACAACCCCACTATAATCACTGTGACATGTCATCACTGACAACCTGACTGAATCCAAACTATCAGTCATATTATCTAATGGATCAATTGAAAACTCAACATTCGTTGCTATCCTGATTCCACCTCCACAAACAAGACAGGAAACACTGTTCATAAGTGCAACTTCAAGCTAAACACCATTATTAGATTTTATATATCTCAACATATTCTATTTTTTATATCTTGTTTGTGGAGGTGTAATTAGGATAGCAATGAATGTTGAGTTTTCAATTGATCCATTAGATTATATGACTGATTGATATAGATAGGTATACACAAGCAGTCCAGCATGCCATTTTAAAAGTTGATGCCAGTCTGGGGCTGAGGGCAGGGGTATAGATGTGGATGCCAGTCTGGGGCTGAGGGCAGGGGTATAGATGTGGATGCCAGTCTGGGGCTGAGGGCAGGGGTATAGATGTGGATGCCAGTGTGAGGCTGAGGGGGCAGGGGTATAGATGTGGATGCCAGTGTTGGGCTGAGGGGGCAGTGGTATAGATGTGGATGCCAGTGTTGGGCTGAGGGGGCAGGGGTATAGATGTGGATGCCAGTGTGAGGCTGAGGGGGCAGGGGTATAGATGTGGATGCCAGTGTGAGGCTGAGGGGGCAGGGGTATAGATGTGGATGCCAGTGTGAGGCTGAGGGGGCAGGGGTATAGATGTGGATGCCAGTCTGGGGCTGAGGGCAGGGGTATAGATGTGGATGCCAGTGTTGGGCTGAGGGGGCAGGGGTATAGATGTGGATGCCAGTGTGAGGCTGAGGGGGCAGGGGTATAGATGTGGATGCCAGTCTGGGGCTGAGGGGGCAGGGGTATAGATGTGGATGCCAGTATGGGGCTGGGGTATAGATGTGGATGCCAGTATGGGGCTGAGGGCAGGGGTATAGATGTGGATGCCAGTATGGGGCTGGGGTATAGATGTGGATGCCAGTATGGGGCTGAGGGGGCAGGGGTATAGATGTGGATGCCAGTATGGGGCTGAGGGCAGGGGTATAGATGTGGATGCCAGAAGGTGATGGAGCACACACTGTTTACTTACATTCATGTTGCTCATACGGAGGGTAGTGCATCCTCACCCCAATCAATATGAAGAAGATAAAAAGAGGCCATACTATCTCGACCAGCAGCTGCAGCTGAAGGGGAAACACAAGCACAGGCGCAGACAGTTAGTCAGCATTTACAATGAAAAGACAAATGGAAACCATTAATACACCGCCCCCCAACCTTCCCATAAATGCAGCTCAAACCCTCCATGTTAATGCCTAACCTCTTAACAGCATCATCCCAACCTTGTAGGTCTGCCATGCATCGCCCTGACAGGACACAGCTCATCTCTTTATTTATTACTATGGACTCATCCATAATGCATGCTCAAAAGATCGATACGACCGACGCAGATACCGAAATAACGAATGCAACATTTTCAATCCCAGCAAGAGTGAGGTCATCTCTGTTTCCGTAGTGATCATGGGGTTATGGGTAGCTGTGAGGAGAGGGGGCTTGGTCGCCCACAAATCCACGATACAGACTTTCTGGAGAACAACGCAACAAGGGACACAAAGATAGCGGGCTGTTCTAGCCGTGCTATACAATCACTGAATGTCTCTTGTCTTTTCTGATAGCAGTGAATCTACCCACACACAAATTCAACCATGTGCTGAAAAGGGTCATCTTTCAGCTTGTTAGTCAAAGCAGTTGTCATCTTATCAAGCATGTACGTCTGTAAAGTGTATTTGCCATCATGGAAATGGAAGCACTATAGTACAGTAAGTGTATCTATGGTACAAAAATGATTTAATTGGTACGCACCTTTCAGATACAAATTATTTTTTTTAAATGGCTCAGCATTAACAAACAGTTTCTTTTAAAAGTTTCATATTGTATCAAAGTGACATATCAGAAGGGGAACATTTTTTATTACTCCATGATGATTAATACTCAGTAAAAACCCCAAAATACAATACTCCTTACCGTTTGTCTTCTTCTGTAGGTAAAGTTCTTCCACAACAGCAAGCCCAGCTGAGTTGAGATGGACATCTCTAATCCAGGACTCTTTTCCTTCAGACGTCCTTCAGCTCCGGGTCTCAACTGAAATGACAAGGGCTCCGGTGAGGCTGGGTAAAAAGGCATCGGTGAGTTCAGCCAGCACACAGCTCAAAGGTACAGGGTGAAAGGTCACATTATCAAGAGCTGACAAGATCACTTGTTATCCTCTCCCGGTCCTTCCAACGAGGACTGTAGGCTAATACACATGCGAGCTAGCGTCTCTCGACTTCATTAGGTGTTGCTTCCGAAGAAATGAGTGAAGAAATGAGCGGAGGTAGCGTGACTAGACTAGGACCGTGACGTTAAAAGAAGCCATTGACACTGACAACGAAGACAAAGACACTGGTCCTCTGATCACTGATGTACGCTAAAAATGGGAAACGTGTAATTTACAGTTTAGCATGCGTTTGATTAATACGGCCGCGGTTGTTTTTTTTAAATGTATTTCAATCAACATTGTTTCAAGAAAGCAAGGCCCTTTAGCCCTGTAACTGTAAGGTCATGATTAAATCAATCATGTTTATCAATTGATTAAATCATGAAACATCAGTCATTACTTGCTCAATACTTAAGCTGCATTAGACAGGCTACTAAGAGTTTATACTCCGACCTTCATAGGCTGGTACTACTCGACCATTAGGCTCGAGATGAGATAATACTACACAAAAGACACCGTTATTTTTAAAACCCATAATGGTTTAATAGAGAACTTTTTGTAAATCGTCACCTTCAATGACTTAAGAGAACGAGGAACCAGCATGCTTTCCAAACACACTAGCCTATTTTGGCGCCTCCATCGGTGTTTGAAGGAACCACCGTTATATATAAACTAGGTAGCCAACTTTACAGAAAATGTATTTAATATACAGACTACATTATTTTTATGAATAACCGATTGACGCCTTGTCTAAATCATATCAAATGGTATTTGTTCAAACTGTCAAAACTGTTTTAAACAAAACTAAACCCCATCTCAACACCCAATTATATTCTGCGCACAACGATGCGACTCATTAATTAGCAATGTCAAATTGTATTGTAATCCACACACCGATGTATGTGGTTTTGAAGTTCACTTTGATTGATAATGACGATTTTCCCCCTCCATCTTCTAAAAAGTCTAATCAATAACAAAAAAATCTTCTTGTAAATGTAAACCTGGAGGCTACTTGATCATCATTGTGTCCAGTAAGGAAAACAAATCATAATCAATATAACTTGTAGCAACTTCAAAATGTAGTAGCAGTCAAATTCCGTTTTACACGTGGATTAAATAGGGATACAGGCGACGCTGCGAACAACGGGACAATGAATGGTATATATCGTC